>NW_021703785.1:23552390-23931714 GCF_005190385.1 Monodon monoceros | reverse complement strand
AGCTACAGTAATCAAGACAGTATGGTACTGGCACAAAAACAGAAAGACAGATCAATGGAACAGGATAGAAAGCCCAGAGATAAACCCACGCACATATGGTCACCTTATCTTTGATAAAGGAGGCAGGAATGTATAGTGGAGAAAGGACAGCCTCTTCAATAAGTGGTGCTGCGAAAACTGAACAGGTACATATAAAAGTATGAGATTAGATCACTCCCTAACACCATACACAAAAATAAACTCAAAATGGATTAAAGACCTAAATGTAAGGCCAGAAACTATCAAACTCTTAGAGGAAAACATAGGCAGGACACTCTATGACATAAATCACAGCAAGATCCTTTTTGACCCACCTCCTAGAGAAATGGAAATAAAAACAAAAATAAACAAATGGGACCTAATGAAACTTCAAAGCTTTTGCACAGGAAAGGAAACCATAAACAAGACCAAAAGAGAACCCTTAGAATGGGAGAAAATATTTGCAAATGAAGCAACTGACAAAGGATTAATTTCCAAAATTTACAAGCAGCTCATGCAGCTCAATAACAAAAAAACAAACAACCCAATCCAAAAATGGGCAGAAGACCTAAATAGACATTTCTCCAAAGAAGATATACAGACTGGCAACAAACACATGAAAGAATGCTCAACATTTTTAATCATTAGAGAAATGCAAATCAAAAGTACAATGAGATATCATCTCACACCAGTCAGAATGGCCATCATCAAAAAATCTAGAAACAATAAATGCTGGAGACGGTGTGGAGAAAAGGGAACCCTCTTGAACTGCTGGTGGGAATGTGAATTGATACAGCCACTATGGAGAACACTATGGAGGTTCCTTAAAAAACTACAAATAGAACTACCATATGACCCAGCAATCTCACTACTGGGCATATACCCTGAGAAAACCAAAATTCAGAAAGAGTCATGTACCAAAGTGTTCATTGCAGCTCTATTTACAATAGCCCAGAGATGGAAACAGCCTAAGTGCCCATCATCGGATGAATGGATAAAGAAGATGTGGCACATATATACAATGGAATATTACTCAGCCATAAAAAGAAACGAAATTGAACTATTTGTAATGAGGTGGATAGACCTAGAGTCTGTCATACAGAGTGAAGTAAGTCAGAAAGGGAAAGACAAATACCATATGCTAACACATATATATGGAATTTAAGAAAAAAAAAATGTCATGAAGAACCTAGGGGTAAGACAGGAATAAAGACACAGACCTACTGGAGAACGGACTTGAGGATATGGGGAGGGGGAAGGGTGAGCTGTGACAGGGCGAGAGAGAGGCATGGATATATATACACTACCAAATGTAAGGTAGATAGCTAGTGGGAAGCTGCCGCGTGGCACAGGGATATTGTCTAGGTGCTTTGTTACCACCTGGAGAGGTGGGATAGGGAGGGTGGGAGGGAGGGAGACACAGAAGGGAAGAGATATGGGAACATATGTATATGTATAACTGATTCACTTTGTTATAAAGCAGAAACTAACACACCATTGTAAAGCAATTATACCCCAATAAAGATGTTTAAAAAAAAATAGAATTAGTAGAAGTATAAAGAAAGAAAGAAAGGAAGAAAGAAAGAAAGAAAGAATGGAGGGAGGGGAGGAGGGAGGGAGGGAGGGAGGAAGGAAGGAAGGAGGGAAGGTAGGAAAAAAAGAAAGAAAGAAGATAAAGTAAAATAAAATAAAGTAAGATAAAATATAATAAAGTTATTAAAATAAAAAAATAATTATTAAGAGAAAAAAAACGGACGGATAGAGCCCTAGGACAAATGGTGGAAGCAAAGCTATACAGACAATATCTCTCATAGAAGCATACACATACACACTCACAAAAAGAGGAAAAGGGGAAAAAATGATAAATCTTGCTCTCAAAGTCCACCTCCTCAATTTGGGATGATTCATTGTCTAAAGGAGGGAAGGAAGGAAGGAAGGGAGGGAGGGAGGGAGGGAGGGAGGGAGGGAGGAAGGAAGGAAGGAAGGAGAAAGAAAGAAAGAAGTAAAGTATAATAAAGTTATTAAAATTAATTATTAAGAAAAAAATTTAAAAACAACGGACGGCTAGAACCCTAGGACAAATGGTGGAAGCAAAGCTATACAGACAAAATCTCACACAGAAGCATAAACATATACACTCACAAAAAAAGGAAAAGGGGAAAAAATCATAAATCTTGCTCTCAAGGTACACCTCCTTAATTTGGGATGATTTGTTGTGTATTCCGGTATTCCACAGTTGCTGGGTACATCAGGTTGATTGTGGAGCTTTAATCCGCTGTTTCTGTGGCTGCTGGGAGAGGTTTCCCTTTCTCTTCTTTGTTCTCACAGCTCCCGGGGCTCAGCTTTGGGTTTGGCCCCGCCTCTGCATGTAGGTCACCGGAGGGCGTCTGTTCTTCGCTCAGACAGGATGGGGTTAAAGGAGCAGCTGATTCCGCGGCTCTGGCTCACTCAGGCGGGGGGCTGGGGGTGGGGAGGGGGGTGTAGGGAGGGGCACGGAGTGTGGGGCGGGCCTGCGGCAGCAGAGGCCGGTGTGACATTGCACCAGCCTGAGGCGCCGAGCGTTCTTCCGGGGAAGTTGTCCCTGGATCCCGGGAACCTGGCAGTGGCGGGCTGCACAGGCTCTCTCCGGAAGGGGGGTGTGGATAGTGACCTGTGTTTGCACACAGGCTTCTTGGTGGCGGCAGCAGCAGCCTTAGCGTCCCATGCCCGTCTCTGGGGTCCGTGCTTTTAGCCGTGGCTCGTGCCCATCCCTGGAGCTCCATTAAGCAGCGCTCTTAATCCCCTCTCCTCGCGCACCAGGAAACAAAGAGGGAAGAAAAAGTCTTTTGCCTCTTCAGCAGGTCCAGACTTTTCCCCGGACTCCCTCCCGGCCAGCCGTGGCGCACTAACCCCCTGCAGGCTGTGTTCACGCCGCCACCGCCAGTCCTCTCCCTGCGCTCCAACCGAAGCCTGGGCCTCAGCTCCCAGCCCCGCCCGCCCCGGCGAGTGAGCAGACAAGCCTCTCGGCTGGTGAGTGTCGGTCGGCCCTGATTCTCTGTGCGGGAATCTCGCTGCTTTGCCCCCCGCACCCCTATTTCTGTGCTCTCCTCCGTGGCTCTGAAGCTTTCCCCTTCCGCCACCCGCAGTCTCCGCCCGCAAAGGGGCTTCCTAGTGTGTGGAAACTTTTCCTTCTTCACGGCTCCCTCCCACTGGTGCAGTTCCCGGCCCTATCCTTTTGTCTCTGTTTATTCTTTTTTCTTTTGCCCTACCCAGGTACGTGGGGGGTTTCTTGCCTTTTGGGAGGTCTGAGGTCTTCTGCCAGCGTTCAGTAGGTGTTCTATAGGAGTTGTTCCACGTGTAGATGTATTTCTGGTGTATCTGTGGGAAGGAAGGTGATCTCCACGTCTTACTCTTCCGCCATCTTCCCGGAACTCACAGTCATAGTTCTTAACATGACCATTAGTCATACTCATGGATACAAACTTATCTAAAGAACTAGCATACTGAAAAAAGCATTGTTTTATACTTTTCAGAAATTTACCATCTGTGTCATCTACAGTACACTCTTTAGAGAATTCTTCAGATGACACATTGAAGGAATGACTTGCATGCAGTTTTCATACAGTCAGGATACTGCTATATTTGTGTATGAAATTATGGACTCAGACTCAAAGAAAAGGAAAATAATTAACATTTTTCAGCATCTGTTTAGTCCCCTGTGCTATGCTAGTTGCTACATCAATTAAACTACTGATGTAAGTAATGTATAGAAATTAAGTTACTTTTGCAACTTATATAGGTAAGATAACATTTAAGACCTACTAAATGACAGTTAACTTCATAACTAACACGTTTAGGTATAGTGCATACTTTTCTCCAATTCCAGGTGAAAAGTACAGATTCAGGGAGTAAACAGCTCATTAGAGATCAAGCTATTAACAAATGTGACACACCTGTTTGGGAGATTGAAGGCATGTGATATCCATTACAAAACACTTGCTTTGAGTAGGTGTGAGAAGTCATTAAAGAAATATCAAAGCCGAATTCTACAAGTCCAGTCACTCTTGTTAGATAATAAAACTTTTCATGATAGTTAGAAAAAAAAGAATATTATTGCAGAACTCAGGAAATAAGAAGAAACCACATATTCATATGGTCTACAAAGAGTAATAAATGCTGTATCATTTGAAAATATATATATATTTCTTGTGTCCAATTTTTATTAATTTATATTTGTATGGAAAATGATGACAAAATCGGGTAATAAATAATTTTATGCAGAACTATTCAGGATATTCCACTTTACATGCTTCAGAATTTTATAGATGGCCACATTTATACAGATTGTTGATGACAAACAAGAAGTATTTATTTTGACATGTCCAATAGGCATTACTGAATCATCTGATATATTTTGGTGTTTTTGTATACAATATCATAATTAATCATTTCATCGTGACACTAACATTATGAAGAAGTATTACAACTTCTTAATTAGTATGAAACCAAGTAAATTATAAGAAAATTTTCAGACTTTTAAAATTATCATGCAGCTATTACGTGTTGATAGCAAAACTAGATTTCTATACCCAATTTGCTTTTTCCATAATCAGTGCATATGCCACTGCACATGAATTATTTTCTACTACAGTATCATTCAGGCAAAAATCACTTGTTTACTGTCCCCTTCATTCCAGATACAGGACGAGGTTATGAATGGGTTGCAAAAAAGAATGAATTTCTTTGCCCCGAAAATACTTGAGAGAAGAGAAAAAGTAGATTGTTTAAAAAGAATTGTGTTGAACTATAGTTTTAGTTGTGAAATAAAATGTATCCTTGTATATAGTATTTCCTAAATAATGTATAAAATTTGAGCTCAGATTTTAGCAATTGATAATGCTATATAATTGTAGTTTGTTCATAAATTATCAATGTAGTATCACAGCCTGTTCTCCTTTTGCTTCCCGACAGAACTCTGATTCTGTTCACTACTAATTAAGAAAGAGAACTTATCCTCTGACCTTGCCCATTTTTCTTCCCAAATAAGCTTGAACTTATTTGAACCATGGCCAAGTGTTAAGTTTAAGATCGGTATTGTCCAGAGGGGGCATGTTCTTTTCCTAGGGATGGTTTGTGTAAATATTTCCCCATCAGTCCATTCAGCAAATATTCAGTGCCAGGTCTTGTGCTAAGTGTAAAGGAGACAGAACATAGTAGTCCCAGTCCCAGTTGTGAATGTTCTCAAATCATTTAAAATATAGAAAATGAGTCAGATAATGAAGTGATTTGAAAATTATTGTAAATGATTCTGTAGGTTAGTATAGGACACAAAAGAGAAATTAATCAATTGCAACAATAGTTTAGAAAGGCTTTATGACAGAGTTAATTTTGAGTTGTCCCTTGAAGAGCAGGTATTGGGGGAAGGACATTTCAGACAATAGAAACATTGTGAACACAGAGACGAGCACACGCTTTAGCCAGACACTTGAGAACTGAGTATGGTTCTATGGGCTGAAGAATAGGAGAGAGGGAAGTTGTTGCATAATGTAAAATCACAAGACTAAAAAAACTGAAAGATATTTATTATTCACTGTTGCCTGTGTTTAGGCAGGCAATACCAGATATTGTTTGTAGGTGAATAAATCAATATATGTTGTAGAAGAATTTATCAGTCTCTATTAAAATTAGTAATATATATGACTTTGGCTAGGGAAATTCTGCTTTAAGTAATCTATCTGAAAGAAATACATAAAATTTTCACAGTGGCATTATTTGTATGTTAAAATGGAAAACAATTATTATAAGTGAGTATTATTATGGAAATCCATAAATATATATAGAATATAAATGCAACCCAACACTAAGGATTTAAAAAGCTAAGCTATATTATTGCATGTATCATAACATGTTTGCCA
Source organism: Monodon monoceros (assembly GCF_005190385.1). Taxonomy (NCBI): domain Eukaryota; kingdom Metazoa; phylum Chordata; class Mammalia; order Artiodactyla; family Monodontidae; genus Monodon; species Monodon monoceros. The sequence goes on along the minus strand of NW_021703785.1, from coordinate 23,925,802 downwards.
TAACATGTATTTAATTGTAGAATGATATGTGCATGAATCTTATTGCTATCAAAGTGGCTCTCACCATAGTTTATTCCTATGCAATTAAAGATAGTGAGGGATTTATTTTCTAGAATATTATTATTTCTTTGGGTTTCTAGGAACCCTGTCTCTGTTTGAGAAGGGCAGTGACAAAGGTGCAGTACGTAATGGATATTCATGGATATGTCCATCCGAAGTGTAAGGATTAGCTCATTCAGGTTTTGGGGCATCGAATGAGTGAGCATAAGTTCTGCTAGGTCACACAGTCACAACATTTAGGCTGCTGTCACAGGAAAGAGTTCAGCAGATGAGGGGTATCTGCTCTGCACTGGTGATGTACACTTTTAGCTTAAAGATAAGAATTGCCTTGGATTAGCTCCCACATGGTTTCTAGAAGGCAGCAAAGGACAGGAGCAAATGAGCTGCATCAGCAACTCTCTAAGGTCTCCCTGCATGGCTGCTCCTTTTTCCCAAACATCTGTGATCTCCCCAAAGTCATAAACTCCTTTAGACTTTAAAGATAATTTTTTTCTTACCTGGTTTTCCCCCTCAGGACAACACAGGCTCCGTTTTCTCTTTGCAATCTTGTAAATCTTACCACAAAGATTTATTTCCTGCTATATGTCCATTGTGCATCAGCTGAGGTTTTGCTCTGTATCGTCTTTACTCTGCAACAAAAGAAGATGGAACAGCCTTCTTCTGGGTCTTGCCCAATTGTCCTGGCAGATTAAAAAGAAAAAAGGAAAAGGAAATGAAAAGAACCATGGTGGCTCTCACTCTGGCATTAATTATTTAAAGATGCTAGCCTCCAAGTGATATATATTATTAGCACTTTCAGTTCATTGCCCAAAATTTGCCAGAAGGTCCCATGAACCTACAAGGGAAATAAGAAGTGCACACTTGCCATGTGCTTCAAAGAGAGCAAGATAGAATATTTTGTTAAATAGCATATTAAATACCATAAATCTATTATTATTATGAGATGGCTTTAATCCCATGCCTTACTTCTTGCCTGATTCTCAGCAGGGTCCTCCTCTCCCCACTGGCCAACTGCCAAAAAATAAAAAAATCTGCCTCTTTTAAGTTAAAAGATTGGATTTCCTGCTATAATTGATATGGCTGGAAGAGTATATATATATAAGGAAGTATGGAAAATAAATGACTACAATTAATATTTTCAGTATTAATTTCAAGATATTGTCTCACTGCATATGCAAAGGCAATATTCTCAAAGAAGATATAACAAATTCACAGTATTGAGCTCCTAGGGCAAGCAGCAGTGAAGGTAAGAAAGGAAAGAAGGTGTGAGAAAGCTGCTTTTCAGCATTGTCTTTGTTTACATTCTTTACATAAGTTCAGATATATTTAAGTTCAAAAGAATTAAGAAAAGAAAAATTAGAGAAAAAAAGAAAGGAAGGAACAGGTAAAGGAAAGAATGAGTAAATAAAAGACAGAAATAAGACTAAATAAAATTGTATGGGCCAAAGAACAAAGGATGGCACTTGATATTCAAGCACTTGGATTTTATTCCATAGGCAATAGAAAATTTTTTAGGCTTCTCAGAAGGTCAGCAACATGATCAGATGGATATGCCTCAAGAGGAATATAATAAATATTATATATATATTATTTATTATATATGTCATAGCATGTATAGTATAATTCTGATATAATTACATTATATCATATTAATTCTATATAAAATTCTGATATAATTATGTATCAATTATACATTACCATGTGCTTACAATAAAATATATTGTTACATATTAATATAAGTATATTGTTATATTATATATTATTCATTTAAATAAATAATAATAAAATAGTTTTCATTCACCTACTCTATGAACAAAGAATTATTCATCTGTCTATGAATCTCTGGATCAATAATTCTAATTATTTTTCAATATATTGAAATTAGGCAATAAGAAAAGTATCAAAACCTGTTATCTACCATTACCTAAGTGCCTGTCATGTTCCAGGTATTAAACTATGCATATAGTAACAATGGAATATCACTCATGTTAAGTAGCATTTATTAGTATTAAATCTAGTGGGCTTTTTGCCAAGAAAGTCCTTTACCTACTTAACATATTTAACCTTCACAACAGTTCTAAGATGAAGATATTATTAGTAGCCATATTTAGTGGATGAGAAAACTAAAATTCAAAGAGGTTAAATAACTTGCTCAAGGTGGAGGTGGTAATCAAACTCAAGTCCGAATACATGATTTCCCCACTATGTGTCTGTTTTTCACTTTTTATGTTACAATAAGAGCAAGTGTCTTTTCTCACATAAACTAATACAATGGGAAAAATGTAATCACAAAAGATTAATCATAATGAACAAGATGCACATAGAAGGCACACAAGGCCATTAGAATGTGTATACTTTCCTTATATTCAATTTGATTCCAGCACCTGAATGAATAAACCAATAACTTCTACTTTATTTTCATTTTGGATATAGAGCAGAAAACTCTTATTTTCTGATGCTAATATTTTTGTTTTCTTTTCAAAGATTTCTAATAGTACAGATAATACTGGTTTTTTTTTTTAAACAAACTCACTTTTGTTTGCAGAACCTGAATCTGAGATGTAAGGACTGAAGCTGCTGCAAACACCTTGCCAGTAAAAGGGGAGAGCCTAATGTTGCTGGCAGCCATGACCAGACACCAAATCTGCCAGTGCCTTGATCTTGGACTTTCCAGCCTCCAGAACTGTGAGAAATAAACGATATATCCATCCATGTTGTTGTAAATGGTAAGGTTTCAATTTTCTTTTATTGGTTAAATAATATTCCGTGTGTATAAACATATATCACAGTTTCTTTATCCACTCATCCATCGATGAACGTTTAGATTGTTTCCATATCTTGGCTTGTGTAGATAGTGCTGCAGTGAACATGGGGGTGCATGTATACTTTTAAGTTAATGTTTTCAATTTCCTTGGATAAATATCCAGAAATGGAATTGCTGGATTATATGGTAGTTCTATTTTTAAATTTTTGAAGAGCCTCTACACTGTTTTCCATAGTGGCTTCACCAATTTACATTCCCACCAACAGGACACAAGGGTTCCCTTTTCTCCACATCCTTGTCAACACTTGTTTCTTGTCTTTGTGATAATTAGCCATTGTAACAGGTATGAGGTGATATCTCACGGTAGTTTGGATTTGCATTTCCCTGATGATTAACAATGTTGAACATCTTTTCATGTATCTGTTGGCCATCTGTGTGTCATCTTTGAAAAAATGTCTCTTGGCACTTCTGTCCATTTTTTAATCAGATTGGGGGTTTTTTTGCTATTAAGTGGTGTGTTATTTATATATTTTGTATATTAACCCTTTATCAGATATATTTAATTAACTTTAAACCCTAAAATGAACAATAAGCCAGTATGTCATGTGTAAAGAAAAAAAAATATCTAGGAAATTCCAATACCCACTAGGTATATGACAAAGTCTTCTAACATGTTTAGTGTTCACCATATGCCAGTTACCATGATAAATATTTTTACATGCATTGTCTCACAACATTTCTGTGATAAGTAGAATTTGGGGGCCAATTTTATAAATGAGAAAACTGAAGCTCAAGAGGTAGTAACTTGCCAAAAGTCACACAACAGCAAAAGAGTGGCAGGGCCAGATTTGGGACCCATTTGTTTGACTCCAGCGTCTGACTACTTTCTACTGCATTAGATGGATTTCAAATGTGAAAGGGCTAGAAAAATGGAGGCAGGAGGATGGGATGTAGGGACTAGGTAAGTTAGCCTGTTACTAGATCATCACTTGTTCATTTGTTCACTCAGTAATTACTTACTTTCTTCCTAATATGTGCTGCCTCTAATACAATGATGATTGAGAGAGAAAAACTCACTGCACTAAAGTAGGTGTTCCTTAATCTGTCGTTACCTTTTTAATTAAGCCTCTAAACTCATGACTATTTCATTAGCAACAATAAACATTTTTAAGTGAAGTCTAGCACACCTGTTAAGCGTAGACAGGGAAGTATAAATAAAAGGAGCTGTGGAATGACTAGTACAAGGAGGTATACAATTTTAACAAATATTAAAGGGGAACAAAATAGAAACACAAAAGATTTAACATAGACCAGGACCAGAATTTCAACTTCTGAAAGAAAGCTACTTTGAAGGAATCTTTAAGGGGACAAAATTGAACCAGATTTCTTGAACAATGGATGCATTTTGTAGAACTGAAACCCAACAAATTCCCAGCTCTCAGTAAGAAGACAACACAAATCTGGAGGCATATACCAGGAAAATAAATGAATAGGCTAGGTAACAAATAGGAAGGCATTAGAAGCAGGATGTCTGGTATAGTAAAGAGATCCACGTTATAAAGCAGGTTATAAATATTGGCAATGTAGAAAGCCCAAGTTCACGGGATTTGATTAATGTTGCCTGAATTAACTATAGGGTAAACTGCTCACAGGAGAAAAGAATGGTAGTCACATGCAGAACCCACAGTCATTTCAGTTTTTTTTTTCTTTTGTACCAGAAATGCAGAAGTCAAAGGTAAAATATAGATTACAGTAGGTAAATATATTAGATGCACAGTAACAGTCAAAGAAGAACTAAGGACCTAAGAAATCATAACTACAAATTCCAAATTTTACGAGGATACACTTTTGTTTCAGATACCCTAATCAGTGAAAGAAGGGAGTATATAAGTATGGATTCCCAATATTCATCTATCTCATCCTCTGTATTCTTCCCACTGGTAAAGGTAGCAATGCCAGAATTAAACATGAGGATATAATCATTCCCCCAAATGATGGCAATCTCTTTCAGTTGCTGTCCCAGAATAACCTTAGTGAATTGATTGTGTCAATAATGTTGAAAATGAAATTTTGAAGTGTTTTTCTTAACCTTTTTTTCTTTCTTTTTAATCTCATACATCAAAATGTAAAGACATGTTTTTACTTAAGATAAGTTAAAAGGGATGGTAGAGTGGTCCTATTAAATCCTGTTGAGTCTTTGGACTTTTGGAAAAGTGGGATACATAAAAGTCTTGGATTATTCAGATAATCTGTATTTAGAAGTGGTAAAAGAGCTATATCTGTTTAATTGGCAAACAGTGCAGGCTATAGTGCTAAAGAGGGAAGCCTAGCTATGATTAGTCAAAATAGTAATACCCGCTGACAAAAAATAATTTTAAATTCCTGTACTGCATTGCTTTATGTTCTATAGCAATAACAGCAATGATATTATTTAACTGGAACAATGCATAGTAGTTTCCCTATCAAGCTGCATAGGAAAATCACCTGGGTCATCTAAAAATAATATTGTATCTGCCCAGACATACCAAATCAGACAGGGAAAGGGTACATAGGTAGAAACATGTGTTTTCAGAAGCACCTTAGGTGATTTTTATGTAGTCAGCCTACTATATTTATTCAGATTAGCTCTTGAGGAAAATTTCTTTGTGGCTAACAAGAAGGAATTTCCCTTTAAATATCGTAATTATATGTTCTAACAGGAATTTAATAATAAATTTGAGCTCATAGTTGTCTAATACACAGCATTGTGTAACATTTGCAGTGGGTTATTTGAGCAGTGTTACCATGTCATATCAGCACATTATCTTTATTGGTGAGTTTGACTGGAAGATTTAGCTAGACATAATTCAATACAGAGACAGACTAGGGGATAAAGTTTTGGCCTAGCTTGTAATATGCCTTTGGTCTTATTATTATCTTGACCTATTTCAGAAATACCTTTGTACACATGAAAAAATAATTATTCTGTTGTCTCATCTACACAAATTCCTGGTCTAAGGAATATATATTTGACCTTGGGAAGCAAGAATAGGTCATTTAGCAGTGGAATTTCCAATACTCCCTTGATTTTCTCTCCCTGAGTGTGCGATTAGCACTTACACAGTGAACCACAAGCTAGGTAATTAAGTGGAAATTATTATTAACAGAAAGAACAAAAAGCATGTGAGTACAGACCTCAAGTTCTCTAACTCACTGGGGGTTGAGTGTCTAATCTGTTTATATTTTATAACACTTATTGGGGGATATTTATTAGAGAAACCACAGTGTGGTTTCACTGTACTATCAAGAAGGGCATATTTTTTTTTAAATTTGAATAAAATTAATCAAAGATATACAAGTTCTCTATATAAGAAACTACAAAATATTACTACCAAAGAAATCATATATATCTAAAGAAATGGGTAGATACTTATTTCATGTTTGTGTGTTGACCATGGCATTATAAACATGGCATTTCTCCTCAAATTATTCTTTACCTTTAATGAAATATAAATCAAATTCCAGCTGGATTTTTGAAGAAATTGACAAGTAACTTAATTCTAAAATTCATATAGAAATGGAACTAACCAGGATCTGTAGGGCAGCTTAAAGAAAAAGAAAAATGGGGGGCGGGGGGATTTATATCACCAGAGACCAAGATCTATAAAGAAGCTATAGCAATTGAGACAGTATGATAATTAAAAAGCTCACTAAGGGAACAGTTTGCACAGTCCAGAAACGTACACAGTGGAATTTTTCTAATGGACACCTTGCGCTTGGACTGGACAAAACATTTGGAGACTTGTAGCTGTAACTGAGGGCACTGACTACCATTTCTTTCTTTCCTCTTCTTTTACAGTTCAGAGATGAATTATGGTTTGAAGCCTTCTTCTTTGTCTTTACCTGCACCCTTTACCTTTATCCTTTTTATATTTATCTCTTTATCTTTATCAGATTTTTCCTCAATAATCTCTTGTACTTCTTATCATGGCTTTCAAGTCTCAGATGACCTGAATTGACGCTGGGAGCTAAAAAAATATATTGTGTGTGTGTGTTCACATAAAAAATTATCATTGAAGCATACTACTTGTAATATAATATGTTCCAAGTCTGTATATTAAGTTGCACTATATTGAGGCAGATCAGGCATTCTTTTTTGTCTCAATCATTAAAATTAAATTTCATTAAAGATCATTAAAGTTCATCAACAGGTGTGGAATATCAGAATGATAATTATTATGTTTGAAATAGATGTAATTAATGAAAATTTAACTTGTGATTGAAAAGCTCTAAAGGGATTTCCTGGCAGTCCAGTGGTTAGGACTCAGTGCTTTCACTGCCCATTGCCATAGCTCGGGTTCAATCCCTGGTCAGGGAACTAAGATCCCACAAGCCATGCGGTGTGGCCAAAAATAGAAAGACAAAAGCACTATAAAACAGCCTTTCATAGAAATATATTATTCTATCCTTTAATTTTCAATATTATCATAATCTCATTTCCAGTATCTTTCACATCATTACCTGACATTAAGAGAATTACCCTGCTCCATGCTATGGTAGAGGGGACAGACAACAAAGGTATACATCTTGTCAATGGCATTCTATATGTCCCATTGATAGGAATGGAATGTTTTGGTAATTCAGTGGTGATAATGGATTTGCATTTGCTTGTTAATATTCTCAAGTACTTCATGCTTTTAATAAGAAAGATAAAATAAACTGGAAAACTTCTCGAAGTATTTAGGAATACTATATTTGGTTATGGAACAAAGCTTATTTACCTGCAGAGAGTTCAAAGAGAGAATCTAATGTATTCTGTGTTCCAATTATAATGCCTACGATTTATAAAACATGTTATAGGTTACAAGATATTCTCTCATGGTGTATTAGTCTTCTATGTGTACTGTAATAATTTTACCACAAATTTAGTGGCTTAAGACAATACCAATTTATTATCTCATAGTTCTATAAATCAGAAGTCTGGCATGGCTCACCAGATTACCTGTTCAGGGTCTCATCAGACCAAGATCAAGGTGTCAGTGTACTGAGGAGCTTCTGGGAAGAATTTGTTTCCAGGGACATTCAGGCTGTTGACAAAATTCAGTTGCTTGCAGAAGCAGGACCTACTCCCCATTTCCTTGGTGGCTGTCAGTAGAGTGTCTTCCTCAGCACCGCAAGGCCACCTGCATCCCTTCTCAAATGACCGCCTCCTTTTTCAAAGCAGCAAGAGCTCATAGAATCGTTCTCTTTCTTTGACTCTATCTGACTTATCTTGCCAGTGCCAGGAAAAAGAAAATCTTGGCTTTTAAACTCTCACATGATTAGGTCAGGTCTATCAGATAATCTCCCTATCTTACGGTCAACTGTGCTATATAACAAAACATAATCATAGGAGTGACTTACCATACTCACAGGTTCCAGAGATCAGAACATATTTTCTTGGGGGTTGGGGGGAGGTTAGGATTCTGCCTACCATGCATAGATTATCTGTGAAGTCGTTATTATAATTAGGACTTTATACTTATTACAAATCAGCTTTTCTGAGGCTCAGAGACTGAAGTAACATATAAATTCTAGTCATTTGTATTGGAATTAACTAGTTCTTGAATAAAAGACCTTTGAATAAATTTATTTCCCAAATAAAATTTATCCTTCTAACAACTTAGCTAACAAAACATTAAAGTGTAAACAAACACTGCCAATTGTTGATTCCATGCTTTTGTGTTTTGTTTTTGTTAAAACATAATATGGAGGGCTCGTAGGAAATAAAGATGCTGTCATATAACCCAACTGGTAGATGCTCAATATTATTTTGGTCAGGGGGATTTCATGGCATAGCAGTCAATGAATATATACTAAATCAGTGGTCGCCAACCTTTTTGGCACCAGGGACTGGTTTAATGGAAGAAAATTTTTCCACGGATCAGGGGTGGGGGATGGTTTTGACATGATTCTAACACATTACATTTACTGCGCACTTTATTTCTATTATTATTACACTGTAATATATGATGAAATAATTATACAACTCACCATAATGCTGACAGGAGGCGGAGCTCAGGTGGTAATGCGACCGATGGGCAGCGGCTGTAAATACAAAGGAAGCTTCACTCGCTCACCTGCTGCTCACCTGCTGCTTTGCAGCCCGGAGGTTGGGGACCCCTGTACTAAATGATTGAACATATGAATGATTATCCAAAGAATATCCAAAAGATTATCTTTTGTCATCATTGGAATGATCTATTTTTCTAGAGCTGCACTATCCAATACAATAGCCCCTTACTGCTTATGACTGTTGAGCACCTGAAGTATGACTAGTCCAAATTGAAATGTGCCATCAATGAAACATGTATCCAATTTAAAAGGTTTAGCATGAAAAGATGTAATATTTCCCATTAATAATTTTATAATAATTACCTTTAAAATAATATTTTGGATATTTTGGGTTAAATTATAGTAATAAAACTAACTTCACCCGCTTCTTTTAAATTTTTTTTAATGATGTTTTATTTATTTATTTATTTATTTATTTAGGCTGCGTTGGGTCTTCCTTGCTGCACACGAGCTTTCTCTAGTGGCGGCGAGCTATTACATACATGTCTCACATTATGTATCTACTGAACTGTGCTGCTTTAAAACAATGTAGCAAGAAATATTTTCTTTAGGATCAATGTTCACATATGAGGAAAGGTTTCTTTTATTATTATCTGCAGATCACTTAAGAAGTTATGAATAGATAAATATTTTATCCTTCACATATGTTCAGTCACATTAAATTGTTAAAAACAAATGAAAATGAACAAAAAATCAAGATTTACAACTAGAAAAGCTATTTATTTGACTATTAGAATCAAAACAGCAAATGGGGCACTGCGTCTGGTGTAAATCTGATTTTGCTCTTGTCCTCGTTTGTACTCCAGATTGCTCCTCTGCTTGTTGAGCTCATTTCTTCTCTCCTTCCAGGTCTTATAAACTGACCCAGGTGTTAATCTTCTATTAATTCAAAAGAAGCTTAGTGCTTGGATCAACTCTGCCTGGCACGGGGAAAATGAGAGATGGGGCCATTGATATGCAAAGAAGGGAAATGTGCCTAGACAAAAGGGGAAGGCTCTTGGCCGGCTCCTTCCAACATGGCTCATTTAAAATTCCCACTTGTTTAACTAAAACAAAATATTAATAAGTCTGCTTAAGAGAGCTTATAAATGCTGGAGAATTAAAAAGGATGAAGTCTGAAGGGCATAAGAATAATTCTCTCTGACTATTCATGCTCAGGTGTGATATGTAACTTCTTATTTTTTTGAATGCTTCTATTGTAAATGGTCTCAGTATGACCCTTCCCATAAGGAAAGAATAAAGTGATTTTGATAAAATATCTTGGAAAGTTGCCTATGCTTTTAAAAAGTAATAAAAAGTGACCAAATAACTAAGCAAGTTTGAGTAACGTAAAGAGATTGGAGGAAAGACTACATTAGTAGACAAACTGGTTTGAAAGTAAATTAACTCTAAACTGAATGTAGGTAGCTAAGTCTAAAAAGGCTAATACTTTTTTTTATTTTTAATATCAAAACTTATATTGCATAGGTAAGAACATAGTTGGTTGTCTTAATTTGCAAAATAATTAGTTTAGTGTCTTGGTAGTTATATGTACCACCAGCATAACTGAATAGGATTTTATTTGCTATCTATGCTTCTCAAGTGTACATTTTTTCATATGAATATTATTTGGGATATGTTTGCATGTGTAAAAAAGGAGTAGAAATGTAAATTAATAATAATTATATATCTTATATAGCTGCAACACAGACAGTAAACCTGTATTTGCACTAACTATGCATGGTTTCCTTGAAAACAAGATAATTTACAATACAATGTTCATGCCTCAAATGTTATATTCAGTAAGCCCTTCAGAAGATTTGTAATGCAACAGATTTATGAAGAAAGAAAAATGCATCATTTTAAATACTTGTGTTAATAAGCAAGTAACATTTAAAATGAATAATAAAACATTCAACTAAAATTTCTGCAAATAACATGGTACATAATAATAAAGATAATAAATACAAAAACGGAGACATTATTTTAAAAAGAAAAAAGTAGTACATTTGATACAAATCCAGATTTGGTTCTTGAAAGAATAAGAAGCTTGATATAGTACTTGTTAGTCAAATTATAAAAGGAAACACATACTACAATCAGAATTTACAGAAGGAATAAATCCACAGATATAAAATTAAAATTGTAGGGGCTTCCCTGGTGGCGCAGTGGTTGGGAGTCTGCCTGCCGATGCGGGGGACGCGGGTTCGTGCCCCCGTCTGAGAGGATCCCACGTGCTGTGGAAAGGCTGGGCCCGTGAGCCATGGCTGCTGAGCCTGCGCGTTCAGAGCCTGTGCTCCGCAACGGGAGAGGCCACAACGGTGAGAGGCCTGCGTACCGCAGAGAAAAAAAAAAAATTAAAATTGTAGATGATTGTAGACAAGCTCTGTGTTAATAAATGTGAATATTTCATTACTATGTTCGATTTTCTAGAAAAATCGAATAATTCAAATTGAGTTAAAGTAAAGCATTTAAATAAACAATTTGTGAAAAAAGAAATTTATTAACTGTTCAAAAACCAAACTTTAGAAAACAGCTCACCTCATAAATAAGTGCTGTAAAATCTTAAGGATATATGATTATTTTGAAATTTGCAACCTTCAATAACATAAAAGAAGCAGTAAACTTTTTCAATTACTTTAAAAGAAAATGTAAACTTTATGCAAAAACAAAAAAAACCTCACAAAATAAAAACAAATAGAAATCACATGTATGCCTATAGTGGCCAAAATTACATTATTATTAAGTAGAATCCAGTGAAATATTTAAAACATAAATACACTGTATCTTACTCCAACCTCCTTCATATCTTGGCCAAATGATTATGTATCAGTGAAGGAGATGTCAGTCAGTTGCACGTACATGGAAATTATATGTGTGTGTGTGTGTGTGTGTGTGTGTGTGTGTTTGAGAGAGAAGTCTTTAGCCTTCCCTCCCTTCTTCCTTCCTGCTGTCTGGCAAGCACATGTAATGGCTGGTGCTCCAGCAGCCACCTTGGACCATGAAATGACTTGAAATATGGAAATCACATGGCTGGGACTGATAGAAAAAACTTGGGCCAACACTCCCTCAGTAGAGCTGAAACACTAATCTATTATCTACAACTTTGTGCCTGTTTAGTTGAGAAAATTAATTTCTGTTTAAGCCATTATTACTTAATTTCGAAACTAATTCTACAGATAAGTTATTCTGACTTCTCAAAATTGCTTTCTCCTTTGAGCATGATATGAAGATATAATAAGGGTAATGGAGGGGGTTAAGAAATTTAAAATAGGTCTCAATACAAAAGACGTAAAATGTAAAGAGACTGAGTAATTTAAGACCAAATTATATAGATATTCGATTTATTTTCTATAAACATAAAAATATTTGGAAATATGACTTTAAATGTAATAAAAGTGTAGTAGAGAAAAGCATGAGGTCCTGAACTATGATTTTTTAAAAAATGAAACTTTAAAAATACAGCTATTGAGTGACCCAGCTTGGGTAGAGCTATTGGGCACAAAAGCAAGGGCTTCAGTTGACAGAGTTGAGCACAATCAATGGTATGAGTGCTTCCAAAATCTCATACAAATTTAGCCAATAAAAGTAAAATTATTCAAACACTGTTAAATATTATTTAATAGTATTATTAAAATACTACAATTATAACCCTGCTTTATTACTTTATTGCCTTATTCTAAATTTATAAAGCACATAAATATATTGGGTATAATCTATACTACCACAATTCTCACTTCTTAATGTACTATATTGAATTAGTGGATATACAATGCATACAATGATAACGTATGCATTAAGTTATCACATAGTGCTAGTCATTCACTAGCACAATAATGCTAGTGGTCTGTAGATGTAGCATTAGTTCATAACCAATTTTCACAATATATTAATATTATGAAACATTCAAGAACAACTTTCATACAATTAAAAAAAAGTCTGAGCAATATATGAAAATCTTAAGAGAAAAAGCTGAAATTTCTGCATAAACTGCAGTCTTTGTATAAGTAATGGGCTTCAAGATTATAATTTCCCCAAACGTTTATGTAAATGTCATTGACAGTGCAGAAGATGAAGTTATGAAGCCATTTATCTTCCATGTTAAAATACTGATTGGTGATAAAGACTACACAAAATATCAGATTCTAAATTTTGATGGAACTGGTTTTTATTGAAAGAAAATTTCTCGGAATGGCCTACAAATCCAAAGAAGCTGTAGCTCCCCAGCTAAAAATTCAGGAGATTGAATGACAGTGATGCCAGACACAATTGTCAATGGAGATTTAACTGGGCTGTATAAAATTAAGATTATTTATTGCTTTTATAAGTGCTTTAGCTAAAATTCACATCAGTTTACTTGTTTGTTTGTTGAGTAATTGATTGATTGGTTGAATTTAATTGTATAAGCTTCGTGTCATATGATCCTAATCCTATTATTTCCATAAGTGTTTTTTGTATTTATTTGGTGATTTTTTCATAATAGGACTTTTTTAGATACTTGTAATATATTTTCTTCTAAGCATCAAATATGGATATTTAGGGGCACAGCAATCTTTAAACACATATATAAAATAAATAATAAAATTGTGAGAGAAATAAAATGATTCATTTATTTCAAAGGAATAACTAAAGCAATTTACAACAAGAAGTGTCAACTGAAGGTCAAGAGAGAGAGGTGCACTAGTTTTCTTCAAATAAGAAGCCTTGTCAAATGGAGGAAGTAGTCTCCCTTGTTCACAAAATGTCAAATTAAGACCTATGTTTAATCCCAATGCAGGAAAATTTGGGGCTCAACATAATAAAGGAATTTTCTGACAGGTTTTTCTGGATTACTAACTGCATTTCTTCACAAAGTTATATTTCATTCAAGTCTTTCAGTTATATTAGGGCAGACATATTTTGGAGGGCACTCAAAACAACCATCAGCAGGACTGGGGCACATTCAATTCACCTGATTCTTTAAGATTAAACAAGAATCCTGGACGTCCCTGGTGCCGCAGTGATTAAGAATCTGCCTGCCAATGTAGGGGACACGGGTTCGAGGCCTGATCCGGGAAGATCCCACATGCCGCGGAGCAACTAAGCCCGTGTGCCACAACTACTGAGCATGCACTCTGGAGCCCCTGAACCACAACTATCGAAGCCCATGTGCCTAGAGCCCGTGCTCTGCAACAAGAGGAGCCACCACAATGAGAAGCCCGTGCACCACAACGAAGAGTAGCCCCCGCTCACCGCAACTAGAGAAAGCCTGCGCCCAGCAACGAAGACCCAACACAGCCAAAAAAAAAACAAAAAACAAAAAAAACATGGTGTGTTCTGAGAGAAGAGTAGTTGTGTGTGTGTGTGTACTTAGACAAAGATGCTGATTGGCAATTTCAGTAATAGGCAGAAATTTTATCTCTATATCACATGTGTATTATTGAAACAATTCCAATGCCTAAAAAATAGACAAAAGCTATTTAACATTAATCATTCCAGTAAGGCACAAAAAAGTAACCACTATTTACTATACTGCTTTTTCATGTCTAATCATTTTATCAATAATTTTTTTACTTCTATGAATTTTTTTTTTGTTAAAAAATTAAAGGAACATTTTTTATTTTTGTTTGAAAGCACAAAACATTATTCATCTCCACACCTTTTACAGATTAAACTAGAATACAAAATTATGATGCTCTTCTAAAACTAGGACAGGGAATGGAAGTTATACACAGACTCAAACTAATCTTTGATATTTAATTTCTCAAGTACTGGTAGTGAGTTATACATGATTTTCCATTTACAAATAATTGCGATTCTTGGCAATCAAATCAAATATGGTATTAAAATAGTTTTTATTAAGCTATTTGTCTTACATTAATAAAAAATTGAGATACTGTTTATTTATGTAATATCTTTCCTAGCTCATTTCTCACAGTATCTAATATCATCCATGTTTTGTATGTTTTACTAACAGAAACATGACAACCAGAATGCAGTATTTATCAAAGCTTAATATAATAGTGACCACATTCTCCAGGGCATATATCTATTTTATCAGTTCTCATATCATTATAACTTAAGCAATGGATTTATACTAACAGTTTGTTTTCCAAGTTAATCTTAGAAATTTCTGAAGACAGGGACCTTCATTTTTGTAAGTTGTTAAAGCCTTTAGGCTTTTTTTCCTCTCAGGGATTAGAGTTCACATTACATCAAGTAAGGGAGTGTTTAAAAAAACCCTGAGGATTAAAGCAATGAGTATCTATGTCAGGACTGCAGAAATATCTCACTGGAGAATGGATTATAATCATGTTTTAGTGAAATAGAAAATATAAATATATATATTTAAATTTAATAAGCTTTATCTTTGAGAACAGTTTTCATCTACATAAAAAATATAAAGATTTTACAAAGAGCTTCCTATGCCCCACATCCAGTTTCCTTTATTATTAATTTCTTACAGTAGTATTGTACACTTCTTATAGTCAATTAATCAATATTAACACATTGTTATTAACTAAAGTTCATACAATATTCAGATTTGCTTATTTTTTTCTCTAGAGCCTTTTTTTCTGTACCAGAATCTTTTCCAGGATACTACATTATACTTAATCTTCTGTTTTCTTAAGCTCCTCTTGGCTATGATAGGTTTTTTTCGCATGATTAAACTGGAGTTCTGTGGTGTAAGGATTAAGATCACAGAGGTTAAGTGTCATTTTCATGAAATTATATTAAAGATACATTATATCAGTATGATTCACCTCTGTTGAACTTGACTTTGACTACCTGGCTGAGAAGTGTTTGTCATGTTTCTCCAATGTAAAGTTACTCCCTCCCTCCCCACCTACTTCTGTCCTTTTTATACTGTACTCTTTGGGAGGAGGTCGCTATGTGCAGCTCATACTTAAGAAATGGGAGCTTACACCTCAAACTGGAGAGCCAAATATCTACAAAAATTAATTGGAATTCTACACTGGAGATTTATCTCTTCTCCCATTAATTTGTTTGTTTTTATAATTTATTAATGTAAATATGGATTAACAGATTTTTTTTATAATTTGGGTTATTATCAAGTACTACTGTATTTTGTTACTTAAACTCTTCCAGCCTTGGCCATTTGGCTTTTTCAATTGGCCTCTGTGTCTCTTTGATATTCTTCACTGTTTCGTTTGTTTTTTGAGCATTTTTTTTCTGGTCACTACAGATACTCCAGGCTCAACTTCCACATTTCTTTTCCTCAGTCCTAGACCAGTCATTTGTCCAAGGAGTCTTTTCACAGCCATTTCTCCTGGATCCTTTTGTTAATGAATACTGTTAGAAATTAAAGTCTGATGCTAGGTGTGTTCTTTGTTACTGGGGTATTATTGCTTCCAGGTCCTCTCAGAGACAATGCAATTACATATATTTGTATATACTAACCTATGTATATACAGATATCTGCAAATATCTCCATAAGTTAACCGTCTGTATCTCTCTTAAGCTATACGAATTTAGACTGATGTACCCACCTTTAATATATTACCACATGAATATTACCAGAGAGTCTACCCTCTTGCTAATTTATATCCCCTCACTTTGACAGTGAAGAACTTGGTCCCCACCATCTGCCAGCCATTTATTTGTTTAATTTCAGAAGCTTGCAAAACAATATCAGAATTGTTATACCATACCCAGATAGGATATTAAAACTAGAGTGCAGTGCTTGTGTACAGTTCCTTTTCCCTTAGTCTTACAGACCATCCTCCTTTCTAAAGTTACTTAGGTTACCATATTATTCTTCCACAGCTTCAGTGAGGTTTTATCATGTATTTGCAATACAGTTCATTTGTTCTGTTATATTCTGCCTTCCATCCCAGGATCCCTCCTACTCCTAAGGATTTCAAGAAATGTTAAGTATATTATTAGAAAATGTCTTGTTTCCATAGAAAACACTTGTTGAAACATGTCTTCAAGGATGCCTACACAGAGGCATAGTATTTGTGAATCTACCTGTGATGGTCAATTTTATGTGTCAGCTTGGCTTGGCTATAGTCCCCAGTTATTCAATCAAAAACTAGTTGCATGGGTTTATCTCTGGGCTTTCTATCCTGTTCCATTCATCTGTATTTCTGTTTTTATGCCAGTACCATACTATCTTGATTACTATAGCTTTGTAGTATAGTTTGAAGTCTGGGAGCCTGATTCCTCCAGCTCCGGTTTTCTTTCTCAAGATTGCTTTGGCTATTCAGGGTCCTTTGTGTTTTCATACAAATTGTGAAATTTTTTGTTTTAGTTCTGTGAAAAATGCCATGGAAGCAACCTAAGTGTCCATCGACTGATGAATGGATAAAGAAGATGTGGCACATATATACAGTGGAATATTACTCAGCTATAAATAGAAACGAAATTGAGTTATTTGTAGTGAGGTGGTTGGTCCTAGAGTCTGTCATACAGAGTAAGTCAGAAAGAGAAAAACAAATACCGTATGGTAACACATAAATATGGAATCCAAAAAAAAAACAAAATGGTGCTGAAAAACCTAGGGGCAGGACAGGAATAAAGACGCAGACGTAGAGAATGGACTTGAGGACATGGGGAGGGGGAAGGGTTAGCTGGGATGAAGTGAGAGAGTGGCACGGACATATATACACTACCAAATGTAAAATCGATAGCTAGTGGGAAGCAGCCACATAGCACAGGGAGATCAGCTTGGTGCTTTGTGACCACCTAGAGGGGTGGGATAGGGAGGGTGGGAGGGAGATACAAGAGGGAGGAGATATGGGGATATATGTATATGTATGGCTGATTCACTTTGTTACAAAGCAGAAACTAACACACCATTGTAAAGCAATTATACTCCAATACAGATGTTAAAAAAAACAACAACAACAAACTAGTTGTGCTTAAAGTCAGTAATCATTTAAGAAAGGGCCTGATTCAGGGTGGACCTGATTAAATCATTTGAAAGACTCTAAGAGCAGAATAAATTCCGAGGAGAAGAAATGTCCACTGTGGCTTGTGCCTGAGACTTCCAGCCTTCTTTTCCTGATGGCGGGCCCTATAGATTTGATACTTGTCTAGCCACTCTTAAAATTGTCTGACCCAATTCCTTGCAATTAATATTCTACAGGTTCTACCTCTCTGGTCAAATAGGCTAATACAATTTTGGTTAGAAAAGAAGATCTAGAGAGAAAGAGAATCTTTAGAATGTGTTCTTTCAATTGGTTCTGGGTTTTCTGGAATTGTTCCTCAAATGTGAGTAGGAAGTAAACATTCTATTTTGAGTGGTAAAGAAAGCACTAGCAGTCCTTGGCATGACTTGACAATAGAAACATGTAAAATGCTGCCATTGGATACCACAAGCTAAATACTTTCAGAAAGTGAAGCTCAAGGTGACAATGTCAAACACTAATTTTGACGAATCTTTTTGCCAGTAGAAACAGCCCTTCATTCCCTGCTTGAGGATTTTAGCTCTCTACTGTCTGGAGAATATGTAATTACCTCCATTGAGACAGTTACATAGCAAGTCACTGGTGATTCTCCTCAAGACCTATGGCAACACCCCTTTTTGTTCTAGATTTATAAATAGACTCAGGTCCCAAGTACAAATTGTGACCCAAAAGGTAGTGCACTGTACACCAAAAGAACTGCACAATTTTTCTAATTTATATCGACAGAGATATGGGGATATTTGTGGAAATGGATCTTAAAAGGGTGTGGGATCATGGTGAAATGAACTAAAGTTAGAGTAGGCCAAATGTATTGCTATGAGCCCTCTAAGCAGAGCTTCTAGATTCCACTTTGTAGCTTGAGGTGTCGAAAGGGCCCTAACAGTTGGTTTGGTTTGTTGGATTATACACAGATCCAAAGGTGGTCTGCCCCAAATGAAGTTGAAATGCCATAACTGCCTTGGTATACTATAGAGGAAGGTATCCCAAGACTTAGGGAGATTGGAATAATAGAGTGGATTAGGTGTGTAAGACCTGCTTATCTAGCATGGGTTAAGAGGACACACATTTCATTAAGACTGTGAAAAATAAATTTTGAGGAGAGTCCCAGTATCCTTGAAGAGCCTTGTGTTCACACTTTCAATATGTCAGAAGTTAGTGCAAACTCTTCTCACTGAACTGGGATCTCCAAATTCAATGGAGATAATGGACCTCAGGGTGGCAGGGGCCAAGGGCAACATGTAATTATCAGAGACAAGGTGGATGTGGTTACAGTAATGGATAGTAGAGTCAAAGTAGTAATATGAATAGTCTGATTTGCAGAGACCTATGCATTGATCACGATATCCCTAGAAAGAAAAAAGTAGATTGGTAGTGTATTGTTTTCCTAGGGCTGCCATAAAAAACTGCAATGAACAAATTGGCTGAAACAGCAGAAATATCTTTTAACAGTTCTGGAGGCTAGAAAACTGGAATCAAAGTGTTTGCAAGGCCAGGCCCTCTCCAAGTGAGAATACTTCTTGGCCTTTTCTAGTATCTAATGATTGCTGGAAATTCTTAGTGTTCTTTGACCTGTAGACACATCTCAGCAATCCTCACCTCCATTATCACATGACTTTCCCTGTATGTCTGTGTTCTGTGTCCAAATTTCTTCTTTTTCTATTGACATGAAGTCAGTTGATTAGGGCCTCTGGCCATTTACCATTGTGACTGCATTGAGGAAAGAGAAACAGTCATATTTTTCAGGGATTACTGTACACTGATTCTGAACTGACTCTAATTCCTGGACATCCAAAGCATCACTGTGGTCCACTAGTCAGAGCAGGGGCTTACAGAAGTCAAGCAATCACTGGAGTTTTAACTCAGGTCTATCTCATGGTGGGCCCAGGGAGTCCCTGTCCCCAACCTGTAGTTATTTCACCAATTCCAGAATATGTACTTTGAATAAATAATCTTCGCAACTGGCAAAATCCTTACATTGGTTTCCTGATTGGTGGTGTGAGGGCTGTTATGGCAGGAAAGGCCAAGTGATTTCCGCCACATCCCATTCAACTTGTCATTTTGGCCTATGCAGAAAACAATCCTGAAGAATGGCAGTGGATTACAGGAAGTTTAATCACTTATTGATTTGTATCACAATTACTGTTCCAGATGTGGTTATGCTGCGTGGGAAAATTAACACATCCTCTGATGCTTGCTACACAGCTATTGATCTGGCAAATGCTTTTTTCTCTGGACACATGTTGGTAATGATCATCAGAAGCCATACGTCTATAGCTAGCAAGGCCAGCAATACACATTCACTGTCCTACCTCAGAGGTATAACTACTTTCCAGCCCTATGCCATAATTTGGTTCGTAGGAAGCTTGATCACCTTTCCTTTCCACAAGACATCACACTGGTCCATGACATTGATAACATTAAGCTGACTGAACCTGGTGAGCATGAAATATCAACTACTCGGTATATATCAGTAAGACATTTCCATGCCAGAGGGTAGGAAATAAACCCAACAAAAAATCAGAGACCTTCCACTTCACTGATATTTCTAAGTGTCTGGTGGTGTGGAGCATGTCGAGATATCCCCTCTATGTTGAAGGGTAAATTGTTGCAGCTGGACCTCCTATCACGAAACAGGAGACATGGTGCCCAGTGTGCCTCCTTGGAATTTGGATGCAAAGTATCGTTCATTTGGGTGTGCTATTTCAGCCCATTACTGAGTGATCCGAGAAGCTGCTACTTTCGAGTGAGCACCAGAACAAGGGAGTCTCTGCAACAAGTCTAGCCGGCTGTGCAAAATGCTCTGCCATTTGGGCCGTATGATCCAAAAGATCTAGTTGTGCTTGAAGTGTCAGTAGCAGATAGAGGAGATGCTATTTAGAACTTCTGGCAGTTCCTTATAGATGAATCATAGCTCAAACCTTTAGGAAAACTCTGCTCCTTTTAAAAACAAAAAAACCACAAAACAGCTCTTGGCTTGCTATTGGTCTTTATTAGAGACTGAACACTTAACAATGAACTCATAAGTTACCACGTGAGCTGAGCTGCCCGTCATGGGTGGGGTGTTTTCTGGCTCACTACACCATAAAGCTGAGCATGCACAGCAGTGCAGCATTATCAAGCACAAGTAGTCAGTATGATCAGAATATGATAGGCACAAGTAAGTTGCATGAAGTGATCTGATTCTCCATAATTCCTACTTTATTATCTCTTTCCCAGCTCACACTTATGGCCACATGAGGAGCTGCCTATGACTAACTGACTAAGGAAGAGAAAACTCAGGACTGATGTATAGACAGCTCTCTATGATATACAGATACCATCCTAGAAGTGGGCAGCCACAGCACTACAGCTTCTGTGACGTCTCTGACAGAAAGTGGTGAAGGGAAATCCTATCAATAGGCAAAAGTTTGGGCAGTGCACTTGGTTGTTTGGGAGGAGAAAGGGACAGAGGAGAGGTACAAGTCCACAATGACTCATGAGCTTTGACTTCCAGTTTGTCTAGATGGTCAGGACTTGGAAGGAATTCAATTGGCAAATTGATGACAAGGTCTGAGGATGGGGTATGTGGATAGACCTGTCTGAATGGCAAAGAATAAAAAGCATTTTGTTCCATCTGAATACTCACCTAAAAATCCTCTGTGCTCTGTCTGTTCCTCCCTCTCTGCCCTCTAGCTTCTGGCAAACACTGATCCTCTTATTGTGTCCATAGCTTTGTCTTTTCCAGAAGGCTATTTATTTATTTATTAATATTTACATGTATAAGCTGAATACATATTTTGATATTTTCTAATTTTACTTTGAGTAATTTGTTTTCAAACTTTATGCAAGTGAATTGCAGTATGATAACATTAATATAGACTTACCAATCTAACCTTTTGAAATTCCACATGAACTTTTAAAATCTGAAACAATAAAAAAAATATTTAGGCAACACAGGAATAAAATTGAATGTGAGATCTAAAATAAATCTTGTATGATTCAATTACTTATACCCAGTAAGATCTTATTTTCATATTTTATCTTCCATTGTTTTAATCTCATTTGCCAAGAATGAGTTTTATTCACTTAATAACAGTGGCTATAGTAAGTGGCTATTATATTTAACTCATTTTACCTGTATTCAGATCTCTTCGTTTCTTTGTGTAAATCCAAGTTTCTGATATCATAAATCTTCCTAAAGAATTACCTTTATCATTTTTGTGGCACAATTCTTCAGGCAATGAATTTACTCAACAATTATTTGTCAAAAAATGCTTTGCTTTAATTTTTTGAAAAATAAATTCCTTGGGTATAGATTCCTCAGTTGATGTTTTTCACCTTTCAGTGCTTTCAAAATATTGCTCTATTGCCTAGTTTGCGTAGTTTGTGCTATAATTTTTGTCTTTTTCTCTGTATATAATGTATCATTTTTCCCTCACTATTACCTTCAAGATTTTCTCTTTATCCTCAGTTTTCACTAGTTTAGTGTGATGGTTTGAACATGATGTGTTGAGGTGTGTGTTTACATGTATGTTTTGCTTTGTTTTTGCATTTCTTTTAGATGCATTTGGGATTCTTTAAATTTTAGGGGTCTGTGGCTAATATCTTTCTATATTTTCAGAAAATTGTTGATTACCCAACATCTTTTTAAATATATATTTTTCCTTATTCAGTTTATTTTTATTCTGAGGCTTCAATTACATGTATATTAAATCTTTTAATTTTGTCCCACAATCCTAAGATGTTCTGTTTTTGTTTCACTTGTTTTTTTCTTTATGAGTTTTCATTTTGGTAATTTTTTACTAACCTATCATTCACTAATTTTCTCCTTAGATGCATGTTTCTTCAATTGATGAGTCCATTGAAAGAATTCTTCATATCTGATACGTGTACTTTTAAATTTATAGTCTTTTATTTTGGCTCTCTAATTATAGTTTCCATCTCTGTGCTGAAATCCTCCATCTATTCATGCATGTTGTCTCTGTTTTCCATTACATTGTGCGTATTTGACAGCTCTTTTTTGCTTCAGTGCTCTACCACATTTTGCCTCACCTTGGAGACATCTGTCCCCTCTTGAATATCAGGCTTCCTAATTGCCCTGAAACCTCAGGTCTCTGATTACTTGCAAAAAAAAAAAAAAAAACAGTTTGTGAAAGTTACATTTTTTGCTCATTGTTGTAGTAGGTCAGCATTTCTCAGATTTCAACATCCTGGGTGGAAATAGAATCCCACTTGACTGTTATATTAAATAGCAGGTATTTTCTTGCCCTTAATAAATTATTTGTAACTATGAATATTATACATATGAAATTTGAATTTATTTTAGTATATAATGAAATTAAACATACTCATTTAACCATTTTAAAATTGTAACTATTTATAGTTATGACCTTCAATGTATCTGTCCTTGATTTACTTTTATGTTGTCCTATAAATGAAGTATATTTTAAGAAAGGCTACAGTTCATACTGATTATTCTTCTGCCAGAGCATAGATATACTGATGAAAAGTTGAGACAAAAACTGTTCGTCTTTCAGACAAACATTTCCAGTAATGAGTAGTAGGAAATCAGACTCAAAAGAGACTTATTGCATAAAAATCTTGCAAAATTTTGCAGAATCTACAATGCTAAGCTGTGGCAAAATTATCTGACTCAGCATTCAATACCCGTTATTTTCCAAATCTCAAATAATGACTGCTTGAAAAATTTCACTACACTTTGATTTCCTTTTCTTTTCTTTTTTTAAAACACCTTTATTGGAGTATAATTGCTTTACAATGGTGTGTTAGTTTCTGCTTTATAACAAAGTGAATAAGCTATACATAGACATATATCCCCATATCTCCTCCCTCTTGCATCTGCCTCCCACCCTCCCTATCCCACCCCTCTAGGTGAACACAAAGCATGGAGCTGATCTCCCTGTGCTATGCTGCTGCTTCCCAATAGCTATCTATTTTACATCTGATAGTATATATAAGTCCATGCCACTCTCTCACATCATCCCACCTTACCCTCACACCTCCCTGTGTCCTCAGGTCCATTCTCTACATCTGCATCTTTTTTCCTGTCCTGCCCTTAGGTTCTTCAGAATCATTTTTTTATCAGATTCCATATATATGTGTTAGCATATGGTATTTATTTTTCTTTTTCTGATTTGATTCACTCTGTATGACAGACTCTACATCCATCCACTTCACTATAAATAACTCAATTTCGTTTCTTTTTTATGGCTGAGTAATACTCCATTGTATATATGTGCCACATCTTCTTTATCCATTCATCTGTCAATGGACACTTAGGTTTGCTTCCATGTCCTAGCTATTGTAAATAGAGATGCAGTGAACATTGTGGTACATGACTCTTATTGAATTATGGTTTTCTCAGGGTATATGCTCAGTAGTGGGATTGCTGGGTCGTATGGTAGTTCTATTTTTAGTTTTTTAAGGAACCTCCATACAGTTCTCCATAGTGGCTTATGAATTTACATTCCCACCAACAGTGCAAGAGGGTTGCCTTTTCTCCACACCCTCTCCAGCATTTATTGTTTGTAGATTTCAGATGATGGCCATTCTGACTGGTGTAAGGTGATACCTCATTGTAGTTTTGATTTGCATTTCTCTAATAATTAGTGATGTTGAGCATTCTTTCATGTGTTTGTGGGCAATCTGTATGTCTTCTTTGGCAAAATGTCTATTTAGGTCTTCTGCCCAGTTTTGGATTGGGTTGTTTGTTTTTTTCATATTGAGCTCCATGAGCTGCTTGTAAATTTTGGAGATTAATGCTTTGTCATTTGCTTCATTTGCAAATATTTTCTCCTATTCTGAGGGTTGTCTTCTCATCTTGTTTGTGGTTTCCTTTGCTGTGCAAAAGCTTTTAAATTTCATTAGGTCCCATTTTTTAATTTTTGTTTTTATTTCCATTTCTCTAGGAGCTGAGTCAAAAAGGATCTTGCTGTGATTGATGTCATAGAGTGTTCTGCCTATGTTTTCCTCTAAGACTTTTATAGTGTCTGGCCTTGCATTGAGGTCTTTAATCCATTTTTAGTTTATTTTTGTGTATGGTGTTAGGGAGTATTCTAATTTCATTCTTTTACATGTAGCAGTCCAGTTTTCCCAGCACCACTAATTAAAGAGGCTGTCTTTTCTCCATTGTTTATTCTTGCCTCCTTTATCAAAGATAAGGTGACCATATGTGCATGGGTTTACCTCTGGGATTTCTCTCCTGTTCCATTGATCTATATTTCTTTCTTTGTGCCACTACCATACTGTCTTGATTACTGTAGCTTTGTAGTATAGTCTGAAGTCAGGGAGCCTGATTCCTCCCGCTCTGTTTTTCTTTCTCAAGATTGCCTTGGCTATTCGAGGTCTTTTATCTCTCCCTACAAATTGTAAAATTTTTTGTTCTGGTTCTGTGAAAAATGCCATTGGTAGTTTGATAAGAATTGCATTGAATGTGTAGATTGCTGTGGGTAGTACAGTCATTTTCACAATATTGATTCTTCCAATCCAAGAACATTAAAGAAATCTTTAATTTCTTTCATCAGTGTCTTATAGTGTTTTGCATACAGGTCTTTTGTCTCCTTAGGTAGGTTTATTCCTAGGCATTTTATTCTTTTTGTTGCAATGGTAAATGGGAGTGTTTCCTTAATTTCTCTTTCACATTTTTCATCATTAGTGTATAGGAAGGCAAGAGATTTCTGTGCATTAATTTTGTATCCTGCTACTTTACCAAATACGTTGATTAGCTCTAATAGTTTTCTGGTACCATCTTTAGGATTCTCTGTATATAGTATCATGTCATCTGCAAACAGTGACAGCTTTACTTCTTCTTTTTGGATTTGGATTCCTTTTATTTTTTTTCTTCTCTGATTGCTGTGGCTAAAACTTCCAAAACTGTGTTGAATAATAGTGGTGAGAGCGGGCACACTTGTCTTGTTCCTCATCTTAGTGGAAATGGTTTCAGTTTTTCATCATTGAGAACTATGTTGGTTGTGGGTTTGTCATATATGGCCTTTATTATGCTGAGGTCAGCTCCCTCTGTGCCTACTTTCTGGAGGGTTTTTATCATAAATGGGTGTTGAATTTTGTCAAAAGCTGGATCTATTGAGAAGATCATATGTTTTTTATTCTTCAATTTGTTAATATGGTGTATCACATTGATTGATTTGCATGTATTGAAGAATCCTTGCATCCCTGGGATAAACCCCACTTGATCATGGTGTATGATCGTTTTAATGTGCTGTTGGATTCCATTTGTTAGTATTTTGTTGAGGACTTTTGCATCTATGTTCTTCAGTGATATGGTTTTCTTTCTGTAATTTTCTTTCTTTGTGTCATCTTTGTCTGGTTTTGGTATCAGGGTGATGGTGGCCATGTAGAATGAGTTCGGGAGTGTTCCTCCCTCTGCCATGTTTTGGAAGAATTTGAGAAGGATAGGTGTTAGCTCTTCTCTAAATGTTTGATAGAATTCACCTGTGAAGCCATCTGGTCGTGGGCTTTTGTTTGTTGGAAGATTTCTAATCATAGTCTCAATTTCAGTGCTTGTGATTGGTTGGTTTACATTTTCTATTTCTTCCTGGTTCAGTCTAGAAGGTTGTGCTTTTCTAAGAATTGTCCATTTCTTCCAGGTTGTCCATTTATTGGCATATAGTTGCTTGTAGTAATCTCTCATGATCTTTTGTATTTCTGCAGTGCCAGTTGTTACTTCTTTTTCATTTGTAAATCTATTGATTTCAGTGTTCTCCCTTTTTTTCTTGATGAGTCTAGCTAATGGTTTATCAATTTTGTTTATCTTCACAAAGAACAAGGTTTTAGTTTTATTGATCTTTGCTATTCTTTCCTTCATTTCTTTTTCATTTATTTCTGATCAGATCTTTATGATTTCTTTCCTTCTACTAACTTTGGGATTTTTTTGTTCTTTTTTTCTCTAATTGCTTTAGGTGTAAGGTTAAGTTGTTTATTTGAGATATTTGTTGTTTCTTGAAGTAGGATTGTATTGCTATAAACTTTCCTCTTAGAACTGCTTTTGCTGCATCCCATAGGTTTTGGGTCAGCGTGTTTTCATTGTCATTTCTTTCTAGGTTTTTTTAAATTTCCTCTTTGATTTCTTCAGTGATCTCTTAGTTATTTAGTAGTGTATTGTTTAGCCTCCATGTGTTTGTAATTTTTATAGATTTTTTCCTGTAATTGATATCTAGTCTCATAGCGTTGTGGTCTGAAGAGATACAAGTACGATTTCAATTTTCTTAAATTTACCAAGGCTTGATTTGTGACCCAAGATAGGATCTATCCTGGAGAATGTGCCATGGGCACTTGAGAATAAACTGTATTCTGTTGTTTTTGGATGGAATGTCCTATAAATATCAATTAAGTCCATTTTGTTTAATGTATCATTTAAAGCTTATGTTTCCTTATTTATTTTCATTTTGGATGATCTGTCCATTGGTGAAAGTGGGGTGTTAAAATCCCCAACTATGATTGTGTTACTGTCGATTTCCGCTTTTATAGCTGTTAGCATTTGCCTTATGTATTGTGGTGCTCCTATGTTGGGTGCATAAATACTTACCAGTTATATCTTCTTCTTGGATTGCTCCCTTGATCATTCTGTCATGTCCTTGTCTCTTGTAATAGTCTTTATTTTAAACTCTGTGTTGTCTGATATGAGAATTGCTACTCCAGTTTTCTTTTGATTTCCATTTGCATGGAATATCTTTTTCCATCTCCTCACTTTCAGTCTGTATGTGTCTCTTGGTCTGAAGTGGGTCTCTTGTAGACAGCATATATACAAGTCTTGTTTTTGTATCCATTCAGCCAGTCTATGTCTTTTGGTTGGAGCATTTAATCCATTTACATTTAAAGTAATTATCAATATGTACGTTCCTATTACCATTTTCTTAATTGTTTTGGGTTTGTTATTGTAGGTCTTTTCCTTCTCTTGTGTTTCCTGCCTAGAGAAGTTCCTTTAGCATTGTTTGTAGTTTGTTTGGTGGTGATGAATTCTCTTAGGTTTTGCTTGTCTGTAAAGGTTTTGATTTCTCCGTCGAATCTGAATGAGATCCTTGCTAGGTAGAGTAATCTTGGTTATAAAATTTTTCCCTTTCCTCACTGTAAATATGTCCTGCCATCCCTTATAGCTTGCAGAGTTTCTGCTGAAAGTTAAGCTGTTAACCTTAACAGCTTGTATGTTATTTGTTGTATTTCCCTTGCTGCTTTTAATATTTTTTCATAGTATTTAATTTTTGATAGTTTGATTAATATGTGTCTTGGCTTGTTTCTCCTTGGATTTAACCTGTATGGGACTCTCTGCACTTCCTGGACTTGATAAACTATATCCTTTCTCATATTAGGGAAGTGTTCAATTATAATCTCTTCAAATATTTTCTCAATCCCTTTCTTTTTCTCTTCTTCTTCTGGGACCCCTATAATTTGAATGTTGGTGCATTTAACGTTGTCCTAGAGGTCTCTGTGACTGTCCTTAATTCGTTTCATTCTTTTTTCTTTATTCTGCTCTTTGGTTATTATTTCCACTATTTTATCTTCCAGGTCACTATCCAGCCTTCTGCCTCAGTTATTCTGCTATTGATTGCTTCTAAAGAATTTTGAGTTTCATTTATTGTGTTGTTCATCATTGTTTGTTTGCTCTCTTTAGTTCTTCCAGATCCTTTTGAAACGTTTCTTCTATTTTCTCCATTCTATTTCCAAGATTTTGGATCATCTTTACTGTCATTACTCTGAATTCTTTTTCAGGTAGACTGCCTATTTCCTCTTCATTTTTTTGGTCTGGTGGGCTTTTACTTTGCTCCTTCATCTGCTGTGTGTTTCTCTGTCTTGTCGTTTTGCTTAACTTACCATGTTTGGGGTCTCCTTTTTGCAGGCTTCACATTCGTAGTTCCCATTGTTTTTGGTGTCTATCCCCAGTGGCTAAGGTTGGTTCAGTGGGTTGTGTAGGCTTCCTGGTGGAGGGGACTAGTGCCTGTGTTTTGGTGGATGAGGCTGGATTTTGTCCTTCTGGTGGGCTAGACCGTGTCTGGTGATGTTTTTTGGGGTGTCAGTGACTTTATTATGATTTTAGGCAGCCTCTCTGCTAATGGGTGGGGTTGTGTCCCTGTCTTGCTAGTTGTTTGGCATAGGATGTCCAGCACTGTAGCTTGCTGGTCGTTGAGTGGAGCTGGGCCTTAGCATTGAGATGAAGATCTCTGGGAGAGCTCTAGCTGATTGATATTATGTGGGGCCGGGAGGTCTCTGGTGGACCAATGTCCTGAATTCGGCTCTCCCGCTGCAGAGGCTCAGGCCTGACAGCTGGTCAGAACACCAAGACCCTGTCAGCCACATGGCCCAGAAGTAAAGGGAGAAAAAAAAGAAAGAAGGAATTAAATAAAATAAATAGTAAAAAACTAATTATTAAAAATTAAAATATTAAAAAGTAATAAAAAGAGAGGAAAAAAAAGAAAGAAAGAAGAGAGCATCCAAACCAAAAAACAAATCCACAAATGATAACAAGCGCTAAAAACTATACTAAAAAAAAAAAGCAACAGACAGAACCCTAGGACAAATGGTAAAATCAAAGCTATACAGACAAAATCACACAAAGAAGCATACAGATACACACTCACAAAAAGACAAAAAGGAAACATATATACATATCATTGCTCCCAAAGTCCACCACCTCAACTTTGAAATGATTCGTTGCCTATTCGGGTATTCCACAGATGCAGGGTACATCGAGTTGATGGTGGAGAGTTAATCTGCTGCTCCTGTGGCTGCTGGGAGAGATTTCCCTTTCTCTTCTTTGTTCGCACAGCTCCTGGGGTGCAGCTTTGGATTTGGCCCCACCTCTGTGTGTAGGTCACCTGAGGTCATCTGTTCTTCGCTCAGGACGGGGTTAAAGGAGCAGCTGCTTTGGGGGCTCTGGCCCACTCAGGCCGGGGGGAGGGAGGGGCACGGAGTGTGGGGCGAGCCTATGGTGGCAGAGGCCAGTGTGATGTTGCAGCAGCCTGAGGCGCGCTGTGTGTTCTCCCAGGGAAGTTGTCCCTGGATCACGGGACCCTGGCAGTGGCGGGCTGCACAGGCTCCCTGGAGGGCAGGTGTGGAGAGTGACCTGTGTTTGCACACAGGCTTCTTGGTGGTGGCAGCAGCAGCCTTAGCGTTTCATGCCCGTCTGTGGTGTCCTCTCTGACAGCCGCGGCTCGCACCCATCTCTGGAGTTCGTTTAGGCGGTGCTCTGAATCTCCTCTCTTGGGGTACCCCAAAACAATGGTCTCTTGCCTCTTCGGCAGCTCCAGACCTTTTCCCAGACTCCCTCCCGGCTAGCTGTGGCGCACTAGCCCCTTCAGGCTGTGTTCATGCAGCCAACCCCAGTTCTCTCCCTGGGATCCGACCTCCGAAGCCCGAGCCTCAGCTCCCAGTCCCCGCCTGCCCCGGCAGGTGAGCAGACAAGCCTCTCGGGCTGGTGAGTGCTGGTCGGCACCAATCCTCTGTGCGGGAATCTGTCCACTTTGCCCTCCGCACCCCTGTGGCTGCGCTCTCCTCCGCGGCTCCGAAGCTTTCCCCCTCCCCCACCCACAGTCTCCGCCCGCAAAGGGGCTTCCTAGTGTGTGGAAACCTTTCCTCCTTCACAGCTCCCTCCCACTGGTGCAGGTCCCATCCCTATCCTTTTGTCTCTGTGTATTCTTTTTTCTTTTGCCCTACCCAGGTACGTGGGGACTTTCTTGCCTTTTGGGAGGTCTGAGGTCTTCTGCCAGCGTTCAGTAGGTGTTCTGTAGGAGTTGTTCCACGTGTAGATGTATTTGTGGGGAGCAAGGTGATCTCCACGTCTTACTCTTCCACCATCTTGAAGGTCTCCCACTATGTTTTTCAGTTTGCAAAATTGATAACATCCGAAACCCCTATAGATTAACAAGTAAATCACTTCGAAATAGATAAATATCTCTGAGAAGAACTTAATAGCTAATAGTAGCTCATATTTAATCCTCCCCACCTCATAGTAACATGACATTAACTGCACTGGGGAATTGGTAATGAAGATGATGGGAAGTCAGGTAGATAAATAGTACTATGAAATAACAAAACTATAGGGCAGATCTTTAAAGATTTAGAATTACTTATCGCAGCATAATAGTACTGGAGATCTAATCCATTTGAAGCAAAAGGGAAAATGGAGCAGAAATATTAAATATAAAACATGCCCATAGCAAAAGTTAGCTTAAGAGTAGATTTTAATCCCAGGAAACAAGAAGGAAAGTTAAAAATAGGAATGGAATTATTTTTTTTAAGTTCCCTTCTCTTCTAAACATATATTTTATTGAACTTTGATTTAAATAAATACAAACCTGATAAAACAATCAATCTTTCTGGTGTTGTTATTACATCTGGAATATTTGTAAAGCAGTAGGCAAGTAAACAATACAGAGTAAAATTGATGTCTGTCATTTAATCAGTGTTACATACAAGTTTTGTAAATAGTTGGCTAGGTCATTCAGTCATTTTTCAGTATAAATTAATTTGATTAGATGTCCCTACATTACTGTAATTAATTGGATAATTTTAAGACGAACATATTTACTTTGATTGTGAACCTAACCAAAATACTAAATCATTTTTCTCCAAAGTGAGTTACAGAAAGAATATTGACTAGAAAAGTACTCAACTTTTAGTTCTCTTTCAAAAACTGTGAATAAAGAAATTTTTTTCCTCCTGAATAAAGAGCTACTGTGTTTCCAATGCAGAAATAATGCCCCTAGAGATAAAAGTATTATAAATTTGCTCTACTGGATAGTTATTGAATCAAACTGAAAAACTTAAACAAAATGAGAGTCTTCTGACAGTAGGTTTGTTTGAGGCCATAGACTGTAAAAATTGTCTGCAGTCAGGTCATCGCATTTCAAATTTAAACTTTTTCTCATTGTAGGCTACTCTACTTGTGTAGAATGTAATTATATTAAACAGAATTATTCTAGCCACAGAATTATTAATATCCACATCTTAGGCTAGACAAAATTGTATTTTTAGGAAAATATTAGAAAATCATGGAGCACTAACTCAAAAGTTTTAGCCGTATACTTACCTGTGTGAAATATTGACGTTACACGCAATAAAGGAATTCTCCTATTCAAATAAAACGATTATTGCTTATTATTTTAATATAAACTTGATATATCATGTCTGTAAGACTTAGCAAAAGGTTTAGATTATACAATATTTTAATAGTCTAAGATGTTCAATAATCTATAATTAGAAAATATTTAAGTGAAACTTACATACATATTGCTGAGTGAAAACCAGTATAAAAATGCTACATAATGTATGATTTCAACTATATGACATTCTGGAAAAGGCAAAACTTTAGAGACAGTGAAAAGATACGTGGTTCCCAGGATTTGTAGGGAAGAGGTTGAGCACCGATCATTTTTAGAGCACTGAATTTATTCTGTATGACATTGATGTATTTTATATATGATATTAGGTATTTGGCAAAATCCATAGAATTTTACAGGACAGAGTGTACTCTAATGTAAATGGTATACTTAATAATAATACATCAGTATGGTTCATTAATTGTGATAGATGCATCACACTAAGAGAGGAAACTGTGTGTGGGTAGAGGGGATATATTAAAACTTCTGTACTTCCTATGCAATACTTTTTTAACCTAAAACTGCTTTCAAAAATGAAGAGTATTAAAGTTTTTTTAAAATGATCTTCCAAAAGATATCCATGTTAAAATCTTAGAGCCTGTGAGTATTATCTTATTTGGAAAAAGGGTGTTTATGTAGATGTGAAACAGTTAAGGATCTTGAGATAAGGAGACAATCCTAGCATATTCATGTGAGCCCCAAATTAAATGATACTTCCTTATAAGAGAAGGGCAAAGGGAGGTTTGGGACAGACAGAAGAGGAGGACACAGAAAAGAAGTGTAGAAAATGTGACCCTGGCAGCTGAGGTTGAGTGATGCGTGCACAAGTCAAGGAATGCTGGCAGCCATCAAAAGCTGAAAGAGGCAAGGAATGGATTCTCCCCTAAAAGCATCCAGAGGAAGAACAGCCCTGATGACACCTTGATTTTGGACTTCTGGCCTCTGGAACTATGATAAAATAAATTTCTCTTGTTTTATTTTACCAAGTTTGTGGTAATTTGACAGACAGAGACTAATATAGGTATTTAGTCAACTAGGTTTGCTATGTCTTTTTAGAGAATAGATAACTTTATCATGAAGTAATACCTCTCCTTACTCCTGACAATCTTCCTTATTCTGAAGTCACCTTTGTCAGAAATTAATTCTCTTACTTTCTTTGGGTTAGTGTTTACATGGTATACCTTTATCCGTCCTTTATTTTCAACTTATTTTATTTAAATTTGATTTCCTATAAACAACATATAGTTGGGTCTTGATATTTACTCAGTCTGACAATGTCTGTCTTTTAATTGGTGTATTTAGACCATTACAGTGAAAGTGATTATTGATATATTTGGGTTAATGTCAACCATATTTGTAGCTGTTTTCTACATATGCAGTGTTTTTTCTGTTTTATCTGCTTTTAATTGAGAATTTTATATTAATTTCATCTCCTCTCTTAGCATATCAACCTTAGTTCCTTTAGTACATTTTAGTAGTTAACATAGAGTATATCATATATATTTCTCACAACTCTAAGTCCATTTTCTAATAATTGTTTTCTGCCTCAAATGTAGTACAGATACCTTATAGCAGAGTATTCACAATTACTTCCCCTCATCTCCTATGAAATTTTCTGTCATTTATTTCACCATTTGCTGTAAGAATCCAAAGCAGTATTGCTATTAGTATTACTTTAAACAGTTATATTTTACATTATTTGTGAATAAGAAAAAATGAATTTATTTTACCTTTATTTATTCTCTGATGTCTTTGCTTTCTTATATAGATACAAATTCCTAACCTATATTATAACCCTTCTACCTGAATATAATATTTTACTGTTTCTGGCAAGGCAGACCTCCTAGCAATGAATTAACTCAGTTTTTGTTTGTCTGATAAAGTCTTTATTTCTCTTTCATTTTAAAGAAAGAGGAATAAAGTTGTGGCATGCTAAATTAGTGTTTTTCTTTTTGTCTTTCAACACTTTAAACATTTCATTCCATTTTCTTGTTGCTTTCATGGTTTCTAATGAGAAGTAGGCTATCGGTCTTACCATGTTCATCTATAGTTAAGATTTTTTTCCCTCTAATTTTTTTTTTAAGATTTCCTTTGTATTTGGTTTTCTGTAGCTTGAGTATATGTCTAGGTGTAGTCTTACAGTTATTGTTGTTTTTTGGTATTTATTCTTTATGTTTAGTGAGCATCCCGGATCTGTGGCTTGATACCTGTCATTAATGGTGGAAAGCACCGGGGTCGATAGTATGGCAATGTTGCTGTTGTACCTTTCTCTTTTTTTCCTTTCTGGTATTCCAGTTATGCATTTATTACATGTTTTGAAGCTGTCTCCAAGTTATTTGCTGTTCTGTTCTTTTTGAAAAACTATTCTTTTTCTCTTTGCATTTCAGTTTGGGAAGTTTCTACTGACCTTGACTTCAAGTGTACTGATACTTTCCTCAGCCTTGTTAAGTCCGCTAATGAGCCCTTCAAAGACATTTTTCATTTCAATTACAGTATTTTTGAATTTGAATGCATTCTTTTGAATCTTTATTAGAATGTCAATTTCTCAGCTTACAATACTTATTTGCATATTATCTACTTTATAGAGGTTTATAGAGGTTTCTATAAGGTTTATAGAAACCTTAGCATATTTATTGTAATTATTTTAAATTCCCTGTCTGATAAGTACATCTGTGTCACATCTGAGGCTGGTTCTGATGCTTGCTTTGCATCTAAAGACTGTGTTTGTGTTTCATATTGCCTTTTATTATGCATTGTAACTTTTTTTTCTTAAAAGCCAGACATGCTGTGTCAGGGAATAGGGACTGTGGTAAATAGAACTCTAGTGTGGGGATTTATGTTAATCTGGCTAGGAGTTGAGTTTTGTTCTTTTTGTACTTGCTGTAGTGATAAGTGTCAGAGACTTCAAATTTCTCTAGTGTCCTCATTTTTGTCTCCACTCTTGACTTTGGCCTATCCTAAGTACTCCTTCTCACTTTGAGTCTGCCTCCTGCAACTCTTCCAGCTATAATTCACTATGATTATCCTGGAGTCCTGTGGGTATATTGGTAAGTGTTTGGAAGAAGAGGATTATTTTAGTATCTTCCAATTAAATCAGTCTTTGGTGGGCATGTGTCTCTGGGCTTCACACATTTTTCTTATTGGATAGCTTTCCCCCTTTCCCACCTCTTGGTGATATATGAAGACTAGACTAACTGGGGTTGCAGTGGGAGAAATACCTTATACATCTATTGGAAAAGTCTCTGGTAAAGAGTTTCCCTCCTGAAGAGTAGGCTTTTGTTCTTTAGAAGGACGTGGACATGCATGACAAGGATCACTCTTTTACTCCCCTGCCAGACAGAACCATGAGTGGCTCGTTCTCAGTTCTTCACTATGAATTGCAAGAGGCAAAGCCCAAGGAAGTGTGAACTCCTTCCCCACCAAGACCGAATCCTCATACCTTTCTCATTTTCATACTAGTCCACACTCAGCCTCCAGCAGTTCATCAACATTACCATTTCAGTGTTTCTACCAGTTTATGGCTCCAGTGGCTTCTGTTCTACCTGAGCATAACTCATCTGTGACTCTCTGTATTCATCTGTCTCTCCAAATTTCAGAGTGGACAGTTTGCTCTGTGACCTATGTGGGAATAATGACTTCCAAGCTCTTTACATACTGGAACTGAAAATGGAAGCAATTTTATAATTTGTATAACCTTGCATAGGCAAAAGAAAACATATTTGGAGGTGTTCTTTTTGAAGCCAGTGTGTCAGCTCTGCTATTAATCTTTATATATTATAAGCACTGTTGTTTACAAAGTTAACTTGATGCTCACTTTAGTGATAAAAACTGATATGTGCATTAATTTTCACTAGATGAAATTAAAGTAAGTTCCAGGAGGTAAAATGACTTTCTTATAACCATACTGCTAGTGAATGACAGGAGTACGTCCTTAAGTCTTCATATTAAAAATTAAATGAATATATTTTCTTATTTTTATATTACCTACCTCCAAAGAAGAAAACAAATAAAATTTTGGAGGCTTATGTATAATCCTGTAACCTCAAAAAAAGAAAAAATAAACTTTATATGACAGAGCTTCTTTGCACATTCTAACAAGTAACTCAAATGTGAAAATATCTTGAAAAACAGTACTGGCTCCCTCCTAGGCTTTTTTGAATCTTGGGTTAATGGAACGGCTACTAACGTCACATTCATTTTGGGGTCTGTTTCTTATACACTCCCAACAATAGTTACATATAAATCATCACTGAGGTAGGTCTGTATCATTCTACTGTTGATCTACTGCTCATAGATTCCTCTTTCCATGGAAAGAGAAAAGCTTACTAGTTGCTTTTTAATTGCCTTCTCTGAAAATGTTAAGCTGGGGCTTGGCAAGGATCCCTGACAGTAAAGGATATAAAGGAAGGAGAGACACCGGAGATCCAGCTGAATATGTCTATTGTGATCATGAAAATAAGCCCAGTGTTTCAGCAATCTTTATTTTTCCTCCCTCCCACGTAGGTGACAAATTAAAAATGAAAATTTCCAAGTCATACAAAATAAGAGAGAAAACCAAAAACATAATTTAAAGCATTGTTGTATCCAGTTGAGACTCACTAGGTTATGTCAATGATTTCATTTCCTTTGTAAAGCTCTGACAGGGAAGTCATATATCTTTACTAAACAAGAGAGAGAAGGTGGAATATACTTTATCCCATTAGACCATTTTGGAGTAAAGGCACAGTGGGACAACTTAGAATATTGGACCCTGCTGCTGATTTCATCTTTTATTTCACTGAACTGACAACAAAGTAGTCAAGTGATCTTTAACTCAGTGTGCATAAAAAAAGTAGCAAAACAAACTCACTGTGGAACGTATAAACTGTGTTGAAACCCTGTACCCATCTCTCATATTAGAAATCATAAATGGTGAAAATGAAGATGTATGTTTAATCACAAATTAACACTTTTATGTTAAAAGCCTATAAAATTGTCTCTGATATATCATAAGGTGTTTGATGTCTTCAGTATTTTTTGGTTCAAGACATATTCATCCTGTATTACCCTATGTGTATATACCAGTTTTTTGTTTTCCTCATTAACTCAAAGGTACACACATAATACAATGAGAGTGCTATTCATTTGAAATAGGGGCTTCCTCCCATTTCAAAGTTTCATCCAAATATTTTGAGATGTCCTCAGTGTGTGTTTCATATAAGCCCCAAAATATATATTACCAGCTGCTGTATCATGTCCACTAGCTACTACTGCTGTGTTTTCCCTCTCTTCCCAAGTCCTTCACTCTCACACATGCCAGTGTCACTGTTTTCCATCATCACCCATGGCTACCACCGTCCGTGAACTGGAATCTTGAAGTCCACAAAGAATGACTTTGTTCTGACTCTTTTTGCCTAATATTCTTTAATTATAGAAATACTGAAACAAGTTCTCATCTAACCAGTGTATTTGAGAGCTTTAGGGAAATGGCTGTTCCTGATTTAATTAATGGTCCTTTCTCTAGGATCTGTTCCCTTGTTTTGGAGCTAGGCTGGTTGTATTTCTGTGGGACAGATAACACTTCATAAGACTCTTGTGTCCTCTGTGAGGTCTGAAGCATTGTTACTGGATCAAATTGTATGTGTTCAGGCTTTCCTCTAGCATAATTTCTTTCCTACGAAGCTTGTCAGTAAACCCCATACACATGTTATGAGGTAAGCTCTGCAGTTTTACCAGATAGGCACAGGTGGGAATGTGCCACAGTAATGACTTGGTTAAGCTTAATCATTAGTTCCCAAGATACATAAATATCCTATATCCCTCAGCAAATGGGAGGTTCAGAAGTAATATAAAATGGCTGCATGTGAAGTTCTGGTGATGTAAATTTTATAAACTACTGAATTACAGTATTTTACTCCATTTACTTAAATATATGGAAATAATGGTAACATTAATTTTAGACCCAATTGCTCTAAGGTAATGGATACTGCAACAGTGTGTATTCTTGGAATTATTAAGAAGCTGTTGTGTGACAGTGTGAAAATCTGTGAAACAAAATAAGAAATTTCAGGAATTATTCTTACAGAAAATTTTATTGCAGATGGGTCATAGTTTAAAGGAGCAGGTTATTACTACCAATGATATTTTAATGGGGAATGCTATATTTCCTAGAGTAGCAAAATTACTTTTTTCATTAAATTTATTTTAGATTTAAAGATTCTTCTGATTTACACAGATTTAGATGTATAGTAAATAAATCTATAAACTTCTGCAGTGTTTTTTTCCCCACTTCTTTGTTTTTGTTCCTGTCTTAATGGGGAAAATATATTTTCCTCCAAAGAATAGATATTCAGAAGAAATGGGAGCTCTGGGTTTCACTTACACTAGAAATATGATATCCAGACTGTATGTATTAAAGACACCTCTGGCCATTTGTGTTTATGTTATGTATGGGTCAAGATTTTAC
Source organism: Monodon monoceros (assembly GCF_005190385.1). NCBI lineage: Eukaryota > Metazoa > Chordata > Mammalia > Artiodactyla > Monodontidae > Monodon > Monodon monoceros. The sequence goes on along the minus strand of NW_021703785.1, from coordinate 23,887,438 downwards.
CTCAAGATGATATAGGAAATGTGTTTCTATAAGAAACATAGTGAACACTATTGTAGTCAAGATAAAAATGTTTTACAGAATCTGCTGGATGAAGATTTGCAGTTCTGTGCCAATGAGCAAAATCCCAGAGGGTTCATAACCTTTGGAAAAGTACAATATTTACCAAATTCCTGAGAGACCAATGGAAAGATAATTAAATGGATTTGGGGATCATTCCTTCATAATATTTGCTGTACATCAAATAACCTTTTTAAAAATCTTGGGACAATAATTACAAGACCAGATGCTTCAAACTTTTAAATAAGACTATTAAATGTGAATATCTGAAATGTGGAGAGAGCAACAGAAGACACCAGGCATATGTCTTCTGGTATTTTCACCCCTAGATCTAGAACTTCAAACCTTAGTGTGGAGGCTGGGTTAGTGAAAAGAGGGAAGAAATAAGCTGAAAAATGGCTCAGAAGAAGACTGCCCAAAAGACTTTGTACAACTGTGCAATGAAGGCTATGTTCTCTATCTGTGCTGTCCAATAGAATACATGTGGATACTGAGCATGTGAATTACAGTTATTATGACTGAGGAACTGAAATATTAATTGCATTTTAATTTAAAATAAACTTTTAATTTCAGAATAATTTTAGATTTTCAGAAAAAAATGTAAAGATGGTCCAGAGTTTCCATATACCTCTCACCCATTTTCCTTAGTATTAACATCTTATATCAGTAAGGTACATTTGTTATAATTAATGAACTAATATTGATGCATTAAGTAAAGTTTGAAATTTATCCAGATTTCCTTAGCCTTTACCTAATGTCCTTTTCCAGGTCCAGGATTCCACACAGGGTACCACACTGTATCATCATGTCCCCTTAGGTTTCAGTTGGCTGTGACAGTTTCTCAGACTTTTCTTGTTTTTGGTAACCTGGACGGTTTGCAGAGTACTAGTCAGGTATTTTGTAGGACAACCTCTAATTAGGATTTGTCTGATGTTTCGCTCATGGTTCGACCGGGGCTGGAAGTATGGGAAAAAAACCACTGAGGTAAAGCACCATTCTCATCATATCATACCAGGGGTACATACATCAACATAAGTTTATCACTCTTCATGTTAAACTTGATCACCTGGCTGAGATAGTGCTTGTCAAATTTCTCCACTGTAAAGTTACTCTTTTCCTCCCTGTGTCAGTACCATCCTCTTTGGAAGAACATCACAATGTGCAACCTTCGTTTAGAGTGTGGATTTATACTCGATGTCTGTGACGGTGAAGTACCTACATAAATTATTTGGAATTTTTCTGCATAGTCAATTTGTCTATTACTCTCCATTAATATATTTATTCAATCATTTATTTACATCAGTATGGACCTATGGACATTTATTTTATACTCTGGGTTATAATCCAGTAATACTTTACTTATTTGTTGCTAATTTTTTTTCTGACTTTGGACATTGGAATCTCAGTTAACTTCTGTGTCCCTTTGACATAATCCCATCATTTGTTTAACACTTCCCTTGTTTCCAGCACCAGATAATGTTCATGGCTTGTCTTTAATATTTCTTGCCCAGTTCTAGATTCACCTCTTTCTCAAAGGAGCCTGGTTCCTTTTATTGGATAATAGTATTAACATTTGTTAGCTAAACATTTAAAATAGTTTAGCCTAGGGGATGGGGGGAGTATTGAAGGAATCTCAGATTCCCTATAAAAGTAAAAAGAATTCATTCTTTTTGCATTTGCTGATTGAACTTTATTTGCTATTTCAGTTTTTAAAAAGGATGAAAAATATAAAACTTTGGTGCATTGTAGGAGGATATCTTTTCTTCCTTGATCAGAGATAGACCATGGATCAGCCTTAAATGCTTTTATATTTGGTTCTCAAATCCAGCCTCAAATAACTTTTTTTTTTTTGGCAGGTTCTACTATATATTAGAATGAATTATTAATGTTGTTACAAAACTCATTAAACATTTATACTCTCACATGATTTCAGGAAGAAAGAAATATATATTCTTTTGTTTTTTCATAAGCAACCTGCCTTTCTAAATGTGATTTATGAGAATTTGTAATTCAGAAGAAAGTGTAAAATAGAAAATACATATTTCAGTAACATACTGTGCCTGCTCTGGAATGAAGTAGGGTTAATACATCAATCCAGGAACACAGCACAAATCTCAACGTCAGCAACATTCCCCACGTGAAATGAATGCGGGAGGGCCAGAGCTATGGTTTTTACCTAGCTTCCCAGGAACAGGAACAGCTCTGTAATGTCTAGTTAACCTCCTTTTCTTTCTTCCCTGTCTCTTTTCTTTAACACCTCTTCAGCATTCTATCACTTCCCACCCTTGCCATACGTGATAAACTGCTATATCCTATGCTATGCCTGAGGGCAGGGGCAGAAGCAAAAGTGACGGGAGGCTGAAAGACAGATACTGATGCCAGCTCAGTGTTTAACCTACCTGCTTCTACAGCCTAAGTCAGTGTTTAACCTACCTGCTTCTAAAGCCTAAGTCTTTTAAACTAAACAGAACCTTTTATTTTATAACTACAAATAAGGTTAAAAACCGTTATACTCAGAGAACTAACACAGTGATTTCCAATTGTGCACATTTGTAAACAGAGCATTTCAAAGCTTTTCTACCAAGAGGAATTTGATAGGTGACTAGGTGAGAACTGCTAAAACAGACTTTTAATGTGCATTTCTGCCTGGAGCCATCCTAAAGACCACAAGGAGTGTGAATCAGACAGTTATTTACTTACCCATTAGTGAAAATCTTAGATTTTCTGAATTGCCAAAATCATCTCTGTCATGCTAAAGCTTAATGTTGGCTCGTAACATTGGTCCAATTAAGTGAAGTACTCCACAGCCACCTGTATTCTGTCAGTGTATGTGTCTCCAGGGTGCAGTCGGGAGCATATAATAATTCAGGAATGATTGCCTCAGAGGTTTTATTGGACTCACTCAGTTAACTCAGATAAAATACAGAGAAAAAGAAAATCTTGCTGGGGTTCTGACTTTCAGCTCTTGTGTTTGTTTTCTGCCTAGATATGTGTTATGCAGTTAATAGAGAGAAATATATATTAAGTCTCATAGCACAGGGAGATCAGCTCGGTGCTTTGTGACCAGCTAGAAGGGTGGGATAGGGAAGGTGGGAGGGAGGGAGATGCAAGAGGGAAGAGATATGGGGATATATGCATATGTATAACTGATTCACTTGTTATAAAACAGAAACTAACACACCATTGTAAAGCAAGTATACTCCAATAAAAACGTTAAAAAAATAGCCTTATAATTTGTCTAATTATCAAAGTTCCATAATTTATTATTCTTTTTCAGGGGAGAGAAATCTGGCCCTCTAGATAAGGGCTCTTTTAAATACTTAACTGTAGCTGGTTGCTCTGTGTAAGAAACAAGTAACCAGTGTATTCATTTGGGGTGTAGGAGAGCTCGTTCAAACCTCATATTTTGCAGTATTTAGAAAAAACAGGGAAGGAATGTTTTATTTTATGTATTTACATTATATTGTAAAAATTAATAAACAGAAACTTCAATTAAAATAGAGTGGGGAAGCCAGAAGGGGAAGATTTCACACTTTACCACTAATAGTCGAGCCAAACAGGAAGAAGACTTTCTCTCCTTGCCTGGCAAAAGCTCAGCCAATGAGCGCCTGTCACAACTTGGCCAGTGAAAAAGCTGCTATTCTTCAAACTCTCAGTTCCTCCAGTGGATTCTGTTTACCATAGCCCTCCCAATGTCTTTTTCTTCTCTTTAAAAGAGTTCCCCTTTCGCTGTGTAGGGATCTGCATATGGTTTGCCGTGGTTGAAAATCTGCAAATTGCAATTCTTTGTTCATCTCAAATAAACCCATCTTTTGCTAGAGAAGTAACTGGCAGTTTATTTGTTTTAGGTCAACAATATGTTACTTGCGTGGTTTAGAAACTGTCTGGAAGGATATCAGTGAAGACAATTACATATATTGTTACTTTCTGAATTTATCCCTGCTTTTGAGGAAGTGAAACAGAATATAAATATGGCCCCTTTGAATCCAGAAACCATGTTGGAATACAAGGAATAAATTGCATGATATATTGTTGAATAAGGAAGAGTTGCTGTGCCCCCAGTATTTCTCTTTATCATATCCCCTTGTGTGTTGTTCCTTCTGCCTAAACTGTCCTTTCTTAATTCTACAATTAGCAGCCTGTACCCATTGTTATCATCTCTTGCCTAGTCTACAGCAATAGGACTTTTCTTTCAGTCTCCAGCCTCTCTCTGTCTGGTTATACTCCATACTATCAAAAAAAAAAACAAAAAAAACCCCTTTTCTTCAAACCAATAAACTCATGAACAAACATATATAATCTGATACTGGCATCCCCCATTTTGACAAACAGCACATGAAAAATGGCAACCATGTAATAATTTTGTTAGCTCATTTTTCCTTCTGGGTTAAGTTGAAATGTCTCAGTTCATTATACAAGGCCTTGAGTAGTCTGACACCAGCCTCACTCTCCAGCCTCTTCTTTATCCTACATCACCTATCACTTACTTTATTAGCCATGATTCTCCGGAGAGGGAGAGAGATTTTAAAAGTTTATTACAAGGAATTGGCTCACATGATTGCGTGATTATGACTGGAGACCCAGGAGAGCCTGTGTACATAGTACCAGTCTGAATCTGAATGTCTGAGAACCAAGAGAGCTGATGATATAAATTCCAATCCAAAAGCCAGCAAGCTTAAGATACAAGAAAAGCCAATGTTTCAGTAGGAGTTTGAAGGCCAGAAAAGAGCAATATCCTATCTCAAGCAATCAGGTAGAAGTTTCCTTTGACTCAGCCTTTTTGTTCTATTCAGGTCTTCAGTTGATTGGTTGAGGCCCACCCCCATTAGGGAGTGGGACTTTACTCAGTCTGCCGATTCAAATGTTAATCTTATCCAGAAACATCCTCAGCGACACACCAAGAATAATATTTGGCCAAATGTCTGAGTACCCTGTGGTCCAGTCAACTTGACACATAAAATTAACCATCACACCTGCTCTCACCCCATTGAGGAGCCACATGAACATGTCCTCACTTCCTGCCTTTGCTACATACATTTTTCCATCCTCTGCTATGACTTTGTACAGTCTTCTCCCATTGAATCAAATGACTTCTCTTTTTCTTTATGACTGGTGTTTTTTTTTTTTTATCCTTAAAACCCCCTTCATAGTCACATCATAGTGAAGACTCTGTGAATTGACCTAGGCAACATTAATTTCCTGCTGCCCTCTCTCCCTCTGTTTTAGCTATATGAACTATCATGACTATCTGGCAAGGCTATTTCTGTCTTCCTCACTTGACTATGAGCTAATTACTCCAGGGCATAGCTCTCAAGCAGGGGTGTTAGCTGCTCATCCATCAGGGGATATTTGTTCATGTCTGCAGACATTTTTATTGTCATAACTGGAGGAGGGAATGTCAGTGCATTCTACTGTATAAAGGCCTGGGTGTGGCTAACCAAATTACGTACAAGACAGCCTTCTGCAACAAAGAATTATCTAGCTAAAATCTCCTTGGCACTCTTGATATTTTGGGCAGGATAATTCTTGGTTGTAGGGAGCCATCCTGGACCGTGTACGATGATCGGCAGCATCTCTGGCCTCTACCCACCAGAAGCCAGTAACGGCATCGCCTCCAGTCATCGCAGATGTCCCCTCACTTGCAAAATTTGTCTACTAATGTTGAGAAATATTTTTTAAAATACTGTGAAAAAGACGAACTCACAGAAACAGAGACTAAAGTGGTGATTACCAGGGACTGACGCGGGGGAAATGGGAAGATGTTGGTGAAAGGATACAGACGTCCAGTTGTAAGTTCTGGGGACCTAATGCACAGCATTGTGAGCTTAGATAGCAATACTGTACTGTATAATTGAAAGTTGCTGAGAGAGTAGGTCTTAAATGTTCTCAATACAGAAAACAAATGATAATTATGTGACTTGATGGACGTGTTAGCAAACACTAAGTTAGTAATCATACTGCAATATATGTGTATCAAATCATCACGTTGTACACCTTAAAGTTACACAATGTTGAATATCAATTATATCTCAATAAAGCTGGGGAAAAATACTGTGCATACTAGGACCTAATTAGGCAGGATGGTGAAAGGCTTAAGAAAATGAACTCCAGAATCATAGAATCCTGTAGTTGAATCCTGTCTGCACTTCGTGAAGGGAATAATGAGACATATTTAACCTCCCCCAAATCTATATTTTTGTCTGTGACCTGACGGTCTAAAATACAAAATGGCTCACACAGTAGTTAGGACAATTACATTAGTTAATGTTAGTGATGGTAGATGGTAAGTGCTTAATAATTGTAGCTATTGTGATTGGCTAAGAGAATGCCACCATAAGGGCGGGGGAATTTACCTTATAAATATCCTTAGTTACATCATTTTAGAACATATATAAAAGTTAAAGTTTGCACCAAACATCTTAGCACAGAATTACTGTCTGAATTATATTTAAATGCTTCATGTGTAATTTTTGTCTCCTTGAATACAGGGATTACATTTTTGCTTTTGCCCACAATGCAGGCTGTGATAAATATTTATCAAATTGAAACTAACCAGAAAAAATATTGCCACTTATAACACTGAGTGTGGCAGCTGTACTTCCAAATAATTCTTATTTGCCTGTCCTATCCATTACTGTTATGAATATTTTTCTTTTTATCAGTATTAAATGCATACGGAGACAGCATGTAAAATATCAATTTACAGTGCCATGCTATACTGCTACAATACTAAGATGTAATGCAATGAAAGATGAAATTTGAGACATAGATGCCTGTAGGAGGTCCAAAAGTTATGGGAAAATGATTCAAATTGTACAGAACACAATCACAGGATTAAGGAAACCAATCGTCACTTGCACTGTGTGGTGATAACAAGAGTCGGAATGTGCCAGGGGCACAGTTTGTTTGCAGCTGTTGTCATTTGAATCTTTTGTACAACATCCATTTTCTTTCTCAACTGTGTGGGATTTATAAGTGCAGAGAGTTGATCAGAATTACTTTTGTGTAGAGACTACTTGTATGATAGCTCTTAGATTTAAATCATGCATAAGAAAATATAACCCAGAAATAATTCCACAAATACTGCTTAAGCTAGCACAAATGCCTATGTTGATGGATTTAGCTGGATATTACTTTAAAGTGCTAATTAGGTCAGGTTATGGACATCACCAACTAGAGCAGGAAACTTATCAGTTGCTCAAATGCCATCTTTGGGATAAACAGCTTGAGAGAATTTTTATAAACAGTAACTTGTAATTTGATCAGCCTTGATAGACTCTTTGTCTAACTAAAGCCAACTCCATATCTTTGTCCAGATTAGTTTACTTTTTTTTCACATTCTGTGCAGCTTTTATTTTAATTGGGAACTAATCAAATCTACATACAGTCTAAAAACAGTAGAAAACATGAGTAAAATGGCCAGCAGTCCATTTGGGGTAGAGATAGAGAGTGGACTGGGCACCCAGAGAGAGAGAGCTGGCATTGTTCTGGCAGCAACCAGGATGGGGCCAAGCATTTCCTGGCTGACTGAGTTGTTTGCCTGTGCTCACAGGGCAGGCAGAGACCCTGAGACCACCTGAGTGGCCAGCCAGGAGAGAAAGCCAAGACCCAGCCTGGATTCTCTGTTAGCAAATCCAAACCTTCACAGTACTACCCACAGCCCCTAAAAGTTGGTCCCGGGACACAACCAGTACAGTCACCCTGCACTGTTGATACAGCAGGATCTGCATGTAGATGATGTTGTCCCTATTCCAAACCTTGAGGGACTGGTAGTAGCATGTGCTGAAGACTTTGATATGGTCTGACATCAAGATAACCACCAGGGCATACACGGTGCCCATGTGGCCTGCCAGTCAAGGTCCATACATGCTTCTTGGACTCAACATCCCACATGCATGAGATTCTCATAGGTGCCACACACGATGAAGTGATTCATCACGTTAATAGAGTAGACACTGCCACCAGATGTCTGCAGGACATGGATGCAGTTGAACTTCCAAATGTCCCAGATCTTGCTTGTCTGGTAGAAGCTGCTTGAACAGCCACCACTGCCCACACCCACTTGTTGAGGCCTGTGAGATCCTTCTTCAACTTCAGTTTGGTACCCATAATGTCCCAGGTCTTTATGGCCTTCAGGAAACCACTCAAGAGCATGTTATGCAAACAGACCAGCATGTACATTGGGCTGTTGTGGGCCTGGATTATGTTGATCTTCTGCAGGTTCTGGACACCCTGCCTGGTGATGGTGCAGTCTTCTGAGCACTGTAGAGATTGTACCCCTGAATGCAAGGTGGTACATGTGTCCCATGTATTGGTGGTCTGGTCAGAGGAGCCCCTAAGGGCAGGTCATCCATGGAATAGAAGAGAGACAGCAGATGGGGCACTGATGGACCAGAAAGTTTCCTTTGAACTTGAAAATCTGCTGAGAGCCTTAGGATCCTAGGATGCCCGTGTTCAGCCATGCACTGATGTGGGACAGCTTGTCATTCAACATTAGATACCTCCCTCTGGAACTCCATGAGGTCGTAGCTGAGCTTGCTCTATTTTTTGTCCATGACATCAAACTTGAGCTCAAGGCTCTTCGTCAGCTTGTCAGTATTCTCTGAGACTTTGCCCAGCATGGAAGAAAGAGAGTGATTTTCCTGGGCCTTCCAGGCCAGCACTACGTGTATCTCATGGAAGCATTTGTCCCTTGCCTGCAGGAATCCATTTAAGCTCTTGAAGTGGCATGTCCCCAGGTGTGTCTCATACATGTCCTGGTTCCCATTGAACATGTGCCAGTACTTGGAATGAGGATACTTGCTGTGTTCACACTCTTGACATGAGCCTCCAGGTTCATCTTGAGGAAGAGCAGGTAGCTGGGGTTGTTGGGGGCACATTGGGGCTGTAGTCACAGCTCCCCTTGTGGTCCTTCTAAGCACTAAGCTTGATGGTGAAAGGCACCATGGAGGTCCACATCCAAGAAGATGGCTTCTGATCCCTGCCATGGTGCAGACACGCTTTCAGTGAATGAAGAGCTCCCAGATCTGCTCAGCCACTGCGCTGGTGTTCTCTACCACCGTCAGCTTGGCATTGTCCACAGGACCCTTCTCTGACTTCAAGGAGCATCTTTGACAGAATGTGTGTATACACATGGTGATCTCAAGGTCCTTGAACAAACAGCAGCAAAGCTGGAAGCAGAGCTTTCTGAGGGCTGCTAGGCAAACACCGGTGTCTTTGGCTCCTTCTCCCCATAGGACAGGGAGAACGTGGGGAACAGGGACACGCTGGGCTCAGAGTGGAGGAAGCAGATGGAGATGGAGGAGTTAAGCAGCATCTGAGTGGCAGGGAGGGTGCTGATGGGGGTGGGGACATGCTGTGTCCTCTTCATCCCTGGAACAGTTAGACGAGGGTACTGTTTGTACTTGCTGGTACCCCCCGCCCCAAAGAGAAGCAGTTGCAGCTGGTGCTCATGCCCAAGCTCATGCTCTAGAAAGGCATCTAGGGTCCCCGGGTGGCCCCACCCTCCCACTTCATCGCCCCCACCTTCCCCCACTGCTGGAAAGGACTTAAGTGTACTTCTAAAACTTTAGAGTCTTCTAACTGGTATCTTCCTCCATATTCTTATATGCTGTTAGGTTCCCAGTTTCCTTTGATAATTACCTGTCATAGATATAGTCCAAAAAAACTGTCTCTTGCTATTTGATTCTTGTTGCTAGAATTGCTCAATTTATGAGCATGAACTTTCTTCTCTGTTCCAGTAGACTAACAACTAAAGTCACGTTGTGTTCTCAGATTCATAGAGCAACTCCAGTAATACAATCAGATATCTATAATGAAAAGCTGTAAATTAGTTTTATCCAGGTAGCCCCTTCTTTCTTGGCTGAGATAGCATATGAGGGCGAGGATATTGGTAGGAGAGTACAGAGAAGGAAATCTTGAGGGTAATAATGGTTTAATGAACATTCATTGTTTTCTGATGCATAAGAGCTTGTAATTTGAAATGTGATGGACTATATAAAAGAGTACATCTTCAATTCCAATTATTTTTCTAAGTGACTCAAGTGAGTTAACTTTTAAAGATGACTGTCCCAGTGTACACTGGTCTGAAGAAAAGCTAGTAATTTTCTGAATTCCAAACAATATTCTATGAAAAAGAAAGTATTTGAAACATTCAAAATAGATTTTAATCTACAAAATGTAAAAACACTCTCTCTATCATGTATCTCATCATATGTTTTTTGCGTCACATGCTCAGCTGAAAGGACCCCTAGGTAACTTTGAGGTTTTTGTCTTTACTGTGTAAGATACCAGTCGAACTCAGGTTTGCTTGCCCAACGTGCAGCAAAGCCAGTCTGCTGATACCTGGTTATGGTGAAGGAAATTATGGCGTTTGCAGGGCACCAAGCAAGGAAACTATGCATCTAATTCTCAAAAGACCTGAACTCCTTGATGGCTTTTAGGGAAGGGTTTTTAAAGCCAACATTAGGGTACATGGATGACAGCACATCTGTTTACAACATGGTTTCTTGAATCTTTTAATCATCTGACCTACTGCTCAGAAAAAAATGCCTTTCAAAATATTACTGCTCATTGACAATGGCAACCGGTCACCCAAGGGCTGTAATGGAGATGAACAATGAGGATAATGTTGGTTTTTGTGCCTGCAAACACGACATCCATTCTTCAGCCCATGGATCAAGTGAAAATTTTGACTTTCAAGTCATATTATTGAAGTAATACATTTCCTAAGGGTATAACTGCCAGGAATAGTGATTCCTCTGATGGATCTGGGCAAAGTCAATCAAAAACCTCCTGGGAAGTATTAACCATCTTAGATGCCATTAAGAACATTTGTAACTCATGGGCAGAGGTCAAAATATCAACATTAACAGAAGTTTGGGAGAAGCTGTTTCTAACCCTCAGGGATGACTTGGAGGAGTTCAAGACTTCAGTATAGGAAGTAACTGCAGATGTACAGATGTAGTGGAAATAGCAGAACTTGAATTAGAAGTGAAACCTGAAGTTGTTACTGAATTGCTGCAGCAAGTTCTGAGAGGACTGACTTCAATTTTTAAAGAATTTCTACTGTAGGTAAAATGGGACCAAGCCGTACAGCATGCTACAGAGAAATTGTTCTTGAACAGAAGAGTCAATCAGTGTAGCAGACTTAATTGTCTTATTTTAAGAAACTGCCACAGCCACCCCAGCCTTCAGCAGCCACCACCCTGATCAGTCAGCTGCCATCAACATCAAGGCGAGACCCTCCACCAGCAAAGGGATTATGCCTTGCTGAAGGTTCAAATGATGATTACCATTTTTTTAGCAATAAAGTATTTTTTAATTGAAGTATGTACGTTGTTTTTTAAACATAATGCTATTGCACACTTAATAGACTACCGTATAGTGTAAACATAATTTCTGTATGCACTGGGAACCCCCAGATTCGTGCAACTTGCTATATTGCAATATTTGCCTTATGGCAATGGTTTAGTGCTGAACCTTCAATATCTCCAAGGTGTGCCTGTGTATTATTTTCATTGTCAGCACATTGGAATATATTTGACTGATAAATGTAAGGATTTTTATGATCAAAGAGATTAACAGTACGAAATTTGACAGCTCTGTTGTGAAGCTTGAACACTGATTATGTTGATAGTTGGTGGCAGTAACTAATGTTAGAGTAGGACCTGAGCCCAGAGACGAGATTGGTGGTCTCAGGAATAAAGAAGAGAAGTAGTCAATTGTTTTCTGTGTATCCTTCCAATCAGAGTGATTCCAAGAAGAGTGAATCTGTTGATCATATTTCTAAACTACTGCACTTTTCGATGAAAATAACTCCTTTTAAAATAACGTCCCATTATATACATATATTTAAATAAAGTATTCCTCCCTGGAAGATGATCAGATTTCAAAGTTACTACCATTACATTCCAGGCACGTCTCTATCTATCTGTCTATCATCTACCTATCTATCTATTGATAGCCAGATAGATATACCAGAGAATGTGAAATGTGAAACTCTGGTTTGAGGATCAGGCTCCAAAATTACTTACTTCATATTTATAACAATTTCAAATTTTTTACAGTTTCTTGGTACAAACTTATATTGTGAAGAAGAAAGCATACAACTCACTCAGTCACTCCTTCAAACAGCTACAATACACTGTGAATAAGAGGTAAAATATTATGATAATATAAAACTGTGAACAAAAGTTTTACTTTTTATTTAAATAGCCACATATCCCTTTAAAAAGACATTAAATTTCTCAGTAATTATAGTTAAAAATAATGTGATCTTAATTTTCAGTGCTTATTAAAAATCCTTATAATCCAATAATCATGGGCTAAATTATAAAAAAGTAAGAATTTGTTATTTAATAATTATTCTCATTTTGAATGTGTGAAATCTCAATAGTCATTTAGATATAGAGTAATGTTTTGTAAAACAGTTGTCTAAATTAGATGTATTCTGGGATCAATATTTAATTATATATTAGAGAAATATATTTTATAAGAAAATTATACTACCTGTATATATATATTTTTTCTAATTTATTTTATTTATTTATTTTCGGCTGTGTTGAGTCTTCGTTGCTGCGCGCGGGCTTTCTCTAGTTGGAGCGAGTGGGGACTACTCTTCGTTGAGGTGTGCAGGCTTCTCATTGTGGTGGCTTCTCTTGTTGTGGAGCACAGGGTCTAGGCACACGGGCTTCAATAGTCGTGGCATGCGGGTCCAGTAGTTGTGGCTTGTGGGCTTAGTTGTTGTGCCGCATGTGGGATCTTCCTGGACCAGGGTTCGAACCCGTGTCCCCTGAATTGTCAGGCAGATTCTTAACCACTGCACCACCAGGGAAGCCCCTGTGTATATATTTTAATAAAATAAAATTACTTAGATTTTCTAAATATAAAATATAATTTAAAATACTAATGAAAATTTACATTTCAATATACAGGCCTTATAAGTATTTCAGTACATTTGTTTAAAGATATATTTTGGTTCCAGAGTGTTTTCTTACATAGAATCATAATATATTCATCCAAAAAAGAATTTACAGATAATTTGATCCAGCCTTTTTATTTAACAGGTGAAGAAACTGATATTCAGAAAGGTCATGAGGTATTTACAAATAGAAGCCAGATGTTTTGACTTTCTGTCAAATACTCTTCTGTTATACATGTTGCAACTTCATGAATCATCAGTTTTCATCAAAATGAAATGTCATAAAGGCCCAATATTAAACATATTTAACCACTGTATTATATTAGATTGATGAAAAACTAAACGTTTTTCAGTATCCCTAGATCATTACTTAAATATTAATGTGTGTGTTTTTGTAATTCTATAGATAAACAGCTATTGGCTTTCTACTTTGAAATGCCAGTAGATCAATAATTTATTTCATCAAGACAATTGTAACATTTTTTTCCTTCTCGTTTCTGTAGTTTTTTCATACTTTACAGTATACAGTATTTGAAACAGAATCTATGTTTCTTTTTATACCTTTATCTTACTTCTGCATGGTTTTTAGATCTCTTGCAATTTTGCAATTGCTTTCAAAGAGGTGAAAGAGATGACTTATCCTTACTTACCTAGCTTGAAAGATTCATCTTCATATCAGCCCATAGTGCCCATGCTCTCATACAAATCATAGGACAAGAATAGTAATTTTTCTATTTTGTAATGTATGTTTCTCTTAAAGGATGCCCTTGTTTTAAATAACAGAGATAAAAATAACCTTTCTCCAGGGATTATTATGAGGATTGCACAAAATCACACTTGTAAAGTATTACTTGTCTTGAAAAAGTAACAATATTTGACATCTCTCTTTGTCACTGGGTGTAGTGAAAACAAACCAGAGTAGCATGAGGAAATGTGTAAGATTCTGTTACCCCGAATGTTAAACAGCAATGAATTTCTCATACATATCTCATTTAGTTCACAACAAATAGAGTTTTCTCATTTAGTAATTCAAACTCACATCCCAAATTAATATCTCCACACACTAAGACAAAATCTTTGAATGAAAAGGAAGTCTGACAACTTCAGCATAAGTGAAGGGCATCTTCAGTGACCTTCACCACTGTTTAAGGAATTTGTCTGCTGGACATCCATTAACTTTTTGCCCACAGAATGTTTTGCATCTTATAATCTTCAGCACCCTGAAAAACACTAAAGGACTGTTCCCTATGACAAACATAATTAAAGCAGTGTCTTGGCATTTTGAATTTATGTGCCAACAGGTGTCCTAGTATAAGAAAATATAAAAGAATATTTAATTTGGACAAAAGATTGCCTAAGTTCTTAAAAAAGGAAATAACTTTTAATGAAACAGAATTATTGTACCTTAAAGAGGGAGTCAGTTATTATTCCTTAATTTCTGTTTCTGTTTCTTTATAAAGACTCACCAACACCTGCTAGGGTGCCAAACTTTTAAAGAAAGCTTGAAAAGCAGAATTCTCTTATGGTTACTATTGTTGGTTATTTTGTTTTTAAAGTGGAAGAAAAGTCAAAGAAGGCTATATTAAGCACCAATTTAAAGAGAGTGCTAAAAGCCACAAAACTGAAATACTTAGTATGAAATTTAAATATTTATATACTACAAGATTCTTTTGAATAATAATTATCACAACCTTGGGTGCAATACTAATGTATCTGAAATGTTTTCATTGCCAGAACTTACTGCAGGGAATGTGTGAGGGAAAAATATAATCAGGCATTATCTAGAATCTCTAGGCAAATAATAAAGATGAATCAGTCACCTTTCTAATTAGAAATGCTTTACAAATTATAAAATATAAAAATTTATGTCAATTAAATATGTATGTTTCATATTCCATATCTGTTACAGTGGAACTATATATACATGTTTGTGTGTACATGAGTACATGTGTGTGCTTATGGGTGAATTTGACACATGTATGTTTGTTAAGGCTACTTATATAATAAATTTCTAAGGCAACTTAAGATTACTTTATTTGAAGCCTAATTATGTTATATAAAGCCATTATACTATGTAGTAAATGCAGTTGGTACACTGCCCATATCACCTTTATTGGGCTGGAGTGCCCATGTTTCAGCTACTATGGCTGTCGTCTGACAATAGTTGAACTCTGTTCCCTTATCCTGAAAAATGGTCTTGGCAAAATTGAGTTTTCTGAAACAACCAGAAGTAGCTCACAGTTTTGCACTCACCCTAGGCATGGGTAAAGCCAAAGACTAACAGATACGGGAGTACAGAAAACTAGCAACCTTCCCTCAAGGTTGACAACTTTGTACTGCCATTTATGCTCTCTGTTGGTTCAGGCTGAAGCTAGAGATCAGCTGAAATCAAATCTTTAGCTTTTTTTTTTCATGCTTAATCTTGCTTCCTCACACTTTCATAGGTTTTAATGACAGAATTTCATTACTATATCATTTGCACAATAATCCTTCTTTTAGTCTCTGCTCCTAGGGAAGCTGAACCTGAAAACAAGAATCCAGCTACCACTGTGTACAATGAGGTTACAGCCAAAATTGGATGTTTTGAGAAGTCATTTGCACAGTTCTATTTAGTTATTACCTAATGGTTTGAAGAGGTCCTAATGAACCTTAAGATTCTAGAAAACTTGGGAGAACATTTCCCATAGATCTCTCATGTTTCTGCACATCTTGAATCCACTTTTGTTCTGGAATGTTTTTGTTATTATTATTGACTTATTTTTAGAACAGTTTTATGTTCACAGCAGAATTGAGAGGAAGATACAGAGATTTCCCATATACTTCCTATACCCAAACAGCCTCCCCCATTATCAGTATCCCCCACTGGAATCATACAATATGGAGCCTTTTCAGACTGGCTTCTTTCACTTAGTAAGATGCATTTAAGGTCCCTCTGTATCTTTTCATAACTTGATAGTTCATTGTTTTTGGTGTTGAATAATATTCTATTGTCTGGATGTACCACAGTTTATCCATTTACCTACTGAAAGATATCTTGGTTGCTTCCATGCTGAGGCAGTTATGAATAAAACTGCCATGAACATCTGTTTGCAGGATTTCTGTGGATATAAATGTTTGAATCCTTTGGTTATATAAAATAATAATAATAATAAATAGAAATCTCAGTTAAATAGAGTAGGAAGACCAAAGTTGGGAGCTCTCACACCCTGTGATGATAACAGAGCCCAACAGGACGAAGAAAGACTCCATTTCTTTCCTGGCAAGGACTCAGCCAATGAAAAGCCATGGAATTTTTGTTTACTAGAGCCTACCCAACCTCCTTTTCATCTCTATAAAAGCATTCTCCTTCCTTTGCTATGCAGGATTTGCATATGGCTTGCCATGGTTGCAGACCCTGAATTGCAATTCCCTGCTGACCCCAAATAAAACTATCTTTGCTGGAGAAATATCTGGTAGTCTCTTTGTTTCAAGTCAACAGGTAGATACCAAGGAGCATGAGTGTTGGATCATATAGAAAGAATATGTCTAGTTTTGTAAGAAATGGCCAAACTATCTTCCGAAGTGGCTGTACCATTTTGTACTCACTCCAGAAATGACTGAGAGTTCCTGTTGCTCCACATTTTCTTCAGAAGTTGGTGTTGTCAGCGTTCTGGATTTTGCCCATTCTACTAGGTGTGTAGTAGTATCTCATCTTCATATGCATGTCTCTGATGATTTATGATGTGGAACACCTTTTCTAATGTATATCTCATCATATTTCATTTGTATATCTTCTTTGGTGAGGTGTTAGTAAGGGTCCTTGGCCTAGTTTTTTTGTTTGTTTGTTTGGTTGGTTTTTTTGGCGGTACACGGGCCTCTTACTGTTGTGGCCTCTCCCGTTGCGGGGCACAGGCTCTGGACGTGCAGGCTCAGCGGCCATGGCCTAGCCGCTCTGCAGCATGTGGGATCTTCCCGGACCGGGGCACGAACCCGTGTCCCCTGCATCGGCAGGCGGACTCTCAACCACTGCTCCACCAGGGAAGCCCTTGCCTAGTTTTTAATTGGGTTGTTTTCTTATTGTAGAGTTTTAAGAGTTCTTTTGTTAATATTTGGGGTAACAGTCTTTATCTGATGTGTCTTTTCAAATATTTTTTTCCCAGTTTCTGGTTTGTCTTCTCATTCTCTGAACATTGACTTTCATAAAGCAGTTTTTAATTTTAATTAAGTCCAGCTTATCAATTTATTTCATGGATCTTGCTTTTTGTGTTGTACCTAAAAAGTCATCACCATACCCAAGGTCATGTAGGTTTTTGCCTATGTTATTTTTTAGGAATTTTATAGTTCTGCATTTTACATTTAAGTCTGTGTTACATTTTGGTAATTTTTGTGAAGTATATAAGTCTGTACCTAGATTTTTTTGTGGTTTTTTTTTGCATATCGGTATCCAGTTGTTCTAGCGCCATTTCTTAAAGAGACTGTCTTTGTACCATTGCATTGCCTTTGCTCCTTTGTCAAAGATTGGTTGACTATATTTATGTAGCTCTGTTTTGGGGCTTCCGTTCTGTTCAGTTGATCTATTTATTTGTTCTTTTGCCAACACCCTATTTCTTGATTAGTGTAGCCTTATAGTGAGTCTTGAAATTGGGTAATATTTGTTTTTCAACTTTGTTCTTTACCTTCAGTATCATGTTGGCTATTGTCAGGCTTTTGCCTCTCTATTTAAACTTTAGAAGCAGTTTGTTGCTATCTATAAATAACTTTCTAGGATTTTGATTGTGACTGAATCTATATATCAAGTTGGGAAGAACTGACATCTCGACAGTATTGTGTATTCCTATCCATGACATGGACTATCTCTCCATTTCTTTAGTTGATTTCATTTATCAGAATTTTGTAGCTTTCCTCATATAGATCTTTTACACATTTTATTAGATGTATACTTAAGTAATTTATCAGAGGCTAATATATAAATGGGATTGTGTTTTTTATTTCAAATTCCACGTGTTCATTACTGGTATATAGAAAAATGATTGACATATATTAACCTTGTATTCTTTAACCTTGCTATAATTGTTTATTACTTCCAGGAGTTTATTTGTTGATACTTTTGGATTTTCTACAGATAATCATGTCACCTGTGAATAAAGAGAGTTTTATGTGTTCCTTTCCTACATGTATAAATTTATTCCCTTTTCTTATCTTGTCCCATTAACTAGAACTTCAAGTAGGATGTTGAGAGGGAGTGGTGAGAGTAAACTTTCTTGCCTTGTACCTGATCTGAGTAGGAAAACTTCAAGTTTCTCAGCATTAAGTATGTTAGCTGTAGACTTCTTGTAGATATTCATTATCAAGCTGAGGAAGTTCTCCTCTATTCCTATTTACTAAGAATTTCTATCATTAATAGATGTTGGATTTTGCCAAATGCTTTTTCTGTACCTATTGATATGATCATGTGAGTTTTCTTTTTTTAGCTTATTGATGTCATGGATTACATTAATTGATTTTCAAATATTGAACCACCTTTTTATGTTTGCAATAAACCCCACTTGGTTGTGCTATATCATTCTTTTTATACACTGTTGGATTCTATTTGATAATATATTGGTAAGGATTTTAACATATATTTTCATGAGAGATATTGATCTGTAGTTTTCTTTTCTTGTAATGTATTTTTCTGGTGTGATTTTAGGGTAATGCTAGTCTCATAGAATGAGTTAAGAAGTGTTCTCTCCACTTCTATCCTCTGAAAGAGGTTATAGAGAATTGGTAGAATACCTTCGTTAAGTGGTACAATTTACCAGTGAACCCATCTGGGGCTGGTGCTCTCTGTTTTTAGAAAGTATTCATCCTGGAGTAATCTTTCCAAGGAGGTTTGTATAGGGGACAACTTTAATGATAACATTAATGGCTCTCTCCATGCCAGAGTGCTGATTTGTTTACTGTCCAAGATAATAAATATAGTATCTCCATCTGGGACAAAGATGGGTAGGTTCGCTATCAGCTTCCTTATATAATTGGGATTCTCTAAACTTTTGGTTTCCTTACCTGTGATGCAAACCCTCTGCATGTGCAGCATCCATCAGGGCTGCTCTGTATCACTCTATGGGACATGGGAGGGGGTGCTGAGGGAGAGCAGTGCAACCATGTAGCCTGTGGTGCCGTTGTGCTACAAGTAATAAAATCTTGTATCTCTGGCCAGGGAGTTTCTTGTATTCGGCCAGCATCTATAAAATAAAGATACTTATGGGAATATTTCCCTATGTTTTCTATAATATTAAGCTTCTTTAGAACCTCTTTACACCATGAGGTGATAACTAAAAAATGAAACAAGGTAAAATATCATATCCATCACGGTTCTTCACAAGAAACATCCCCAGAAATATACATATATCTTATCTAGCAAAGATAAGTGAACAGAGATGCAGAAATTATGCTAACACCACATCTACAGAAACAGATTTAATTAAAGACAATATAGAGTAAACATAATGTCTTGAGATACTTTAGAACTTCGATGATCAGATTCTGTTGTTTACTGAGATCTTCCAAATAGATGTGATCCATCACAGACTTTATTAACAAATGATGTGAAAAGGAATTTGAAATGTATTAATAATGTATATACAGAAATACCCAGCTTGGAGCGAATGGTTCTTGTTTGACATTTTGAATTCCAGAGACTTCTCCTCCCTATTCCTGGCAGGGTATGAAATAATCAGTATATTCTCAGCCACATGAACTTAGACATTGCTTTTTGTATATTTTTACAAGTCCGTTGGCCAAGCTGATAATTATTCAGTGCATACAATTGTGACATTAGATTCTACCTACATTTCTCACTGACTTTCATGTTCCATTTGAATTTGAGGCTTTTTTTGTTTTTGGAAATTTGGGACAACCAGGAATTTTTTAAGTAGATACAAACAAGTCTTACCTTAGAACAGGACTTCTTTTTTTTAACATTTAATAGCTTTTCATTAAACTCAGATAAAACATAAATAGCAGAATATTTTAACTTTTATCTATTTTATGTCAGGAGGTTAAGGTGAGGCTTCTCACAGATGACTTCAAATTAAGATTTAATCATTCTATTTTCCTAACATTTGGAAACAGCAGTGATCTTAGAAGAAAACTGAATCAAGACATTTAAACATCTGGGAGAGTTCACCTCTGAGATTCACTCCCAAACGACCTCATGCAGTGTATTCATACTCACTGTGTTTAACAGAAAGAAGCTATGTTAAATTGAATCTAAGGACATGTTTAGCTGTAGCATTCTATGATGAATCTAGGATCTTAATTACCAATTATAAAATTGTTTTAATGAAGAATCATGATGCATTTATAGCTATTTGGGGAACAAATACAAGGAAATACTGATACTATTATGTACTAAATTAAATTTAATATAGTTGGTGATTTATGTATGAGCTGTTCATGATAGAAATTAAAATAGAAGTGAGACTTGAATGATAACCAAACATATGCTTGAAGACCAACAAGGTAAAAGCATCCCAGGCAGTATTTATGTACATAAGGGTATGAGAGTCTGGTATGTTTGAGAACTACAAGTGTATAGTTTAGAGTTACTAGAACATAAAGTTTGAGTCAGGAAAGAGCTGAGAAGGGTTTTAACGTGAGCAGAGGGCAGCCCATGAGCATTCAGTGAAAAGGAGTTCAATTTGTATTATATCAGCTGTATATAGCTATTGAAGTTTTTGAGGAGGTTTGGGATATAATTAGATTTCTCATTTTCAATTTTTGCTAGCAGAAGGCTGTGTAGGAAGTAAGAGAAGTAGGAAGGAGGAACGGATCTCTAGTGCAGAGAACGACCGCAGCCAGCCGAGTGTAATTTGAAGATTAGCACAAGGTTACAGTCTTTCTTCAAAGTCAACCTTAGACTCTTGCTATCTGGGAACTTGGATACCATCTCTTAGCATGTGGTCAGTCCAGGGTGCTGTTTTCTATTAACTCTCCATATCTAGGGTATATGGACAACCTATGACCTATTTTTGCTCTATTTCTTACACTTGATAGAAACTACATTTTCAGATCAGAAGTGGAAGAACTTATATGAATGAATGGTTTTGCATGCTTTTTAGGATTCTCTAAAGACAAAGACACTAAACATGAATATTCTACCCAGAATTGAGTACACTTTGTTAGTAACTTTGAAACAGCCTTTAAATCGTTTGCCAGAAAACTCTGTGATAGATAACACCTAGGACTGAGGCTCTCACTTTATATCAGAATGTAACTAATGCCAACCCTTTGAAGCTATATTAAGAGTTTGTTTTGTTTTGTTTTTTTAATGTGTAACTTTGATGATAATGTAGTGCTCTTATGTAAATATTCCTTGAAAGTTCTGTTTTACTCATCATATCTCAGATGCAGATCATTTTTAAATAGAATTTTAACTACTTTAGTGAAAGGAATCAGTAAAGCATCAAATGCTAATCCTATATCCTATCTCTATTTGCTTCTTGATTTGAAAACTTGAAGGGCATGTTCGATTATATTTAAATAAGTGTTTGCCAAACATACCTAGTTTAGGACACTAGTGGAAAGTATGGAATCCCAGGTTCCAATTCAAACTCAATGAATCAGTAACTCCTGGAAAGGAGTCTTGAAAGCTGAATTGTAAATATAACCCACGTAAGTCTTCAGAACAGAGATTTTTGGAAATCAGTTGCATTATCTCATTCATTACCTGCAAACTGAAAAATATGACATTGTAGCATTTCAAATAAATTAATGAATAACAATATTTCCTTATGTTCCTATGATTTAAAAGAGGGTAAATAATGGAGTTAAGAATGGCTGTAAAAGGAAAGAGAATGATATATGTGCAGTTTGAATGAGGTATGGACAGCGAAGATGAAATGGTGAATGGCAGATTGGATAATACCTGTCCCCAGATTCCCAAGTAACAAGGACATTTTTTTTCTGAAAGTATCAATCTAGGTTATGGATGGTGGCAATAAATATCACTGAGTCAAGAAGCAATCACTAAAGGCATCTTTTATCCCCCCAACTCAGTGGACAGAATCCACTAAAACCCAACAACCAGTTGTTCAGCTTCGTCAATAATTTTGTAGTCAAGGTCATATTTTCCCAGAGTGTTTAATGTTATGGTTTGCAGGACAGAATCAGGAGCCTTTCTAAAGTTGAGATAGATTATGTGTACTGCACTTCTTGATCACTCATATCTGTCACCCTGTCCTAGGGAAAAGAGACTATTTGACAGGATTTCTTCTTTTAAATTCTGCCTGAATGGGCCCAGGAACATGTTTCATGCAATTTTAGGTGAACAGTTTACTGTGTGTTTCTAAGTAGAAAGATGCTCATAATCTTCTAGATTCATGCTCTTCAGGTGATCTTTTGTTAGGCTGTACTTTTACTTTTTGGTGTTATAAATTATGACTATGAGTCGCTAACTCTAGTGACTTGAAATAATCATTTTCAGCGTTTTAGGCTATTTGTAAATAATTTTTTTAACTCTTGAAGTCCACATTTTATTTTGTTCATATTGTGCCTAATATGACTTTGTTATTCTTTCTGGTTTTAGGTTAAGAGTTGTCACAGCAAACATTGTAAAAACACAAAATCAGGAGAGATCTCTCATTTAAATTTCATTTTGGCATGGGAAAAGGGAAAGAAGACCAGAATATGTATTTGGAAGATAAATTTATATAGGGAATGATTCCTCATTGTTTGATAGAATTGAAATTTTACTAATTCAATAATTAGTAAAAGTGTAGTGGTAGGGTGTTTTGCATCTATCAACTCTCCAACAGATAGATGGAGAGCCAGGATCTGTGAAAAATGCCTGGAGTAGTTTGCAGGTGATAATTAATAAAAATAATGTTTAGAGAAAGAGAAATCAAGGCTTTAAATTGATAGTGATATTCATTATGAGCCATAAGTTTCTTTCTTTGAAAATTTGCTCTATAGATTATGGATTTTAGTTTTTTTAAAAAGAGCAAGTAAAATTACTCTTTTAGGTTCTGACTGTAAGTTAATTCATTTGGTAAAAAACTTTAGTACTGCAACCCTTCTTGAATACAGCCACCTTTATCACCAACCAGGAGGCAGTCCCCAGAGGTGGAGCAAATCATTTGAGAATTTTAAAGCCTTCCTAGTGCTATCTCAGAAACACAGACTTTACAAGACATGGAAATATTATGCCTTTCTACTTATCCTCAAGGTTATTTGTATTTCCGTGCTAATGTGTTGCCTACTAAAGTTAAAATTATCATCTTTTGGCTTAATAAAAATGCAACCTTGTTTTCAGCTAAATCCTATAATTTCTCTCCCTTTCTTCAAAACCAAGCAAACTGTTTTAGTTTGATCAGGTAGGGTGTTACAAAGAACTAAGTTTAACAAAATGAAATTAAATCTCAGAAATACCTCTGAAGCTAAGTGTGCTGGGTCAGTCCTCATCTCATCATAGATAGGCAAAATTACAAGAAAAGTAAGTAAAAAAAAAGTGTTTGAGTGCTTCTCTTTTCTTTTTTCTTTCTTTTTTTGTTTTTGGGTGGATGAGAGATTTATTTGTGTAAAGTGGCAGAAGTGGGGGGAAAATGTTGGCTTTACCGGGGAATATGCAAGCAACTGTCTTATTCTTCTAATCTGTGTGAGAAATAGATCAAGTTCCTGCCTTTTTTTTTTCAGTTAGAAGAGGGAAGTGGGTAGTTCTGTTCACCATATTCTACCACCAGCTGTTGTCCCTCTTATGTGATGATTTGAAATCTGTTGTCTCTGCTAGATGCATGTATGCAACTGTGTATTTTGTCTTTATTATTTTTATTGTGCTTTTCAAAGTTATTCATCTACATAATCAATGCAAAAGTAAGAAAATAATAGGTGTAGCACAAGTCATGGTCAAAAGGAAGTACTAAACTAGAGGATCAGTTGATCAGTGAACTTCCTTTGCAATTGATACAGGTTAGCTCAACAGGTACTTCACCTGGCCCTCAAAGACCTTAAGGCAATGCCGCTAATTTGCAGGTAGAAGTATTATAGAAGTTACTGTCACTTTCAGGAATTTATGGCCCTGCCTAGCATGGATAGCCTCTTAGTGGGCCCACTGCTTTGACACAGGGTTGTTTCTTGTCTCAGAGCTGAGGGTGTTCACTGTTTCTTTTCTTGGCAATTGACACAACCTTGAGGAAGCACAGTGGCCTGATTGTCCTTCATTATGACCAAATTCTGCAACACTTGAGCTAGTCTTTCCACCTATTCACTCTGTGTAATTCTGATTCTCTGTCCCAAGCATGCCTCCCCTTCTTGATCTTTGGATTCCCATCCTCATATTTCATCACCTGATTCTGTCACTATAGTCTCCTCCCTTTGGGGCCCTTATTCCTTGAAAGTTTAGAAAGCCAAAAAACAATACAAAACAGAAGGACAACAACAACAAAAAACCACAGTAACCTCTATCTCATCTTAGCAGCTGTTTTTTTTTAGACTAATTATTTCAAAATACATTATAAATGCAGTAGAATATATGCAATTATATTTTTCTTCAGTTTAGCCACAGATTCAAATTCCTTCAGTCTTTTTAATAGTTTAATACTTGCATATATTATCCCTTTATTATTGGTTGTTTCCATACTTCAGTGTTTCCACACACAATGTTGAACATTGTGCATACTCTGCAATAAAAATTTTCATGCATATAGCTTTTTTATTATGCTGGATACTTTCCTTAAGGCAAATTCTCAATTGTGCATCAAAGTTTGTAGAAATCTTTATAATTTTGCTGGTGTTAAAATCCTTTCCCTTGTATTTAATAATGCCTAAACATTGTAAAAAATAAAATAGTACAAATAGTTTATTACAGAAAAACAGCATTGCCATCTTCAGTTTCATTTTCAAGAAGTAATAATTCTTAACATTGTGTTTTAATATATGTCCGTTTCCTCTATTTAACTAAATGATATATTTATACAGTGAACTTTTAATTTGCTATTTACTATTTTATATAATCAATGAATTGCTTGCTATCAAAAATGAGGATTTTTTTAAATTGATACAATCCTCATCTGTCCTTTCAACATTGTCATTTCTCTAATTTCGTTAGTTGTTTTAAATAAAAATTATATAAACATCAATTTCTATTTCATCCACTTTAAACTATGCTTCATGGATTCCCACTACATAGAATAAATGTATTAAGCACCCATCCCCATCACCACCTTTTTTCCTTCTTTGTTACCTCTCTCAAATTACGTCAAATTTAACTATAATTTTACATTACCAAGCTGGCAATATTTTAATTTTAGCTTAGTAACATTAATTAAAATATCAGTTATATCCAAGCTTTGTCCACAAGCTTATTCCAATCATTGAAAAATAATTAGCAAATATTCAGTAAAATGTATATGAGTATATTTTCAGTTTAAAATCACATAATACTAGGATTACACTTTCTCTACAGATCAATGTGACTTATTTTTTTACATGCATACTCTTGTTGAAAAGCATGATGTAGTACATTCGGATCTATCCAAATGTACTACATATCTGTATATATCTATTCTATATATATCTAGAATATATAGATATATATATTAAGGCAAATTCTCAATTGTGCATCAAAGTTTGTATAGATATATAGATATGTATAGAATATATAGGTATATATCTATAGAATAGATATATATCTATCTGTATATTCTATACATATCTATATATTCTTTGTAGGTTGTCTGGTTAGTTCATATATCCTGGAGTTCATCTTTGCATATGCATTTGTTGCTGAGAGCAAAATAATATTCTTATGGTCCTAATGATTTACACTTTTACTTCTTCTTCTGTGTAATGGTGTAGTTCATCCCACTTAAAGTACATCTCCTATTTCTTTTCTGAAGATGATGCAGAAACATCATTTGAAATTTAAGGATAATCATGAAGCAAGATAGTCTTTTGGGAACATATAAAGAACTTCTAATTCCCTATTGCTGGAGGATAGTAAAAGATAAGAATTAGGACCAGATATAATTATAGAGGTGACATAGAATGTCATTAAGATGTATCTACTTTCTATCTGCAAAAAGAGAGGAGAGGTGAATAGGAGACATGTCAAAATTGTATGTTTTTCTTAAAAACTAACAGATAAAAATGTTTTCCCCTATCATTGCTCAATTCTTAACTGGGTTCATTAATCCTGTAACTCTATACTATTTAATATATCTTATTATTTTAAACAGAAAAAAATCATGAAAAACTTAGGTTTGTAAAATAACTTAATTATTTGGGCTGTATTGCTCAGTGATATGGACCAAGCAGTCAATCACAGCCTTTTCCCTGCCAAACTGAAGTTTCTTGAATAGATCAACTTAACTGCTTTCTACCATTCTATTACCTTCAGTGTAGGTGGTCTACTCTGATGATTTCCTCCTGAATGACTTTCTAAAATATTAATGACAGCTGTTGTGTATTAATTAATTAATTCCACGATTGTATTTTGAGTAAATACAATGTACCAGATACTGTGGTAAGTGTTTTATGTGTGTGACCTCATTAAGTCCATAAATCAGTATGAATTGGACCTGAACCTGGGAGATCAGAACTTAACGGAGCCTCTATTTAAATCAAAATTGTCTGACTCCTCGTCTTTTGTGCTTAAACACAATTCATATTGTTTCTGAATCACAGCTATTTTAGAGTATCTGGCAAGACCACCAGGAGATTTTAACAAACAGAGCTATTAAGATAGTTGTCTAAATGGGTTGAATCAATCAATCAGCTCACATATTTAAAGGCTGCTTATTTGGCTCTTTATTCTCTCTTTTTCTCTGGCTTCCTGTCTATGGCCATTTCATTGCTCTTTAGCACTTCCATTAGAGATATGGCATGAAAAGAGAAAAAAGATGAAAACTAAATGAGGCTATTTGAATTTCCCAATAGGCTTAGCAATTTTTAAATATTCCTTCAGGGGAGTATGATGTAGTGTAGGTAAGCTCACCTACTCATCCAGAAGGTCATATACCATATTTAAGCATTATCCTTTTTGTCCATTGGAAAGTAGGCATGTGTAAATCCACGTGAACTTATTTGAAAATACTGCAAAATCTGCCTTTTTGAAATGTTTGCAAATTTCAGTGATAGAGTAGGTTTATTGATTTTCCAATTAATTTTGATTAGTGTATTTTATTTCATTATGTTTTTATTTCATTTTTTCATTAAATCGTTTTATTGAGAAGTCGTTCACACATCATAAAATCTGCCAATTTACATTGAGTCATTTCATATGATTTTTAGTAGCTATCCTGAGTGGGGCAACTATTAACATAAATCAATTTTAAAACAATCTTATCCCTACAATAAGATCTCATATGCACCCAATCTTATCCCAGCCCTAGGCACCCACTAATCTGCATTCTGTCTCTATAAATTTGCCTTTCCTGACTGTGTAATATAAATGGAATCATGCAATACATTGTCTCTTGGGTCTGGTTTCTTTAAATTAACAATATAGATTGACATTCATCCAAGATGTAGTCCGTGTCAGTAGCTTGTTCCTTTTCAATGCTAAATAGTATGCCATTTTATTAATATACCACATTGTGTATATCTGTTTACCAGTTGATAGATATTTGGATTGTTTAATTTGGGCTATTATGAATAATGATGCTGTGAATATTCACATATGTTTCTTTGTATGGGCATATGTTTTCATTTCTCTTGGATACATACCTATAAGTGGAATTTCTAGGTCATATACTAGTTTTATTTTTATCTTTTTGAGAAACTACCAAATTGTTTTCTAAAGTGACCTGTAATATATATTTACACACTAACATAATTTATCAACTTGAGTTAAAATAATTATGTTAATATTATCTTGAAGTATGAATTTTTCTGCAGTGGTTTCTGATAAAATTAAATATAATATATTGCTAATTATTTGAGAGAATATCAAATCTAATTTTATAGAACTAAGAGATACATTTTACAAATAATGTATTATGTTTCTGTAGAAAACTTGATAAAATTTTAATAATTAACTTTATTTGAAAGGAATATAAAACTAAAGGAGAAAGTTTACATATGTACTCAACCTACACCTGGGATATCTTTAAGGGAGTCTCTGTATTGCATATGTGTGATGTTAAAAGACAACAGGCCCAAAAGAATTCATCTGTGCTAAACCCTCATCACCAAACAGAGATGCAACACCTAATCTAGTTGCAGTTTCAGCCTCTCCCAGTAATGTAACCAGTCAGTCTGGAATTACCAGGTCAGCACTAGTGAGGTAATCCACCTGATAGACTCCTGCCATCCCCTAAAGGAAGGCGACTTTGCCTGAACAATCTACTCTTTGCTAATAACTTCCCTGTCCCACCTCCGCTGCCCTATAAAAGTCTTCCCTTTTGTACAGCTCCTCAGAGCTCTTTTTTTCTGCTAGATGGGATGCTGCCTAATTCATGAATGGTTGAATAAAGTCAATAAGATCTTTAAATTTTACTCTGTTCAATTTTGTTATTTAATGATGACATTAGAAACAGTAATAAGTAATATTCCAAGTGGAGTATTTCACTACTAAAAGACAGAAATTTAGAAAGTTTTTGATCTGCTAATGGCAAAGTAACTTGTGTAAGACTTAACATTTTACATAAAATGATTACAAACTTTGCTGAGGGAAATCTTGTTTGAAGACACTGGAGAGAAACCCAAAACATCTGGAAACTGGAGGATGTATAGCATTTGAAAGATGCACTGGATAAGACTCATGTTTATATGAAGGCACTCTCTAGTCTCCTCTAGAGGGAAACAGCTATATTCTTTTTATAATAGACGCACTATAAATATAAAGACAGATTGAAAGTTAAAGAGTAGAAAATGGCCTAACATGCTAACTCTAAGCACAAGCAAGCCAATGTGGCAATACCAAAAACAAATAATGTAAATCTTAGGATACAGAGTATTAACATAGAAAAAATAATTATTCATAATAAGAGGGTAATTCCATCAAGAGAACATAGTAAACAAAACTTTATGTACAGATTTTAAAAATCCAGTCATAGGTAGGGAAATGAATACCCATCTCTCAGTTAATGATAAGCAGCAATAAATTTTTAAAAATTAGTATAGCAAGACCCTTTTTGACCCACCTCCTAAACTAATGAAAATAAAAACAAAAATAAACAAATGGGACCTAATTAAACTTAAAAAGCTTTTGCATAGCAAAGGAAACTATAAACAAGACAAAAAGACAAGCCTCAGAATGGGAAAAAATATTTGCAAATGAAGCAATGGACAAAGGATTAACAAACAGCTGATGCAGCTCAATATCAAAAGAACAAACAATCCAGTCAAAAAATGGGCAGAAGACCTGAATAGACATCTCTCCAAAGAAGACATACAGATGCCCAAGAGGAACATGAAAAGATGCTCAACATCACTAATTATTAGAGAAATGCAAATCAAAACTACACTACCAAACATAAGGTAGATAGCTAGTGGGAAGCAGCCGTATAGCACAGGGAGATCAGCTCAGTGCTTTGTGACCACCTAGAGGGGTGGGATAGAGAGGGTGGGAGGGAGGGAGACGCAAGAGGGAAGAGATATGGGAACATATGTATATGTATAACTGATTCACTTTGTTATAAAGCAGAAACTAACACACCATTGAAAAGCAATTATACTCCAATAAAGATGTAAATAAAAATAAATAAAAAGCAAACAAACAAAACCACACACCACACAAAAAAACTACAATGAGGTATCACCTCACACCAGTCAGAATGGCCATCATCAAAAAATCTACAAACAATAAATGTTGGAAAGGATGTGAAGAAAAGGGACCCCTCTTGCACTGTTGATGGGAATGTAAATTGATACAGCCACTGTGGAGAACAGTATGGAGGTTCCTTAAAAAACTAAAAAATAGAACTACCAAATGACCCAGCAGTCCCACTCCTGGGCATATACCCTGTGAAAACCATAATTCAAAAAGACATATGTACCCCAATGTTTATTGCAGCACTATTTACAATAGCCAAGACATGGAAACAACCTAAATGTCCAATGACAGATGAATGGATAAAGAAGATGTGGTACATATATACAATGGAATATTACTCAGCCATAAAAAGGAACAAAATTGGGTCATTTGTAGAAATGTGGATGCACCTATAGTCTGTCATATAGAGTGAAGTAAGTCAGAAAGAGAAAAATATCGTATATTAATGCATATATGTGGAATCTAGAAAAATGGTACAGATGAACTTATGTCCAGGGCAGGAATAGAGACACAAATGTAGAGAACAGACATGTGGACATGGCAGGGGGAAGGGGAGGGTGGGATGAATTGGGAGATTAGGATCAACATATATGCACTACCATGTGTGAAATAGATAGCTAGTGGGAACCTGCTATAAAGCACAGGAAGCTCAGCTTGGTGCTCTGTGATGACCTAGATGGGTGGGATGTGGGGGTGGGAGGGAGGTCCAAGAGGGAGGGGGTATATGCACACATATAGCTGATTCATTGTACAGCAGAAACTAACACAACATTTTAAAGCAATTATACTCCAATTAAAAAAAATTAGTATGGATATAGATGACTTGAATAATTCTATCAACCAACTTGAGTTCATTGATGTTTCTAGGATACTCTATCAAACATCTGTGGAATACACGTTATTTTCAAGCGCATGTAGCTAGACCATTAACTAAATCTTAAAAACTAAAAAAAAAGCAAACTAAGATCATGCTGAATATATTATTTGGACAAAAGTTAATTAAATTGAAGATAATCAAAAAAGTTTACCCAAAAATACTACTAAATAATGAAAATTAATACAATACACCTTTAAATAAATCATGCATTTAAACAAAAATTAAAAGGGAAATTAGAAAATATGTCAAACAGATTAATAATAAAACACCATGAAAAATTCCACACTTCAATGAACTGAAGTGGACTATTGCATGCCATCTTTGCATCTCACTCCTACACTCCCTCATTAATCTTTATTTATGTGTAATTGAGAACAGTATCACTCACACAACTGGAACTGACACTTTCAGACAGTCTCTTATGGGGAAAACCATAAAATGCTAGAAATAGATATTGGTCACCAGATCATTACCAGAAGTGGCTAGTAAAATATAAGTCAAAAAGAATCAAATAACTGGAGAGATATCCATGTTCATGGATAGGAAAACTCAATATTGTTGAACGTCAGTTCTTCCCAAATTTATCGATAGATTCAACGCAATCCCAATCAAGATTCCATCAAGTTATTTTTTGGATATCAGCAAATTGATTCTAAAGCTTAAAGACTTGCTGGGCACAGGGTTGCCACAAACATTCAATTATAAAATTGCGAACCACAATAAAGCAAAGTGCAATAAAAATAGGTATGCCTGTACTTGGCTTCACAACTTACTCTGAAGCTACAGTAATCAAGACAATGTAGTATTGGTGTTGGCTAGGAATACATCAATGGAACAGAATAGAGAGCCCAGAAATTGACTGAAATAAATATAATCAACTGATCTTTGACAGAGGAGGAAATGCAATGCAGTGGAGCAAAAATATCTTCAAGACATGGTGCTGGAACAAATAGACATCCACATGCAAAAAAAATGTATTTAAGCACAGGCCTTACACCCTTCACAAAAATTAACTCAAAATGGATCACTGACCTAAACATAAAACACAAAACTATAAAACTCCTAGAAAATAACATTGGAGAAGACCTAGGTGACTTTGGGTATGGTGAAGCCTTTTTAGATATGGCACCAAAAGTAAAAATCATGAAATAAATAAGCTAGACTTTATTAAAATTAAAAACTTCTGCTCATAAGATACAGTGTCAAGAGAATAGGAAGACAAACACAGACTGGGAAAAAAGATTTCCAAAGGACAAATCTGATAAAGGACTGTTACCCAAAATACACAAAGAACTCAAAATACTCAACAATAAGAAAACAAACAACCCAATTAAAAAATGGGCCAAAAACCTTAACAGATACCTCACCAAAGAAGATACACAGATGGCATATGAGAAGATGTTCTACATTATATGTCATCAGAGAAATGCAAATTAAAACAATAATGAGATACCACTATGCACCTGATAGAATGGCCAAAATCTGGAACACTGACAACACTAAATGCTGGTAAGGATATGATGCAATCAGAACTCTCATTCACTGCTGCTGGGAATGCAAAATGCTACAGATACTTTGGAAAAGTTTGGTGTATTTTTTTTAATAAAAAACTAAACATACTCTTTATCATATGATCCAGCAATTGCACTACTTA
The DNA here is from genome assembly GCF_005190385.1 of Monodon monoceros. NCBI lineage: Eukaryota > Metazoa > Chordata > Mammalia > Artiodactyla > Monodontidae > Monodon > Monodon monoceros. Next base: position 23,855,196 of record NW_021703785.1, on the reverse strand, counting down.
ATATTTACCCAAAGTAGTTGAAAACTTAAGTCCACAATGCACCTGCACACAGATGTTTATAGCAGGTTATTTATAACTGTCAAAACTTTGGAGCAACCAACATATGCTTTAGTAGGTAAACAGATAAATAAACTATGGTCTATCCAGACAATGGAATATTATTTAGTGCTGAAAAGAAATGAGCTATCAAGTCATGAAGACAGGGAGAAAACTTAAATGCACATTACAAAGTGAAAAGTCTACATTATATATAATTTCAACTATATGACTTTCTGGAGAAGGTATGGAGACAATAAAAGATCATTGGTTTCCAGTGGTGAGGGCAGAGAGAGATGACTAGGCAGAGCACAGAGGGTTTTGTTTTAAAATATTTTTTTATACAGCATGTTCTTATTAGTTATCTATTTTATACATATTAGTGTATATATGTCAATCCCAATCTCCCAATTCATCCCACCAACACCCCCACCCTCCCCCCACTTTCTCCCCTTGGTGTCCATACATTTGTTCTCTACATCTCTGTCTCTATTTCTGCCTTGCAAACCAGTTCATCTGTACCATTTTTTCTAGATTCCACATATATGTGTTAATATATGATATTTGTTTTCCTCTTTCTGACTCCACTCTGTATGACAGTCTCTAGGTCCATCCACATCTCCACAAATGACCCAATTTTGTTCCTTTTTATGACTGAGTAATATTCCATTGTATATATGTGCCACATCTTCTTTATCCATTCATCTGTTGATGAGCATTTAGGTTGCTTCCATGACCTGGCTATTGTAAATAGTGCTGCAATGAACATTGGGGTGCATGTGTCTTTTTGAATTATGGTTTTCTCACTGTATATGCCCAGGAGTGGGACTGCTGGGTCATATGGTAATTCTGTTTTTAGTCTTCTAAGGAACCTCCATACTGTTCTCCAGAGTGGCTGTATCAATTTACATTCCCGCCAACAGTGCAAGAGGGTTCCCTTTCTCCTTACCCTCTCCAGCATTTGCTGTTTGTAGATTTTCTGATGTTGCCCATTCAAACTGGTGTGAGGTGATACCTCACTGTAGTTTTGATTTGCATTTCTCTAATAATTAGTGATGTTGAACATCTTTTCATGTGCCTCTTGGCCATCTGTATGTCTTCTTTGGAGAAAGGTCTATTTAGGTCTTCTGCCCACTTTTGGATTGGGTTGTTTGTTTTTTTAATATTGAGCTGCATGAGCTGTTTATATATTTTGGAGATTAATCCCTTGTCCGTTGATTCGTTTGCAAATATTTTCTGCCATTCTGAGGGTTGTCTTTTTGTCTTGTTTATAGTTTCCTTTGCTGTGCAAAAGCTTTTAAGTTTCATTAGGTCCCAGCACAGAGGGTTTTAAAGGCAGTGAAAATACTCTGTATGAAATTACAATAATGTATATATATATTATACTTCTGTCGAAACCCATAGAATGTACACCACCAGGAATGAGCCCTTAGGTAAACTATGGACTTTGTCTGATTATGATGTGTCAATGAAGGTTCATCCTTGGAAAAAAATGTACCATTCTGGTGAGTGATGTTGATAATGTGAGAGGCTATTCATGTGTGAGGACAGGTGTAGCTGGGAAATCTCTCCACCCCCTTAATTTTAATGTGAATCTAAAACTGCTCTAAAAATAAAGTCTCTATAGAAAAAATGTGAAGTGGTGCTTTTCACATATTGGAAAATAAAGGTTGCCTTTTTGCTTCCTTTTTTGGAAAATGTGGTTTAAATATTTTTATTTTAAGAAGATAAAAAACTTTTTCTTTTTTTGACCCATGAAATATTTATAGTTATGTTCCTTCTTTTGACTTGTGAGGTCACATGTCAGCTTTCTCTCATTCATGGTCACCCCACCTTTGCATCCTCAAGCACTTGCTTCCTAAGGCATGGAGTATTTCTATCAGCTGCTTCCCTATTGATATCTACTGTTTATAAAGTCAACATCCTAGAAACACTAATTTAAAGCAGCTGTATAAAATATGTATAGGGCTTCCCTGATGACACAGTGGTTAGGAGTCCACCTGCCAATGCAGGGGACATGGGTTCGATCCCTGGTCCGGGAGGATCCTACATGCCGCAGGGCAACTAACCCCGTGGGCCACACCTGCTGAGCCTGCACTCTGGAGCCCAAGAGCCATGACTACCGAGCTCACACGCCTGGAGCCCTTGCTCCTCAGTGGGAGAGGCCACCGCAGTGAGAGGCCTACATGCTGCAACGAGGAGTGGCCCCTGCTCGCCACAGCTGGAGAGAGCCTGCTCGCAGCAGCAAAGACCCAATGCAGCCAAAAATTAATTAATTAATTAAAGTTGTTTTTTAAAAAGAAAAAATTCCTTTAAAAAATGTTTTAAAATATATAAATAAAATACATATAAACTATGCTTAATTGAAGTACTTTTCTTTCTGAACAAATGATGCCTGTTTCCCCCTCCCCCCCAAAAAAGTTTTATAACAATATGCATTTCACTTAAAAATGTGGATAGCTATTTCTACAATGTCTGCACAATATTGGTTTCCGTGGGCCAATTATTTAGTCTTTGGCTGTAGTTTCCAAAGATATGGCTGTTTCGGCTGGTGATAATCACATAAATGTGTCACTGTTTTTCAGATACTCATCAGTATCAAGAGAATTTATCTAGCCTATATCTAGCTGTTATTTCTCATTTTTCTAACACTTTTATATACACTGACTTGCATGTATTACGTGAATCATATAACTTTGAGCTACTCTTACAGCTCATAAAGGCACTAATCAATAATTTGCTGCTGAATGGAAGTTGCTAAGACGAGACATTAAGGGGAAGGGAAATTCTTGCCAGACTGACCAAACAGGATTCTTGCTGAGGGCAGGCCAGGGTGATTAGAACTAACAACTGAATAAGGGGGTGGGGGGGGTGCAGGGGGGGGCGGGTGGGTGGAGCAAATAAGAGATAAGATTAAAGACTTGAAATTAAATAAGCAGTCTTTTGTAATTCACAAAAGACATAATTCCCTAAACAGGAAAAAAATAATTAACTACAAATTATCTAATGATTGTTTAGCAAGATCCCAAATAAGGATTAATGTATCACAAGCATGAAAGTAATGTTGTTTGCCTTCTTAACATTATTGTTTAAGATAACCCAAATAATCTGCATGACAACTGATGCACTTTAAAAATAATTGTTTAAATATAAAGATGAAATTTAAAAGAAAGAAATTGAAAAATTCTGTCTGTACTCACTCTGTTTCCCCTCAAAATAAATGTTCATGAGAGCTACTCTCTTTTAATGTTTGAAAAATAATTTTGTTTATGGGCTTCCCTGGTTGCGCAGTGGTTGAGAGTCCACCTGCCGATGCAGGGGACACGGGTTCGTGCCCTGGTCTGGGAAGATCCCACATGCCGCGGAGCGGCTGGGCCCGTGAGCCATGGCCGCTGAGCCTGCGCGTCCGGAACCTGTGCTCCGCAATGGGAGAGGCCACAACAGTGAGAGGCCTGCGTACCGCAAAAAAAAAAAAAAAATTTTTGTTTTGTAAAATATCTATAGTGAACTTACAAATAATCGGAAAAAATGTTCCCATATAAATTGAAATGCATAGGGGTGTTGATTAAAATTAAACTCTGTACCAATATACTATTGACATCATCTTTAAAAAAATACCTAAACATGATCAGAACCATCATTCCCTTAAACATTCCAAACACAAGTCCCCAAATTTAAATACATGGAGCTCAGTTTGCCTAATGTGCCCTAAGTGTGATGTAAGTCATTAACAGATTGAAATCAAACATCAAATTAATGTGCTTGACAGAAAATCTCTGCTGGCAATTACAAAATTTAAAAGCTTAAACATGTGTGGTATTGAAAAGATAAGAGTTTTTCCCTGCAGATACGTCTTTCAGGATGAATAAAAATATTTGAATAATCTGTTAGAAATATATCGCTATAGCTTTAAGCAAGTAGTCCCAAGCTTTGGTATTTCAATATACCAAAAGGGTGCCAGGTAAAATAAATTATTACTTAAAAATGATAAATATAGAAAGCATGAACCCTTGCCAGTTGTGGGTGTGTATATGAATGCCCATTCACATACATGTACATTTATGTAAATATATGCTTATATATGCGTGTGTGTATATCTTTGTGTGTCTGTGTATATGTATAAATGTATAAACAAAATTTATGTTGAAGAACTTAATGTATGTATACATTGACTATTTCTATATCTCCTTCCCCTTCCCCAAGGTTAGTTTTTTAGGAAAACTTCAGGGAAATGATATGTACATCCTTAAAATCAACAGTCTTTTACCAATTACAGTAAGAATCATCCTGATGCTACTCTGTTCTTAAAATAGCTGAGTTTGGTATTTGACCCCTGCCAAGACATACATGCCCCATCTTGGCAAATGATGTAATCAGCAATAAATGTTCCAAAAAAAAAAAGAAAGAAATATAATTCAAGACTAGCTTGAGGGAAAAGAAATACATCACATGGGATGACTGGCAGATCAAAGACAAAAAGTGAACACAGAATAGCCATAGGCAATGCTTTGATTTTTTAATAGTCCCTTCGTGAATGTCTAACTTCCCTGTAGACAGGAAACCAAATTCCTATGAGACCCAAATTTCTAAGAATTGAGCACCTGAGTAGATTCTACATAGCTTTAGAAGATGAAGAGGATTTTGTTGAGTGGTAAACCAAATCAATCTGCACCAATGGGTGCTTAATAGCCATGCATTTATAAATATATATAAGAACATATAATGATCAGGCACTGAGCTTGGCAGTAGAGATACAAGGGTAAGAAATCAAAATGAGGTCCAGAATCTCATGAAGCTTACGTAAAGAAAAAAGAAGTCATTATTAAAGGGTAAAGGCCCTGAACATATTTGAGGACTAGAGAGAAAGCTCAAGAGTGTGATTAGAGTATGGTCAACTGACACTTCAACTAATTTGTGTGACTTCAGCATTAATGTGTTCACATTTCATCAAATAAATTTTCCTTTCTGTAGTAAGGAAGATGGGCAGCTGTGTAAATAGCATCAGATACAAATTATAAGAAAAGCAAAAATTGAAGCACAGACATGATCATGTAATATAAACAGAAATACCAAGAATGAGTGGCTTACATTATTTGACTATTTTCTCCACTGTTTTATGTATTTCAACTCAATATAGAACATGCCATCATATAGTAATACTATGTGTAAGGATGAAAACTACATATTAATTTATCTTATATAAGATTTTGTTTGTAAGAACACTGAGAATTGTATGAAAAGATGCACAGCAAATTGATGAGTTAAAATAGCAAAATATAATTGGGAGAGTAGAAGAGGGAATTATTTTCCTTTATATAATTTCTTTATTTTTGTCTTGTTAAGTAAATAGTAATTTGAGATTGACAGTATTTTAATAAATCTATGTGTTTCAACTCATAATTACTTCTAGTTTTATGAACTGAATGATTGTGTACCCCCCTCCATTCATATGTTGAAGCCCTAATCCCCAGTGTGGTGGTGTTTGGAGGTGGGACCTTTAGGAGGAAACTGAGTTTGGATGAGGTCATGTTGGGTGGATTTTCCATGATATCACTGGTACCCATATAAGGAAATGAAGAGACCAGGGTTCTCTCTAGGCCATGTGATGATACAGTGAAACTGTCCTGTCTACAAACTAGGAAGCAGGCCCTCACCAGAACTCAACCATGCTGGTACTCTGATCTCAGACTTCCTGCTAGTCCACAGTATTTTGATACAGTAGCCAAGCCAACTAAGACATGTACCAAAAATAGAATTCAAAATATATCCTTCAGGTTTTGCAATACAGATAGAAGAAAATCAGGTATAAAATGGAAGAGATTTCATGTATAATTTAAATTATCTAGATTCCTACTTTTAATTGAAGTCAAAGTATTAGAAGAGGGCTTCCCTGGTGGCGCAGTGGTTGAGAGTCCACCTGCCAGTGCAGGGGACACGGGTTCGTGCCCCGGTCGGGGAAGATCCCACATGCTGCAGAGAAGCTGGGCCTGTGAGCCATGGCCACTGAGCCTGCACGTCCGGAGCCTGTGCTCCGCAGCGGGAGAGGCCACAACAGTGAGAGGCCCGCGTACTGCAAAAAAAAAAAAAAAAAAAGTATTAGAAGAATACTTTTAAAGAATAGTAAACAAATTTTTTTTTATTTTATTGGAAACTAATTTACTGCAAATGTCATTGCTGCAAAGTTTATTATAAAGTGCATTGTTATTGAATTTATATGGCATTTTAGTTCAATATCTAAGAAGTGCCTATTGAGTGTGAATTTTAAATAACAAATTCATGTGAGTAAGTCAGTTTATTATACCAGCTTAATATACCTGCCACTCTGTTACTCTGTTATAGTAAAATTAAAACAGGTTTTCAGAACATCATCATCTAATCCTTTCTCACGTAGACTCCCATAATAACATCCATCTTCTTGCTTCCCTTTCTTAACCTGTCCTTCTCTAAGCCAGTTTCCACACTGTGGTAAATGATCGTTTTTAAATAGTCATCTGATCAAAATGCCTCCCTGCACAGAACTCTCAAATAGATTACCATTTTACACAGCAAAATCCATTCTTCTTTGAGCAGGCAATTAAGTCAGTGACAAAGGTTGCCTATTTATCTTTCATCTTTTCTGTTTAACTCCCAGAAAAATATAAATGTAAGTAATATATACCCACATATATTTATGTACATACACATATTATGCATGTACGTACATGTGTACACCATCCCTCCATTACAGCCATGTAAAATAATTCAATAGCCCTCCTACTATCTCTTATGAATTTTTTAAATCCTTTTTCTTTTCATGGGTTTTCCTGGATTTTTTCAATCTTCCTATCTACTCTAATTTGACTGATTGCTTAAATATTGCTCCCAGATAAAATTTATTTCACTTTCCCTTTTGGACAAATGTAAAAGGTCACTTGTAAGATGCTACTATAATTATTGATTTGATTTTAGTTCTAACATACTATGAAATTCTGAAAGAAAACATTCTTAGTCATGTTTGAAATATTGATTTTAACAGTGAGCTTAGTAACTATAGATGGATTTCAGTTTCTAAGTACTAACTAAAGACATGCTATTTAAAGGACCTAAACAAGGAAAATATTCCATTTTACTTAAATCAAGTAAAAATAAAATACCTAAAATGAGTCATTTTTAAAATGTAAATCTGTAGTACAGGACTCTTCTTTTTCAATTGTAATCATTGGTACCAAGTATTTCCTAAACACTGAATGAAGAAATACACAAGTTTAATAGAAGACAATTTGGTCATACATCAAATGTTTTTCAAATTGCTATCAAAATTAAATCAACCTGCATGTAAAGTGGCTTGAGTGCTAATGCATTTTCTCCCTTTGTATTGAAAAAAACATTATGATGGTCTTCCTAAAACACTGAATTGCTATGTGTTTGATTAAATTTTCTATTCAGTTAAATGAAAGCTAAATAGTTATCAAGGGTTTCTTAATGGTGCCATGCCAGTAATATCACCCTACATTTCTGGCAGAATATGAATGATTTCTAGTAAACTGGATTTTTTTACCAAATTCATAAGTAAGGGAGTCAGTTATTCTGTAGAATGGAATATTATTATGCTTTGAGAGGTTTGGGTAAAAATTAGTAATATTTTAGAATGCAAAACTAGGCTTAAATACAACAATATAAATGTAATAAGATTATAAGAAAGCCATATTCATAGTATTTATATACAAACATATAAACTATCAAAGGACAAAGGCCATTTGATGTAATATAATAGCAATTTTTAAAATTTTACAGAGTGAACCTTAAATAAAACAAGTGGTTGCAACTTAATGGTTGACTTGAGGTAGACTTCAAGGCTGGATTTGAGTTACATTAATAACACAATCACCAGGTGATTAATAAAGTAACTAAACTAGAATGATTGCCATTAAGTCAGTGACCTGAATCTTAGTTTCTTGCCTAGTAATAACTGGTTAGCAACTAGAGATTATTTAAAAATAAAAATAAAAATTTTACTTCACAAGATCTGCTGAGATTTGGAAATATGATTCTGATAGCATTCAGACTAATGTGATTGGTTGAATGACTCACTCAGGTACTCCAAGGAAGCAGCACTGTGTTTAAGAGGATGATTTTTTTTTTTAACCCCCCACCTGCACATCAGAGAGTTGACATTGAAGGTAAGAAAAAAGAAAGCAACTTTATAAGGTAGGGCTTTTGGGAAATGGGGCAGAGTCTTCCAAGCAACACTGATTAAAAAACAGTCCTTTTACCTCTTAATCGATGTAGGCCTGTGAAATACTTTACAGGTACATCTTGGTCTTCGTAAGCAAAGGACATTTGCTTTTTCTCCTTCTAAGAAAACCAATAGAGGCTTGATTCTAAGAAGTTCTGCTTTGCACAGATTTTTTAAAATGCCTGGGTTAGGGAGAGTGGAGGATGATTTGCTTTGTACTTCAAGGATTGGACTTAATAATTTCCATTAGAGAAGAAATCAGCTGACTCTAGTCAACATATACATTTTATTATTCCAAAGCATAATCAAACTGGCTTAAAGTAAACGAAGCCTAAATCCAGACAACAAAGCAGAAAATATTGTACAAACAAAATAGCAAAGGAAGATGAGAATTGGTGTCCAAGTATAAACATAAAACAAGTTCCAGTGATTTGGGAATTAAAGGCTTATTAATACTGATCTTTTTATGAGTCAGTCTGTCCTGGGGGAGGCAACCAGAAATATTTTACAGGATGAAAAAGCACTTGAATTAGTCTTTGAATTAAGTCTAGGGTTTCAAATGTTAGAAATGAGGGAGGAGCAAATAAAAATCAGAATCGAACACAGGGAAGTACAGAAATTTCTATAAAAAGAGCTTAGATCCAGAAGGGTCTTGCATTCTATACCCACACTTGACCTAAATTCAATAAGTGAACAGGAGTTAGTGACAGTACAGTGCAACTGACTTGTATGATCAGATCTCAAGTAAAGAAAACATATTTGAGCAACAACTTCAAAAATCCATGACAAGTGGACAAAAGATGGTGCAGAGTCATTTAGGTGAGACCTGTTTAAGAGTTGAACTAGGGCAGTGGAAGAGGAAATGAAGAAAAGACAAATGTACGAAAAGAAGAGCAGGCCAGAATTCATAGTATTTGGCTACCTAATGAATATGTGCAAAAGAAGGGGACTTGGATATAAAGAGTGATAAAGATGATTTTGAATTTTGAGTCCAGTTACTTGGGCACTAGGATAGAGAAGCAAGTTGGTTTGGGGTGCAGGGTGATGAATTTTATGGTTAAGAAATACTGGTTCTTATTTGTAGCTGTATGCTCAGTATATACTAGAATATACCTATAAATAAGTATAGCATAAAGTAATATCTAGTTACAAAATAGTATAGCATTGAAAGTGTTAATAACATTATAGTTATTTTTTATTTAGTTGTTTTCATTGTTTTGCTTTATTTTAGTTACAAACTCTCATTATACATAATAAATAATGTATAATATTTGGAATTGACATTAATATCTCCACCCCTCTTCCTGCATGCCATCCCTAGGAGTAAAATGAAAATTAACTTGGAAGTGCTGATATAGCAGCTCTACTAAGTAAATGAATAAAATAACATTATTCTCTGGAGTGCATTTGATAAGTAAGCAAAGCTGGATACTTTGGTTTCAAGAGTCTACCAGATTAATATCTGGCACCTGGAAAGCACACAATAATTGTTCAGCTCTTATCTGGCCTATAAGGCAAATGTGGTTTGGCAGATAATCAAATCTATCTTAATTTGTATAAAATTTGCTTTCTGGAATATTTGAATCAACTTTCTATTCAATGCCTATAAATATGTAAGTATTTAAAATATCATTTCAGTTTTACTAAATAGCATGGCTTCAATTAATAACCAACAGTAGTTGAATATAGCAAATATCAATAATATTTATCTTTTATAATAATTAAGCTGTTTTTGCAGAGCAACAGTTTTGTTGATTTAGGTGTTTTGTTAATATTCAGAATTATGTAACTACTACCAGACTTAATGTTCTCATGCCATAAATATAAGTAATATGAAAAAGGAAATTCATTTCATAATGGTATTAGATTTTTTTTTGTTCCCTATCATTTGAAACCCTATAATTCTTGGATCTTCTGCAGAAATAGACTAGGAAATTATTGAGATCATCCACCTCAAACACTCAAATGCAAATTGATACCACTCGTTAGTTGGTAAATTATATAATGAATCACTGAAACAATAAAAGCATTGTGATTATTCCAAAGATCCGTATTAGTAGACAAATCGAAACACATTCCTGAGTCTTATTATATATTTTTTGTACATTGTATATGAGGTACAAAGTGGAAAACCATATCAATGCAAACAGATTTTTTATATGTTGGTTAATGTGTTTTAAACTAATATTAAGTGTAAAATAAATGTAAGAAGTTATAATGAAAAAAATCCAAAAGACATAGATCTGCTTTCCTCTCTGACAATGAGATAAAATGGATACTACCATGTAGATGATAATGTAAAAGTATACGTATCTATAAATTATGTCTATTACTTGACAAACTAATAAACTCTAAGATATAATTATAAACAATATATAATGGAAATATGGAAAAGCTAAAGACCGATTTTAGGTGACAGCTTTATTTTAAAAGCATTTTGAATAAGTTAAGATTTGACCTGTTTTGAAAAATATGTATATTTATATAAGAAAGGCATTGTGTGTGCAGGAACCAGGAGAGTTCAGAAGGATTTCAGCAACTGATCTTGTCTAAAACAGCCAATTCCAAAACTCAGATTATGAAAATCACTTGGCCCTAAGTCAGCTCTACTGAGTAACATCCCCAGTGTTAGGTAGAAGGGGATCAATAGTGGATAAATGGGTTAGTTGACTTTGAATAATGACTGGGAACATTTTTTTTTTAAATTTCATGAGTAAACTAGAAAATGTTTGGGTAAGAAAATTATAATATGCAAGTTTTATTTTATAAGCACAATTCTAATTAAAATGTGTACAATTTCGGAGACATGAAAGGGATATAATTGACCAATTATAAGACTATTATAATTGTACAATTGAATGATAGTGAATAATTTACCTTTCACAATACACTTAGTTACTGAAATAAGGAAATGGCAAATATTTTGATGTTAAAATAGCAGAGCAGGGACTTCCCTGGTGGTACAGTGGTTAAGAATCCACCTGCCAATGCAGGGGACACGGTTTCGAGCCCTGGTCCAGGAAGATCCCACGTGCCACGGAGCAACTAACCCCACGTGCCACAACTACTGAAGCCCATGCTCCTAGAGCCCGTGCTCTGCAGCAAAGAGTAGCCCCTGCTCACCGCAACTAGAGAAAGCCTGTGTGCGGCAAAAAAGACCCAACGCAGCCAAAAATAAATAAATAAATAAATAGCAGAGCATGGTTTCCAGTTAGTTCAAAAGGAAGAGAAAAATTTTAAATATGACTTCCAGGTAAAATGTTAATTCCATTCTATTGGAAAAAGCAGTCCACGACAGTAGTCTTTCAGCCTCCACTTTGCCATGTAGGAATGGGCCTTGAGCCTGGAACACATCCTTACCAAGAGATGAAGAACCCAAACAGACTGTGTCAGGCTTATTGCCTTATTGCCTTATTGCCTTATATGGGAATATCTTTTCCTTTTCCAGGGGCAATGAGTGTTCTTTTGTCTCTGCAGCATGTGCATCACATGACACCTGACGAACCCCACTGCTGGTTTCTTCCATTACTGCACGAGAAGGTGCACTAGGCAAATTGCCCTACTGTTGTCATCCAGGAGAGACCTGCTGTCCATGGAGGATTGACACTCACAACTGAAGCGGATCTTGCTGTGTCTCTTGTCCATGTAAGTAAAATATTGCTCCATCCAGAGCTTGACTGCTCTGTGGTTTTTGTTTTTGTTTTTTTTTTTTTGGCAACTTCAATACCAAGATGCAATGGACAAAAATGTTTCCTCCCTTGTGATTGATAACCAGTGCACAGTACTTTACTCCATTGGCATTGATAATTGGTGCATGGTACTCTGCTTGACACATTCTGTGACAACAGCAATGGACAGAAATTATATTTGAAGTTTGCAGTAATATAATGAGTAATGATCTGAACATGCTTATTGCAGAATACCTGCCCAAATACTTATGAAAATTTGGTTTGGTCTTCAAAGAGTTATCAGAAGCTCAGGGAGAGGTCAGGGCCAACGACAAAGAGTTTGGAACAGCTTAGCTAAAAGACGCAGAAGGTAAAGGGGTATGTAAAATAAGAATGATAGTTTCATAAAGAAAATGAAATGATTTTAGGATTATCTCCTTTTTACTTTATAAAGCTGTCTCATAAGAAATGTTCCCATTAAACATATGTTATAAGGATGGAAATAAGTAATAAACAATTTTAAAAATGAATAATTTAAGTAAACATATAAATAAATGCTATGTAGAAAGTGAATAGGATGAAAAATAATAACTATAGTTAGAATTATCAGTAGAGGATTTTCTTTAGAGCAGATATTTTACCTGAAATATGTAGGTTGTGAAGTTCTTGGGGAAAAGCTTGCATCTAAAAGCAAATAACAGGTGCAAGTGCCTAAAATGAAGCCTTCCTGTAACAAACAATGGAAGAGCATGACTATACTCACAGGAGAGTAAAAGAAATTACCAGCAGCCAAAGAGAGATGAAGCTAAGAACCTGACTATTAAGCAGACCTTAAAATTGATGGCTCCCTAGGCATCTGACATTTAATGACCTGCCACTGTTGTCTTCAGATAATAGAATCATCAGGCTTTAGAATATAAAATAATACTTATTCTCAAAACCTTGTGACATACAATTGTAGATGTCCAGTAGAGAGTCAGTTAGGTTAATTTGGATATCAGGGAAGGGGTGTGTGTGTGTGTGTGTGTGTGTGTGTGTGTGTGTGTGTGTGTACCCAGTTGTTTGTTAAAGTTCTGGGTTCACATGTTGCCTTGTTATCACTCAAAGAGAAAGTTAAGACAGAGCAAGGAACAGAACAGAACTTAGAGTTATTACAAAATTATGGAAACCGGTAAGATAAGGAGACAAGCAATAGGGCAGATTAAGAGCCAGTTGAGACGTAAGTTAAATTAGAAAAGTATGTTTTAAGAAAGGAACCTTCAAATAGCTTACCAAAAAGTCCATTCTCATTAAGAATTTGAAAAGATCTGTTTTATTTGAGGATGACAGAAGATTGATGAGATAATCGGGGGATGAGAGGGTGGACGATAAAACTATGGAAATGTTTTTTGATCATATTTTCCATTAAAAGAAACAGAAAATTTAGGTGGTGGCTGTAGTGGTTGAATGGGACCAGGAGAAGGTATTTTCAAAGATGGGAGGTGGGAAGATTTGTGTATATGGGTATGAATTATATAATAGTTTAGATGAGTTGTTTAATATAAGGTATAGACATAATATTTAAGGAATTAATCCTTGAGAAGATGACATGGGAGCCAATTCCCAGAGCATAAAGAGAACAGACTGTACTTTGATAAAGGCAGGAACTATTTATGTCACCAAACCAAGCCAAACTTGGGTCCACTTGTCCATGCACAGTAAAGCCAACCTACTGACACTGGGTTGTGGTGAAGGAATGTGCAGAGTTTATTGCAGGGCACGAAGCAAGGAGTCCAAGTAGCTAATGCTTACAAAGCCCCCCAACTCCTGAAGGCTTTCAGGGAAAGGTTTTTAAAGATAGGGTGAGGGAGGGGGTTTGTAGGGTATATGATCAGCTCATGGACATTGTTCTGATTGGTTGGTTGTACAGTAATTGGGAGTCAACATCATCAACCTTCTGGTTCCAACCTGTCTGAGGTCTACATGCTTGTGGGCAGCATAGAGTTAACCTCATCCACCTCGTGGAGATTTCAGTATCTGCAAGACAGTGCAAAGGATATGGCTCAGAATATTATGTATGGCCCTTGAGGAGGAACTAAAGGTCCTTGACTTTGTTTGATGGCTAACTTATTATTTTGTCTTGCTTGACTGTTCTCCTTTCTTTCTGTATTCTCACTTCACTGATTAAATTTACTCTTTGGAACTCGGGGAAAGCCTCGTAGGCTAAAGTTTTTCTATGGACAAGAGGCAGGCAGAGTACAGGACATCTATTCTGGGAAGGCCCCATAGGGTCCTGCTCAGTTGCATTTATCTATTTAGAGAACTGAGAGAAAAGGAAGACACATTCAAATCTTATAAATTAAAAGTTGTAAATTGAATGTAAATTTTAAATTAAATTGGAAAACTGAGGGCAGTTTCCTCTATTATCTACTATATTTTCCAAATATTTAAAAGCTGAACAGTGGTATCATACAGGCAATATTAAGGTCAATGTGGAGCTATACAATAGTAAATTTTGGTATGATGCCCTGATTTGCAAGGGAAGTAATATAGAATTTTTGCTGGGAAGCTTTAAATGCACATATGAGGCTTGAGGTCATAATTTTTTGGTAAAGTAAATTAATTTGGGGTGATTTTTCTCCAGCAATATTGAGCTATTCAGGTGAGCTATTTATTTAGTTTTGTTTTGTTATGTTAGTAGACAGTAGTCATCTTTTCTAGTGAGATGCTGTTTCCCCTCCCCCCTCACGTGTATATAATAGAAATGAGAAAGATGTGTATTTTTTACGGTGACTATAGGGTATTGTTATTGCCAAATTATGTGATCTAATTTGGAGAAAAGAGAGACTTTCTGTAAAGTAGAAAAAATTTAAGGGTAGCGGCATCAGTGAACTGGAAATTCCATATGGTTAAAAATAATTTTTTTAGAGCAAGTGAGGAAGAAAGATAGGAAGTGGTAGGAAAAGGTTTTTTTGACTGGGGTAAAAAATTAACAGCTGTATCTGTTAAATGAGTCATCTGAAATGGTGGTAACAGACACCGTGATAAAATACATCACAAGAAAACATGATAAAAGACATTAATCCAGGTGGTGAAGACTTCAGTAAGTTAAGGAATATGATTGAAAAGTCAGTAATGAAAGCAGGGAGGAATGGTAGAAGTTAGTATAGCCAAATGGTATCCTTTAATGGAACTCAAGTTTGTGAACTAAGAAGTATGTCTAGTGTTCTGCTTGCAGCAAAGGAGAGCTAGAGAGTCCCACTTCTTGGACTAAAGGTATGGGGAGTGGGAAAGAAAAATATACTCTGCTTTATAAGTTATAGGTGATACAGTGTTTTCATGGACAACATGGTTAAAGATAAGGCAGAAGTTGAAGGGACATTAGGGAAATAGTTTAAGACATAAGGAATACTGTTAATAACTATGGTGTTATTACAGAGCTGAGAGGGATGGGGGAATTCGGTTGGATTAGGAATTACACACTACTATTAGCATGAATATCTTAGTCATAAGAGGTGGTGGGGAAGATTGGATTTTTTGTTTTTAAGTGTACAAAACAGTGTTGTTAATTCTAGGCACAATATTGTACATCAGAAATCTAGAACTTATTTATTTTGCATAACTGAAATTTTAAGTTGAATATCATCTCCCATTTCCCCCTCCCCCCATGCACTATTCTACTCTCTTTCTATGAGTTTGACTATTTTAGACACCTCATATAAATGAAGTCACACAGTTTTGTCCTGTGACTGGCTTATTTCCCTTAGTATAAAGTCCTCCATGTTAATCTATCAATATGTTGTCATATGTGGCAGGATTTTCTTCTTTTTTAAGGCTAAATAATATTCAATTGTATGTACTTATCATATTTTCTTTATCCATTCATCTGATGGATGTTTAGTCAGTTTCCACATTCTAGCTATTGTGAACAATGTTGCAGTGAACATGGAACATTATTCTTTGAGATCCTGACTTCATTTTTTTTTTTTTTACTACATATCCAGAAGTATGATTGCTGAATCATATTGAAGCTTTTTTTTTTTTTAAGATTTTTAAGGAACCTCCATACTGTTTTCCATAGGAACTGTACCATTTTGCATTCCCACCAACAGTTTCCCAAAGTTCCAATTTCTCCACATCCTTGCCAGCACTTGTCATCTTTTGCTTTTTTGTTAAGAACCATCCTAACAGGTGTGAGTTAATATATCATTATGGTTTTAACTTTCATTTCCCTAATGATTAATGATGTTGAGCATCCTTTTGTATACCTGTTGGCCATTTATATGTCTTCTTTGGAGAAATGTATTTTTGAGTCCTTTTCACATTTTAAAAATTGGGTTATTTGTGTCTTTGCTATTAAGTTGAAGATGTTCTTTATATATTTTGAATATTAGCTCTTATCGGATATATGATTTGCAAATATTTTCTCTCATTCCATAAATTGCATTTTTCTGTGTTGTTTCCTTTGCTGTGTGGAACGTTTGCTTTGATATGGTCCCACTTACCTATTTTTGCTTTTGTTGCCTGTGCTTTTGGTGTCATCTTTGAGCGAATTGGGTTTTTAAGGTGCCTGAAATAAACAGAGATGTCATACATGATGGGAATAATGTAATTATCCTCTAAGAAGAAGCACCATAATGCATTCAAATTATGAAATTGGGAACATGGCCTGGGGTGAAGGGTTGTCTGGAACTATTTGTGGGAGAATGGTGAAAAGAGCATATATGTGTGTGTTTGTGTGTAATGTGTGTGATTCTCTGCATGTTTGGACAAATTATTAACCTCTCTGGCTCTAACAAGTAATGTGATACAACCAGAAAAATGTGAAGATCAAAGTTCTACCAATTTAATTTTCTAAATTAAATTTTAAAAGGAATATTAACTAGTAGCCCATCTCTTTCCTTACATAAACTGAGCAAGGAAAAATTACAAAAAATCCTATCTGAAAATTAATCATTAAGACTTGTAATTGCAAAAAGGCTTAAATGTTAATGAATTTGATAAAATATTTATGAATCAGATTCAAAAGGCATACAGATTAAGATTAGAGGTCACACAAGTCAATTAGCTAATTAAGAAATATCACTGTAAAATAAATTTTATAATGTGCCAAATGTTTTTAATATCAAAATGATCCAACACAGGAAGTATGTGATGTGGGTTATAAATATTAACTATTATCTTTATATATCTTTTATAATGAAAAAGTAGGAGGAAAACTGG
Organism: Monodon monoceros; assembly: GCF_005190385.1. Classification (NCBI taxonomy): domain Eukaryota; kingdom Metazoa; phylum Chordata; class Mammalia; order Artiodactyla; family Monodontidae; genus Monodon; species Monodon monoceros. Next base: position 23,838,075 of record NW_021703785.1, on the reverse strand, counting down.
TTTACCTTTTTAATAGTAACAATATTCAACTTGAAGCAAATTCAGAGATTTTTTTAAAAGAAACAAGAGTTAGGGCTTATTGAGGAAAGGGTAGATGCAGTTCCTTAGTCAAATATGTCCAGAAACATAACTTAAAAATTAAGTTCATTGAGGCAGAAATATATCTTCCTTTCTTATCCTTTCTCCTTTTTAGAATATAAATTTGGGGCTTTTATTTATATATTCAGCTTTATTTTCTGAGTTTTTTTACCCCATGTCCATAGTACATTCAAGAATTGCCAGGCCCTTCCAATTTTAATCCTCAAAATGTGTACAGAATCAAGTTTGTGTTCTAATTGTGTTATTTTTTATGCCCCTGGAAAAATAAAAGATGAATTAGACATTGGGTATACAACACATACATATTTAATGGATAAATACAATAGTGAACAAATTTGAATTTGGTTTAGAAAATATGATTGCTCCATATCTACAACTATTAATTTAACAGTACCCTTTTTTCTTCAATAAGTCACATGATTCTTGCAAATTAAAGTCTTTCTAAATAAGGGGCCTCAAATCATTGTTTCCCCAATTCTACTTCATAGGTTTAGTAATTCCTCAAGAAATTAACTTATGATTTTTTATCTAGTAGTCTATAATATTTTATGGATAATTTATCATTGAGAAGTTTCAAAGATGTTTATTTAAATTTTCTATTTCTTTAGTTTTTATACATTGTATGTTTTGTATGCTGATTCAGTTATACATTGCTCATTTATAGTTATTTGCCTTTTTTATTTCTCAGTATAAGCCATGCATGCCTGGATACAGATTAGATACTTAAACACCACCACAGCAGTAGGCTCATTCAGCCACACATAGTTATATCAGATACAATTGTAAAGAGTAAAAACTACTTAAAATCAACTAAAAAGTAGCTTACCCAATAAAACGGTCATTATCTCAAATAACAAGTTGTATGGAAATAGGGTCAGTTCAAGGTAGGATAATTTAGAGGCATATCAACATATTTGGAACTCATTTCTTCATCATTTTGCTTTGCAGTCCTCAGCATGTTGATAGATTCTGGTTTTAGGATTGTAGCATGTCTATTATGGGCATAAACAGTAAAAATATGAAAATATCCAAGAGCGAGAAGAGGGATATTCCTGTTTAACACTTTTTATTAGCAAGGAAATAAATAATTTTCTAGAAACTTCCCAAAAGACTTTCAGTTCTCATTAACTAGAATTGGGTCACTTCTGCAGGAATAAACAAATAATAGCAAGGGAATAAGATAATCACTGTTGTCCTGAACAAATTATTTTGTACCCTTGAAGCTAGAGAGGGTCTCATTCCCTGAACACATTGCCACTGATGATGAACTTTCAGACAAAATTGGAGCTATGTCATCAAAGAGAGAATGGAGGGATAGAATAGGAAAGCAACTGCACTGGGTCATTAAAAAATAAATTATATATATATATATTTTAAGGGAACTATTTTGGCTTGTGTGATCTCAGTTTGGCAGTATCGCAGTTAACTTATTTTACAGTGCAGGAGACTTTTTCCAATTACTGTTCATGGAGGTTCAGTGTGACATTTGTTGCCCAATTTTTCACATCTTTATGCCTATTGAGTTCTAAATTGGAATAAATGGCATATCTTCCAACGTTTTTATCAAACCTAGGAAGAGTAAGGCAAGGTAAGGTGAAGTAAGGTAAGGAAAGGTAAGGTAAGAATCTGATCATAATCACATTCACCTCCCAGCTGTTCATGTTTGAAAAGTTCGAAAAGTGAAGGGTCTTCTGCAAAGGTGAGAGCCTTGTTGAAGTTATCTCGCTACTTGGGGCAGAAAATGAATAGAAAAATCCTTTACTTTCATCATCATCAAGTACTATTAGTGATTATATCATGCAGGTAAGAGAAGCTATTGGTGTTAAGAAGAAGAGCAACACATAAGAAATATTCTTTGTCTTAAAAAAAAATAACAACTTGTTTTAGAAATATGGACAAATTGATATCCATCAGATCTATCACTTCCCTTTTGTGAAGACTCTGTGAGTGAACAAATTGGTGAGTGGTACCAAAAAACATTACGAGGGTATTATTCCATCCTAGGTAGTAAAGTGGAAGGTCTTATGTGAACATGAGAACAAGGTAGTATGATTCATCATTATAAATCATCTTAGTTTTGAATTGCCATTGTCAACCAGCTACTTGAAATTAATTTCATCTTGCTTCTGATACCTCCCCAATCTTGCCACTTGTTCTTCTACTTTCCTCTTTGACTTATTATTACTTTTTATAAAGTGTTAATGAACTATAAAGTATACAGTTTTATATGGTTTGACATACGTATACAACTGCAAAATTATCTCCACAATCAAGGTAATGTACATGTCCATTATTCCCCCAAACTAGGATTTATGTTTGATTTTTTTCAATTTTCTTATCTCAACAATGTCATTTGTTCTCTACCCTAAATATAGCAACTGAATCCATTAATGGTAAATGTTTCTTCAAGCTTTATGGAATCTCAGACCTTCTACAAGGGATAACAACCCAGTATGTAGCAGTCATATATTCACTACTCATGTATCAAACAAAGACAGGTGATTCTTGTTATTTGCAGCAATTATGCTCTATAAAATTATCATGGACACTGGTCTATTGCTACTGGGAAATATGTATATATATGTAATCTGCATATCTCACATAGATTATAATCTTAAATCATAAAAACAACTCATCCTTGTAGAGTCTATTTTCTTTATTTTAAAACAGGGAAATAAGGTTCAGAAGTAAGTGACTTGCTTGAGACCATCCCACTAAGAGGCTCCAGAGCTGTTTTTCACACCCTGTCCAACTGCCCGAGAGCCAGAGCTTCTTGCACTAACTACACTGCACTGCCCCATACCGTCTCCATTGTTTTGGTCATCTGTATATGAAAGCTGAAACAAGAAGGCAGAGTTTAATCCTGTTTGACCTCAGCTAGGAACATATGAATCAAGTGATTCAAATTTTTCATGCTCTGTGCATGTCTGCAATGATTACCAAAGTATAACGAATATTGATTTTGGGGTCACAGATATATATTATAGTGAGCAGATAAATACACAAAAGTGGAATTTATAAACAATGAGGATAGATTATATTTAGTGAGAGGTCTGTTGCATGGCCACCAAAAAAGCCATGTTTCAAAAGAAACAACCACAATCCATGACATCAGCACTCTTTAGATACACCTGTTCTTTTGTTCTTTATCTCCAGGATGATTACATAGAATCCCTTAGTATACTATAGTTATCCATACTGAATATGAGTTTGTCACACCCCTTTACATATTGTGATTGACTTCACTGAGAACAAACCCATGGCTAAGCATGGTCTCTAGCCTAGACTCCTAGACAGGAGTCTCTGCCCACTATCATCACTACAGGTTAAATCCATGGATTAAGCAAGATGATGATGATGATGTTGAGGAGGAGGAGGATGATGAGGATGACATTATTTTTAAAGTTAAGCAAATTAAATATTCATTGCTTCCTAGAATAGGAGCAAATGTCTCATAGGTGACTTTTAAATTAAGAAATGTTTTGACATTAAACTAATTATATATGGCCACAAGCAAATTAACACAGGTACTTTTTTAGTCAACACCTTTTATTCAATGTACACAAGCAAAAATAAACAGAACTAATGTGTCCATGTCACCAAATTGATGGAAATTTTGCTATAGATTTCAGATGTAATTTATAGCTATGAGATAGAATATTTACTGATACGAAGCCATGTTTTTCATATAAATTGTTCTAATCACTGATATGTAATCTCATTTTTATATAAATTGACCTAATTGCTTATATGAAATCTGGTTTTGATATAAATTCATCATAAGATTGTTTTTTTACTTCATTAAAAAGTCTTGGGATAACTTTATTTCAAAGTAGAGAATAGGAGAAAACAACCATACTTAACACAGTATATTTCAATGTGAACATTCTTGTCAAATGGCAACCCTAGTTATTAGGCCAAGAAAAACAACAGCAAAGGAATAAATGCCTTCTTATATATTCAAGTGCTCCCTGGGGACTGTGGCCTTCAGTTGAGAAATACTGATCCAGATAAATGTATGCTTTACTTCTCTATTCTTACAGTTCTTGATCTCTCATCAGTATTTTTTAATCTTTTAGGAAATTATGTTTATTCTTTCTTTTATTATCTAACTCTTAATAATGTAAAAACCAAGGGCCCTGTTGTGATCCTTCTGTTTTTCTCCATCTAAACACTGTCTTTATTTAACTTCACTCTAGCACATTTTGAGTTACAATTACATACTGATGAATCTTTATGAATCTTGAATTATTTAGCGTATAGCATAAGACACCTTAACAAAGAGACCCAAAAATAAAATAGTTTCAATGAGGTAAAATTTTATTTTTCACTCATATTACAGTAGAAGAGAGTTGAAACTGGTAAGAGAACTCTAGTGCATAAGATATTTTACGTCCCAAGCAGGCAGAAGAGGACACTTCCTAACTAATTCTATGTGGCCAGCATTACCCTGTCAAAGCCAGACAAAGACACCAGTGAAAAAGAAACTACAGATTAATAGCTTATGAATATAGATACAAAACTCCTGAACAAAACATTAGCAAACCCAATCCAACAGCATATTAAAAATATTATACACTATGAACAGGTTAGATTCATTTCAGGAATGTAAGGATGGTTAAAAATCAATCAATCAATCAATCAATATAATATACCACATTACTGAAATGATGGGAAAAAGAAAAACACATAATTATCTCAATTAACACAGAAAAGAAGCATTTGACAAAATCCAACACCCTTTCATGAATAAAAACAATCAGAAAACTAGGAATAGAGGTAACTTCTTCAACATGGTAAAGGTATTTGAAAAACCCAAAGCTAACAGCATATTCAGGCAAACGACTGTAAACTTTCCCACAAAGGTTAAGAAAAAGACACGAATAATATTTCACCACTGCTATTCAAATTGTACTGGAAGTACTAAAATTCAAAAATTCTTAGAGAAAACATAGGAGTAGATCTTCATGACTTTGCATTTGCCAATGAAATTTTACATATAATACAAAAAACAAAGGAAACAAGAGAAAAAGAAAATTTTGGCTGGATCAAAATGAAAAGCTTTTGTGCATCAAGGACATTATCAAGAAATTAAAAAAAAGAAAACCTACAGAATGGGAGAAAATATTACAAACTATATATCTGATAAGACTTTAGTATCCAGAATATATAACAAACTTTCACAAGTCAACGATGAAAGAGCTAAACAACTCAAGTGAAAAATGAGGGAAGAGTTGAAAAAACACTTCTCCAAAGAAGATATACAAATGTTGAACTAGAAATGGGAAGAAGCTCAATCTCATGAATAATTAAGCAAATGTAAATTGAGATACCACTTCACACCTACTAGGATGGTATAATAAAAAGAAAGAAAACAACAGGAAAGCAATGTGTTAGTGAGGACATGGAGAAATTGGAACCCTCCTGCATTGCTAGTAGGAACGTAAAATGTTTCAGTCACTGTAGAAACATTTTGGCATTTCCTCAAAAAGTTAAACATAGAATCATCATATGACTCAATGATGCTACTCTTAGGAATATACCCAAACGAATACAGTTACATACAAGTGCTATTAAAAATAGCCATGCAGTATTACAGGTGATAATCGCCTAGTCTCACACACACTTCTCTTCTCAGTTGAGGAAACTGAGTCCCAGAGACTTGAAGTGACTTAAGTGACTTCCTAAAACGCTCACAATCAGTGAAAATGCAAAAAAAAAAAAAAAAAAAAAAGCCAATTTAGTCTCTATATTACTGCTGAACACACAGAAAGTGAATTGCAGTTAAGGTCCAATATTTACAAAAAGATACCAAACACTCCACATGTTCTTAGGATAACCAGCAGTCCACCAAGATACCTTTAGTAGGGCTTTTGAAAATAGAGTGGAACAGGTCTTTATAATAAAGCCACTAAGTCCCTACCAACTTCAGAAGGGGAAGGGGGAAGAGGCATTGTCAGCAGTATTTTAGGGACACTATATTTGCTGAAAGGTTACTCTCTCCCTCTTTGTAATTATGTTCCTGTAAACATAGATCCTGGGATCCTCCAGGAAAAAAATATTTGGGAAAACTAAGCATGCCTATAAGAACCATAAACAGGCATTTCCTTCCCCATTTTATATCAGTGTGGGTACAAGATTTAAAAATCTACTCTTGTTCATTTTAGAGCAGGGTGATAGGAAATTGCAGAGAGAGGTAAGATCAGAAAGAACGGTTGACCCAGGAGTTGCCACCACTCCTATCATATTGTGAGAGAGTACATGATTTTTTGATGGATCAAATGGACGCTGTGGAAAGAAGCTGTAGTTGATTAGCACTGTAGTATCTTAAAAAAGGATCTTCTCAACAGGTGAGAGTTTGTAGCAAAAAAAAAAAAGGCTAGGACTGAGAACCACTGGTGGTGGGAGCTGAGGTTGGAAAGGAGGAGAGGGAGAAGATGCTGGGTCAACACCAAGTCTTCCACATCAGCTAATTGCGTGGTTGGGTAGCTTTGCAGGTACCCATCATGAACCTATACATGCACCCTACAAGAAGGACAAAAGTGGGATGTTTATCATTTAGAAAATATTGACAGCCAGTCAACATAAGTCAGAAAAGCAGTAACCACCAACAAGAGGGAAACTGCATATTCACAAGCCTCATAATTAAAAAGATGTGTGTCCAGAGGAACTAGTGTCAAGAAGATCAGAGAAGGAGGAATCCCAAATTCCTTGAGCCTGAATTTAATCTGCATTGGAAAAAAGCAAAACTTTAAATGTGCTATATAGTTGGAGATTTATACTGTCTTAGAATTACTTTTAACAGCCATAAGTAGCTGGAGAAAAACATAATATGCCCCAAACATATCATAGCTTAAGTAGAGTATATTAGTTATCTATTGTTGCATAACAAACTGTCTCTCAGAACAAAGATTTATCATCTCAGTTTCCGTGGATTTGGAATTAAGGGGCTATTTGAGTAACTCTGGCTATGTCCTTATGAAGACTCAGTGAAGAATTTGGTTGGAGCTTCTCTCATCTGAAATCTTGGCAGGGGCTACAAGATATGCTAAGATTATGGATAGGGCACTTAAACAATTTTGAGTAGAATAGAGAAAACTCTTAGGCATATGGAGAAATGAGATTGATTGAATATATTGTGTTATAAAATTATGTTAATTTTGAAAAATAGAGGAGGAATAAGAAAGAAAATTCTTTCAGTTCTCTGACTCAACATTATTTTTTGCAGTTTCTATTTCTTGAATTACCTTTTCAGCTACCAAAGCTATTCAAATTACCATGGTAATATATGGTAATTATTTTATTTTATTTTATAAATTATTAGAAAAATACACATTAAATGGTCAGAGAAATGTTCCAGTGGATCCTTTCAAAAGAATTCTGAATAGAATGTGCAAAATATAAGGTGGACTATTTTGATTAGTATGCATCCCATTATTCTTAAGCTATAAAAATAACAGCTATAACTCTACTGACAATGCTTAACTTAATGTCCCATAAAACTTTCCTTTCATATTTTGACAAATATTCTAGATATGTATCCTTTGCATAAATTCTTACCAATTAGGTTCTCTTTTTCAAACCTCTAAACACTAAATGGATAAAAATTATGCATTACCTTAGCTTTGGCTTAGTCAAGTGAAGTGTTTTGCTTCTTTAGTGCTGCCAAAAACATACTGCTAAATACTTAGACTACTCATCTTTATTCAATTTTCCACAAAAAAGCTAGCATTTTACCAAAAATTCAAAAAAAATGTTAACTTACATCTGGTAATATATCTTAGAAATATGGTTATGACCCAACAGGATAACATGGAAAAGTATAAATCTTAAAATATATTAATTATATCTTTTTTTAAAAATTGCAGTAAGAGCACTTAGCATGAGATTGCCCTCTTAAATTTTTCAGTGCAAAATATGGTGTTAACTAGAGGCACAGTGTCATACAGCAGATCTCTAGAATTTATTCATCTTGCATAATTGGAACTTTAAGTTGAATAGCATCTCCCCATCTTCCCCTCCTCCCAGCCTCTGGCAACCACCATTCAACTCTCTGTTTCTATGAGTTTGACTACTCATATAAGTGAAATCACACAGTGTTTGTGCTTCTGTGATTGGCTTAATTTACTTAGTATAATGTCCTCTATGTTAATCCATATTATTGCATATGGCAGAATTTTCTTCTTTTTTAAGCCTGAGCAATATTCCATCACATTTTCTTTATAGTTTTGTTGAGATATAATTGACATATAACATTGTGTTAGTTCAAGGTGTACAACATAATGATTTAATATAGGTATAAACTGCGAAATGATTACCAGAGTAAGTTTGGTTTACATCCCAGCAGCTCATATAGTTAATTTTTTTTCTTGTGATGACAACTTTCAAGATTTACTCTCTAAGCAGCGTTCAAATGTACAGTATAGTATTTTAAGTTATAGTCACTGTGCTGTACATTACATCTCAGAACTTATGATTGGAAATTAGTACCTTTGACAACCTTGATTCCCTTTCCTGACCCTCATCTCTGGCGATGCCAGTCTATTCTGTTTCTATGAGTTCAGCTTATTTAGATAACCACATGTAAGTGAAATCATACAGTGTTTGTCTTTCTCTGACTTAATGTCAGTCAGCATAATGCCTTGGAGGTCCATCCACGTTATCAAAAATGGCAAGATTTCCTTCCACTTTATTGATAAATAATATTCCTCTGTGTGTGTGTGTGTGTGTGTGTGTGAGAGAGAGAGAGAGAGAGAGAGAGAGAGAGAGAGATGTTTTTATCCAGTCATTTATTGATGGAAATTTAGGGTTTTTCCATGTCTTGGTGCAATGAACATGGGAGTACAGATAGCTTTCTGAGAACCTGATTTCAATTCCTTTGGATATATACCCCATATGGAATTACTGGATTATATGGTAGTTTCTTTTGAAAATTTTTGGTGAAATGTCGTACTATTTTCCACCAATTCACATTCCCACCAACAGTGCACAAGGGTTCCCTTTTCTCCACATTTTTGCCTACACTTGTTGTTTTTTGTTTTTTTATAATAGCTATCCTAACAGGTGTGAGGTGATATCTCATGGTGGTTTGACTTACATTGCCCTGAGGTTTATTGATGTTGAGCATCTTTTCATGTGCCTGTTGGCCATTTGTCTGTCTTCTTTGGAGAAGTGTCTATTCAAGTTATCATTTAATGGGCACATATACCATGTTCTTAGTTTACAGAGAATAATAATTAAATAAAAATCTTGCTTGGTTAGAAGACTAACTGCTGGGGAAATTTTTTTCTAAAATATACTCATGGGAAATATTAACTTTGAAATGATTTTAACATGAAGAAGTCTTGAATAAGAGATTTTTATATTATTATTTTGTCCTGAATCATATGACAGACCAAATAAATTATAAGACACATTTTATGGAATAAACTCCTTTAAGATCCATTAGCATTTAAATTGCCAGAAAGGGAGGTGAAAATGAGGCAGAATGTCTGAAGACATAATAGCTAATAATACTCCTGAACTGATGAAGATATAACTTCACAAATTAAAAGAAAAAGTCATAAACATTGAGCAAAAAAATTCAAAATGAAAGCACAGCTACTCAGATTCATCATTTTAAAATTGCTAGAAAGCATAGATGAGAAAATCTTAAGGAATCTAGAGAAATAATACAGGTTACTTACTTTGATCTCATATTTCTCCAAAAAATTGTTGCTAGAAATCAATGAAATAGTATATTTATAATCCTACATGGAAATATTTCCAACCTTACATTCTCTATCAAGTGAAAATATTCATCAAAGATAAGATAAGATCGGGCTTCCCTGGTGGCGCAGTGGTTGAGAATCTGCCTGCTAATGCAGGGGACACGGGTTCGAGCCCTGGTCTGGGAGGATCCCACATTCCGTGGAGCAACTAGGCCCGTGAGCCACAACTACTGAGCCTGCACGTCTGGAGCCTGTGCTCTGCAACAAGAGAGGCCGCGATAGTGAGAGGCCCGTGCACTACGATGAAGAATGGCCCCCGCTTGCCACAACTAGAGAAAGCCCTCGCACAGAAACGAAGACCCAACACAGCAAAAAAAAAAAAAAAATTTAATTAATAAACTCCTACCCCCAACATCTTCTTTAAAAAAAAAAAAAAGATAAAGACATTGTCAAATAAATAAAATATGAGAGAACTTGTTTCTAGTAGGCCTGGTTTTTAAAACTTATAAGATGATTTTTCAAACAGAGGAATTAGACAATATGGAAATTTGGAGATACTGAGAAGAAGGAGACTATTGAAAAGAGTAAATCTAATAGAAAATTGCCTGTGTAAAATCACAATATAACAGAATTAAAATATAGGTCAAAGCCACATAAATCAGGAGGAATGAATAAAGTTAATATTTTCTAATCTCTTTGATTTTTTATGAAGGATATGGAAGTATTGGATGATATTAAACTTGGATAAGTCAGAGCACATGCTGTTATCAGTAGAATAACAAACAAGAAAATAGTAAAAGATAGAAGGATACATATTAATAGTGGGTGTTCCAGGAAGAAAGAAAGAAAAAGAGAGACAGAGAGAGAAACAGAGACAAAGACAGAAAGAAGGTAGAAAACACAAAATCTCTATTCAGAGACTTGATGTTATCCTAATTTAACTCAAACATCAAGGTCTTTGATTATTTATGTAGAATTCATTTTGGATTTGTGAGAGCCTCAGGTCACAAATTTTAGCATGCAACTATTATAGTTTATTTTTTTGGTAATACTTTTTGGAATATCATTGTCTTACTAAACAGTTTTCTCCTCTTGTAGGTACTCAATATAATATTATAGGAAAAATTTTAAGGTTAGATATTAATAACTAATAATAAGTATATATCAAAGCCCCCAAATTTCAGTTTTATATTAGAATTGATTCTATATTGAACATTTATTTGTGGAATAAATGTATGTGTTCATTGGACACTTTTTTCTTCTTAGTCCCAATGGATTAAAAAAAAAGACACCCCTATCAGTGTTGTAATGATACATGCAAATCCTTCCCTTGTTTATAATACATGTATCTTGTAGTAAATCTTGTCAGAGAGCATAGTTTCTATAATGTATTAGCTATGGTGATAACAGACAATTTAAACAACTTCTCTGTTTTCCTAAAAGGATTATAAAATAGTGCCTAGTTCATAGAATTTTAAAGATTTACTAGATTATGCATGTGCAGTGCCTGAGTACCCAGCAAAGTGCCTGTCATATGGTAAATCCTCAAGAATTGCTAATTTATTTTATTTTAATTCTTATAAACACCAGCCTCTCCTCACATCAGGCAGTCATTGGGTTATTAACTTACCATCTCAATGTGGTTTTTTTTCACGTTTTGATTTCTACTTATTATTGTATTAATCTTAGGAATGGTGAGACAATTCTTCACTGCTTATATGCCTCTATCTCATTTACCAATAAATTGAGAGAATGTATTAAGAAATAAGAAAGGTAGAATGGGATTAAAACATGAATTTACATTGAGCAGTCACAGAAGAATTCTGACTAGTTTTCCTGAAAACTCTTCTTTCATTGAGGTATCAATTTTGAGATATCAAAATTGACAGTCTTATTTTTATGTGGCATATAATCCTATTATCTCATCCAAGATCTTTGGTCTACTTGAATGCTAAAACTGGATATGATTCTACCAAAGCCTCAAACAAATTTCACACAGAAAATAAGTTTCAGAGCCATAATTACAGATATAAAGTCTTTGGTCCTATTTTCCACTCCAGGGGACTTAACTGCACTTTTTAACGATGGCCATTCTGACTGGTGTGAGGTGGTACCTCGTTGCAGTTTTGATTTGCATTTCTGTAATAATTTAGAGATGTTGAGCACCTTTTCATGTGCCTTTTGGCCATCTGTATGTCTTCTTTGCAGAAATGTCTATTTAGGTCTTCTGTCCATTTTTTGATTGGGTTGTTTGTTTTTATGTTGTTGAGTTGTGTGAATTGTTTGTATACTTTAGAAATTAAGCCCTTGTTGGTCACATCATTTGCAAATATTTTCTCCCAGTCTGTAGGTTGTCTTCTCATTTTGTTTATCGTTTCCTTTGCTGTACAAAAGCTTGTAAGTTTGATTGGATCCCATTTGTTTATTTTAGTTTTTATTTCTGTTGCTTTGGGAGACTGACCTAAGAAAACATTGGTACAATTTATGTCAGAGAATGTTTTGCCTATGTTCTCTTCTAGGAGTTTTATGGTGTCATGTCTTATACTTGAGTCTTTAAGTCATGTTGAGTTTATTTTTGTGTATGATGTGAGGGTGTGTTCTAAGTTCATTGATTTATGTGCGGCTGTCCAGCTTTCCCAGCACTGCTTGCTGAAGAGACTGTCTTTTCTCCATTGTATATTCTTGCCTCCTTTGTTGAAGATTAATTGGCCATCGGTGTGTGGGTTTATTTCTGGGGTTTCTATTCTGTTCCATTGGTCCGTATGTCTGTTTTTGTGCCATTTCCACTCTGTTTTGATTACTGTAACTTTGTAGTATTATCTGAAGCCTGGTGGGGTGGAGTGGTTATGCCTCATGCTTTGTTCTTTTTCCTCAGAATTGCTTTGGCAATTCTGGGTCTTTTATGGTTCCATATAAAATTTAGGATTGTTTGTTCTAGTTCTGTGAAAAATGTCATGGGTAATTTGATAGGGATCACATTAAATCTGCAAATTGCTTTGGATAGTATGGCCATTTTAACAATATTAATTATTCCAGTAAAAGAGCATGGTATATCTTTCCGTTTCTTTCGAGAATATTCATTTTTAATTGCTGAGACTTGGAGGTAAACATCAGATTTTAATAATAATTTTTTCTTAGAAAACTTAAAAACAGTGCACTACATATTGATGAAGGCATTACAATGAATATGAATACAAATACGTCAAATTTTGGTTTACCATGTGATCTTCACATATAAAGGCTCAACAGGAGTAAGTCTTTGAAACAAAGTCACTATCATTTTTCCCTTTAATGGACTACTTATTCAACTTTATTTTATCCTTAGTTAGTCATGTTTACATTTCCAGTAGTATTCAAAGTCTCAGATATTGGGTACATATACATATTAAGTCATTGCAAGGACCACCAAAGCTTTTATTCCAACCACTCTACTGAAACTGTTCTCAGCAATAGTTTTCACATTCTTAAATCGAATAGGTAGTTTAAAATCTTTATTAAAATTACATAGCTACTAAGAGACTCAGAATGTCTGCAATATCGCTAAACCTCTAAATAATTATGCTGTAGATTTGCTCTAATAAAGATTTTTCTGTGTTGTGGAAGTGTGATTAGATATCATTCTTAGAGTGATAAAGGAAAAATCAAAGTTTAAAAGCTGTGATGATGTGTGGCTAGGGTCAGTGAGACTTGTAAAGACTATATTTAAATAATGTGGATCTTTGCTGTTAGAATTGTGTATGTAATATAAAGATCAAAGAACATGGATTTTTTTTGGAAATTAATTAGTATTGATTCAAAATGTTAAGGAAAATAGAAGCCTTTGAGATTCAAGCATCTGACTGTAAATATGAGGGCCGTGGTGTCACATATCCTCTAAGGGGATTTTGAAGAGAGGACAGGTTTGCAGAAAGTGAAGGACAAAGTAGATTATGAGGATGATTTAATGCTATCTACTCAGAGATAGAATGACAGCATTGTTTATTGTACAAGGCTGGGCACTTAGAAAGTGACAAGAAATTCTAAAATAATTAGAATTACATTAGACTAAAACAGTTTTTTTTTTTACTTGATGAACATAGAAATCATCCTTTTTGCATAAAGAAATTTTTTTCAAAAATATATACATTTTATTAAAGAGCAACATCAACAACAAATCTTTTTATATTGTGTACCTAGACAGGTAAACAAAATAATTATTCTTGGAACACATCACCTACCTTAATCAACTTCTTACCCATATCTGTTTCTAATAATGTGTTGCTATTTTTTGAAGAGTGTTTTTTTTTGTAATTTGTTCTTTTACATATATATATATATATTTTTTTTTCTTTTTCATAAAAATGCCAACCAGTTTCTTTCAAGTTACATTTTGTGGTTAGTGAACAAGTTGTTGACAGTTTACATTGACTTTTCTCCTTAGACGATAATATTTTAGTCACTTTTTTTTTTTTTTTTTTTTGCGGTACGCGGGCCTCTCACTGTTGTGGCCTCTCCCGTTGCGGAGCACAGGCTCCGGACGAGCAGGCTCAGTGGCCATGGCTCACGGGCCCAGCCGCTCCACGGCATGTGGGATCTTCCCAGACCGGGGCATGAACCCGTGTCCCCTGCATCGGCAGGCGGACTCTCAAGCACTGCGCCACCAGGGAAGCCCTTTAGTCATATTTTTGAGCTATAAATTCTGTATGATAAAATACAAATGCTTTAGTATATAGTTCATTGAGTTTTGACAAAATATGCCATATATAAAAAATAAGCCAGTTTATGGCTATTATGAATAAATTATAATTAGAAATGAAACATTTAATATTTATATACAGCATAATCTTCCACTTTTAGCCAAATGATTGTAGAATGTAGTATGTTCAGTTTTCCAAATAGTCACTATAATATTGCAATGGAACTTTCAAAGAAAACCTAACCCTAGTATAAGCTAAACAAAGCAATGCACATATGATAGGTAGTCTGTTATTTATCGTAATGTAGATTTTATTCAGCAGCACAATTCTGTACATCGCATACCTTCCAGATACATAACACATTGGATATGTATCAGCCTGTAATGGGAGTTTCTAACAAAAAAACAAATGTTTGACCTACATGTCATATCAACTAAATATCCAAGTCAAATATACAGAATTTTGCCTGTGACAACTTTTGTTTCTTCACTGAATGGTAACTTCAACAGCATCTGCATTATAAAAATCCATGAAAATTGATTTTTCACATTAAAAAAAACTGAAGCAAATTATGGAAATTATTCTAAGCCTACTACTGCTTGATATCTTAATTAAGACAGTATTGTATAATTAATGTCACAGATATATTTTCAAGTTTATGAATTTGTGCCTAAGTGAATCTATTCCTAAAACAGAAATTATGACCTTTATGTGGCTTATTCCCAATTTTGACCTCAAGCATGCCACTTTTGCACATACTACATGGACCTTCTTTGTAGACTGCACCAAGTGTTTTTCTCATTCACTCATGCATTCTGCTCCTTCTGCCAGAAACACCTTTCTTCCTCCCTCACCTCTCCCATGCTCCTGGGCCACTCCCAAACCACTATTCATATCTGACCACTCTCACTAGATGAGTTCCTCTGGCTTTTAAATGCATATTTAATAGTTTAATTATATCAGAAAGCCTTTCCTGCTTTCTTAAACTGAAATGCCTTCACTGTTGCTATAGTCCTTGTCTGTATCATTCACCATTATTTGTTAATTAATTGCTGACATATTGGAGATAATCAATCATTATTGTAAAGGAATTGATCCACAATTTACACTAAAATAATATTTAATGCAGTTTTCCTTGAAAGAATTATCAGGGAAGGTAGTGTTCTTTTTGTACACTGATTCATTCCTTTAACATTTCATTTTATCACTTTTATTAAATCATCATCAATAAGAGCACAGTGGTAAAGAAATACATGTGCATTATGGTCCAGATAGGAAAATACACATTCCAAGACCCCCAGTGAACACCTGAAACTGAGGATAGTACCAAACTTTATATACACTATGTCTTTTTTTTTTCCTGTACTAATGGGTAGGTAGAGTATGCAGCATGGATATACCAAACAACGGACTGATTCATGTCCAAGGCAGGATGGAGCAGGGCAGCACAAATTTGATCATGCTACTCATAAGGGTGCTCAATTTAAAGCTTACTCATTGTTTATTTCTGGAATTTTTCATTCAATATTTTCTGACCATGGATGACCGCGGGTTAACTGAAACTATGTAAAGTGAAACCATGGATAAAGAGGAACTACTGTAGACATAAAAATATTATTAAAATTGTTGTTTCAAAATGCATTGTGATAAAATTTACCACAATGACATTTACACTATAAACTTGTATTAGTTGTATGAAATTATAACTGAACTAGTAATTTTAGTTTCTTGAAGGATGAGAATATATCTTATCATCAATAGCAATGGTCCCAAGATTGGGATTTTAATAGCCAGGAATATTATTTAAAAGACTACACGTTAGGGCTTCCCTGGTGGCGCAGTGGTTGAGAGTCCGCCTGCCGATGCAGGGGACGCGGGTTCGTGCCCTGGTCTGGGAAGATCCCACATGCCGCGGAGCGGCTGGGCCCGTGAGCCATGGCCGCTGAGCCTGCGCGTCCGGAGCCTGTGCTCCGCAACGGGAGAGGCCACAACAGCGAGAGGCCCGCGTACCGCAAAAAAAAAAAAAGAAGAAAAAAAAAAGACTACATGTAAAAGGATGGCAATTTTGTTTTACTAAGGAATGAAAGACATAAACAAAATCCTTATTTTATCTAGTTATAAATGGTAGTGTGTGTGTGTAAAATTTATCTCAGAAAGTAATATATAATATATGAATATATATGTATACAGATTCATATATATATTTATCTATATTCATAATTTGTCAGTGATGCATGATGTTTACTCTCAACATAAGCAAATCAGAAAGAAATACCATTTTTCTTGAACTCTAATGCTTTTTGTTGATCGATCTGTCTCAGTAAGACAAATGTATCATTTGAATTATAATTTTACGTGAATGTATGTGTGAAAGAGAGATACATAGAGAGAGAGATGCAGAGAGAGAGAGTGCACACTTCAGCTCCTCCCAGTGGACTCCTGATGTAACTTTCTTCACCCCAGATTAACTGTTAAAATATTCCTATAGAAAAAAGTGTTTTTTATTCTATCTCAAAAAAATAAATAATAAGGCAAATTATTCAGTCTTTCTGTCTTTCCATCTAAATTCATATGGTCACTAGGGATAGTAAAGGACATGTGAAACACACACACACACACACACACACGCACTGGTACATGCCACCCACCAGCACACTTAGTAAAGTTTCAAAGTCATTTTCCTTTCTCTTTGTTGGCAGGGGCATCATCCATGGTGGTTCACAGCTGAATTTCCAGTGCTAAACCCTGTGTTGTTCTGACACCATTCTAGCTATTAATATGGTTGATATTACAATTATATTAGGTTTATCTGACCAATCCTGTTTATCTGAGCAATACTGGTCTTGTTGAGAGTAAAATATGAGACCATAATATTTTACTAGCTAATGATGGAATTATATCTTATGAACAAAACAGACAAACCCTTTCTGTCTTTATTCTGTACAGTTCAAAGAATTTCTACTATTATTTTGTTCTGTTGCCACATATAAGGAATTTAATTCAACATCTGTGTCTAATTTTGTAAATAAATATAAAATGTATAAAAATAATATTTTTTGTACAAGCTCTAAGGGCCAAACAAGTATCTATTATCTCTTTTTTAATGAAAATTGGTGAACACAACTTCTTTTGACATAATTTTTGAAGAGTTTTTGTTCTTAAAATATTGGCTGCTAAATAATCAGCTAAGTTAATAATTCTTTTATGAAATTAAACCTCTTTTTGATCTACAAGTTTGAGACAAAAATATTCTGCCAGATAAGGAACAGTCTGTCACCTCATTAATTCCTCACATCCTTTAGTGAACCAAGCCACACATCCTTGATGTCTAATATTTCTCAGGGAGATGTGCTGAATTTAACTTAGACCATGTACTGTATTCCCCTTTAATCTCACTCATGCTTCTTTATTATTAGCACAAACCATAGTAAAGAGTACTCTTTTATTTGCTATCATTAACACTTTCACTAAATACGTCTGAACTTTGCCTTACAAGCAAATAGTAAGTTTGCACTTCTTCATCCCCTGACAGAAGTTATGTAGTGACATTCCCAGTGCATTATATCAGATGATACATGATGTTAGTTTGTTCCATTATTAATGACATAATCTTTGATCTCTTGGTTATTATGGCCTCAGCCAGATTTCTCTTCTGTAAATTTATTATTATAATAAGTAATTTTTAAGAGATATTTTGAACTATAAAACTGTCTTGTTCAGCATAAAGCTTTTACCCCCATCTTTAGCATTCACTGATGACTCTTTGCTCAATCAACCTCGATGGCAGCAAAGTGATGATTTTGTAATTCCATCATTGCTTCTACGTGATTGCTTATTACACTTATGGTATTCATCTGTAAGGAAGGCATTTTCCCCCACACTCCCCACCCATTTTACATAGTGATATTGGAAAAAGTTGCACTGATTCTATACCAAAATTTGGATAGAATTGGCATCATTTTTTTTTTTTTTTGGCCACACTGTACTGCTTGTGGGATCTTAGTTCCCCAGCCAGGGATTGAACCCATGCCCCCTGCAGTGGAAGCATGGAGTCTTAACCACTGGACTGCCTGGAAGTCCCGAATTGGCATCATGAATACACTAACTACGTCATACATAAAATTTTATTTTTCCATTTATTTTGCTTCGCTGTGGCTACTCTAAGCAAAATTAGAAATAATCTTGCATTTAAAAATTTTTATTTGCTACATAGTACATTTTTATGTTGCTATGATATATTTTGACCAATAATTACTGAGCTTAATAAAATGTGTTTTTAAAACTCCAGTGGGTTCTTTTTTTTTTTTTTTGCGGTACGCGGGCCTCTCACTGTTGTGGCCGCTCCCGTTGCGGAGCACAGGCTCTGGATGCGCAGGCTCAGCGGCCATGGCTCACGGGCCCAGCTGCTCCGCGGCATGTGGGATCTTCCCGGACCGGAGCACGAACCCGTGTCCCCTGCATCAGCAGGCGGACTCTCAACCACTGCGCCACCAGGGAAGCCCTCCAGTGGGTTCTTTATTTAATCTTATATAGTTTAGAAGTTATTTGTAAAACACTTTTTACTGGTATGTATGGGTAAAAGCTCTTAAGGTTATCTTGGATAAATAGCATTTTATGTTTCATGAAAAATATTTTTTCTCACTTTTCTTTATGCTTTGAGAGTTATTACATTGTCTTTCACTGATAAAATTTTCAGCAACAAGATTATCACCACAATTTCACTATGTCTTTATCTCAATTTTTTACAAAATATTTTAGTAATGGCCCTCCAAAGATGTCTACAAACACTGGAACTTGTGAATATGTTACCTTACAGGGAAAACAAGGATGTTGAAGATGAGACTAAGGTTAAGGACCTTGCGATAGGGAGATTATCAATGTGTGCCTTCACTAAACACATAAGTCTGTAAAAGCAGAGAACCTCTCCGTGCTGAGGTGAGACTAAGAGGAAGATATGATTACAGAAGAAGCAGAGAGAGTCAACTTTGCTGTCATTAGAGATAGAGGAAGGGGCTATGAGCCAAGGAATGCAGATATCCTTTAGAAGAATGAAATTCTTCAGGCAGAGGAAAGATTTAGGTCAGAAACATGATCTACATAAACAAAGGAAAAGTGTCAGAGAAGGAAAAAATGAAAGCAAAATAAAATATTTCATTTTTCTTACTCTAAATTGGTCTAAAATATAACTGTTTAAATTAAAAAATAGTAACTGCTATTTTCTGAATGCTTATGTTCTCCTCAAATTAATACGCTGAAGCTGTAGTCCCCATTTCAAGGTGGGGCTTTTTCAAGGTAATCAGGCTTAGATTAGGTCACGAGAGTAGGGCCTTCTTGATGGGATTATTGCCCTTATAAGAAGATGAGACAAGAGATCTCTCAGCCATGTGAAGCTATGGCAAGAAGATGGTTACAAACCAGGAAGAAGGCTCTCACCAGACATCTAATCTGCTGGCGCTTTCATCTTGAACTTCCCACCCTCCAGAAATGTGAGCAATAAATGTTTGTTGCTAAAGCTAATCAATCTATGGTATTCTACTGTAGCAGCCTGAACTGACAAAGCTAGTAACAATACCTTAGATGATTATACTATATATATAGTTGAAATGAATGACCAAAATTTTAGAAGGGATGGAAGGGAGGCATTTGAATACTCTATTATAATGTATGTGCACAATATAGGAAGCAATATAGTGTTATTTTAATGTAGTTTTAGAATAGTTAAAATTATGTATTAGAAACTCTAAGGCAATCACTAAATTTTTTTATAGAAACACAATTGACATGCTAATGGAGGAGATAGAATTGAATCATAAAAAATAATCCATTAAAACCAGACAAGGCAAGAAAATGGTGGTTGTGGAGGAGAAGAAATGGAATCTATAGAAAACAGTTAAAAACATGGCAGATACTAATCCAACTACATAAATAACCTCTTTAAATGAGAATGGAGTAAATGAACCAACTAAAAAACAGCTTGTCCAAAAGGATAAGACATATCCAGCTATATTTTCTACAAGAAATACACATTAAATATACAGAGAAAGGAAAATTAAAAGTAAATGAATAAAGAAATATATACCATTCTCACATTAATCAAAAGAAAGCTAGAGTAGTTATATTACTTCAGACAAAGCCAAATTCAGAGCAAGGAAAATTATCAGGTATAATTTTCAGGGACAGAGATATTATAGAAGATAAATACATCAATTCTCAAAAAAAAATCCTCCTAAATGTGTATGCACCTAACAAGAGACTGTCAAAAAGCTTTAGTCAAAGACTAATAGAACTGGGAAGAGAAATAAACAATTCTACTATGATAGTTAAGGGCTTTAATACTCCTTTTTCAGTAATTGACAAATCAAGCAGGGAGAAAATCAGTAAAGATATAGTTGACCCAAATAGCACTGTCAGTGAAATTGTTCTACTTGACATGTAAGGAATATTAAAATCACCAACCAGCAGATTACAGATTCTTCTTAAGGTCAAATGGAACATTTACCAAGTTAAACCATATTCTAAGATATAAAACACAACTTAACTTAAAAGGAATAGAGATTATGCAAAGTATATCCTCAGATCACAATGGAATTTAACTAGAAATCAATACCAGAAAGATAGCTGGAAAAGTGTCAAATATTCAAAAATTACACAACAAATTTCTAAATAACACATTGGTAATTTAGCACCAATTAGCCCAAGAGGAATTTAAACTATTTATAACTAAAAAAAAAAATAATATAAACCTAGTCAAATTTGCTAGGTCTTGTGACAGCAATGCTAAGACTAAAATTTATGGCATTAAGTGCATATGTTATAAAATAAGAAATTTCTAAAATCAATAACCTAAGCCTTTACCTTAGGAAACTAGATAAAGAATAACAATTCAGGTCTAAAACAAGCAGAAGAAAATTAGAGCAAAAATAAATTAGAGCAAAAATCAATGAAATTGGAAACAGAAGACAATATAGAAAACAATGAACTCAAATGCTTGTGTTTTGAAAAGATCAATAAAACTGATAAAACTCTATATAATTAATCAAGAAAAGTAGGGAAGAAGCAAATTGCCGGTATAAAAAATGAAAGCAGGTTCATTAGTAATGATCTCATGGACATTAAATGGATAATGAATACTACAAATGACTCTGTCTACAGATTTGGTAACTTAGATGAATTGAACCAATTAGGCCAAGTGTGGGCTAATTAATTTAAGCAAAATGGGGTAGATAGAGATGAACAAAATGATAATCTGGTAAATGTCTGATTCTTCAAAGCTAAACCAAATTGACTGGGCCAGAATGCTAGTCAACTTGCTGCTTCTAGGAGCTTGTATTTTGAAAGTCCTGAATAGATTTGTGATTGCTTGCCTCAGTTAGCCAAAAGAAGCAGGCAAGTTAGAGGCAATAAAATTCAAACTCTGGAAAGATGGTTGAAAAATTCCAAGTTGACAGAATTATATTCAAGGATTTTAGAGCAGTGGTCCCCAACCTTTTTGGCACCAGGGACCGGTTTTGTGGAAGACAATTTTTCCGTGGACTGGGAAGTGGAGGGGAGTGGTTCAGGCAGTAATGTGGCAAATGGGGAGTGGGGAGGAGGGTTCAGGTGGTAACGCGAGCGATGGGGAAGGCAGATGAAGCTTCGCTCACCTGCCTGCCTCTCACCTCCTGCTGTGCGGCCTGGTTCCTAGCAGGCCGCAGACCCGGGGTTAGGGACCCCTGTTTTAGAGCATCAGAGAAAGAGGTATGTGTCAAACTAGAAACAAAAATTTGAGTCAGAAGAAATACCAAGAACCAGTTAGTTGTGAGCATTTAAGCAGCTGGAGAGTTATTATATGTAGTCAGATATAGTTGTCTTACAGAATCTGGGTGATGGTAGATCAAAACAGACCCAGATTCACATGCCACAAGGAAGTTCATTTTGCAGAAAGCGTCGTAATCGAATAGAGCAACTGCTGCAATGTATTTTGAATGGGATAATAGATTCTGAAGTGATTCAAATGGAATAGCAGATGAGGAAATACTCACAATCAGGCTATTGCACCTTCAAGTTTGAGAGGAGGTGACATGCTAGAAAGGAGATTAACAGAAGCAAAGCAGAGCCATTACCTCAGTTCAATTAATACAACAGGCAAATTACCAAGACAAACTTCCAGCCTCATGGGGATAATCAGAATATAGTTATCCAAACTAGTACACAAAATCCAAACCAGGGTACTAACAGAATTGTATAGTAGTGAATAACATAGAGTGATAAGTTAAATTTCCTTAAATTTCCCAGTAACCAATGCAAAAATGTGTTCTAAAGACAAAGATGGAATTAAACCTGCAGATTGCACTCAATGAGTTACAGCTGTGTGAATCAGTATACTGTAGAGACTAGAAAATACCTAGAATAAGAAAATAATACTGCTGTTGTTTCACATTCTTTTACCTGGCCCTGCTATTCTAATGTTTTTTTTTAAGTGTGATATTATACACTCTACACTGAATCCTTTGTGCCAGAATTTGGAAATAACTAAATAAAGGTGCTGTCATTATATTGTACTTATCTTTACTGGCAAATAAGTTAATACATGTGATGAAGTAGTATAAATTATATTCTACTTATTCTACTTATATTCTACTGACTTATTCTACTTATATTCTACTTATGTAGAATGTTTCAGATTCCCATTTTATCTGTTCCCATAATCTTAACTCTACATATCCAAAAACAATAGGCCATGATCATTAATAAATAGACAATAGACAGCATAGCAATAAATTAAAAATGGAATGAAACTTTATCAAGTGAGGTTACTATTGCATGAATCCCAAAAAGCCCATTAGTTAGCCACAACTTTTCTAATATGCCAAGAAACAAGGAAAAAATTTCACTTTTTCAGTGTTTAATTATAGTTATAAAACACTCTTTTTTACTTGTGCACAAATCTTGGTAAAAGGTTGCTGCTAGTCAGGAGGAACAGATATCTTAGTTAATTTTAGTGATTTTAGTGCTTTTAGTGCTCTTCTAAGTATGGGACAATGCAAGAATCCAAGTTCATAAAAAATTTCTCCTGAACATATCTCACTATCTGAAGGCCTGTTCTGCCAGTTTTCCCAGAGCACAGAGCGCCTCATTCCTGATCTCTGCCATGAACTCTTTCGGGATGGTTCTAAAGGTCAGCAACTATAGTGGCTAATGACTCAGTCCTTGTAGAGCCTGATGGCTAGTGACATTCTTTAGTTGGCAGACTGCAGGAAGATTATCTTTACAATAGTAAAGAAACCAGAATTATGTGGGTCGAATTAACATGACACCTTTTGGAACAACGTGAAGCAGCCAGAATTGAGACATGATTAACCATCTGTATATTCTGACAGATAGATAATGAAGGGAGATTAAATCAAGATTAGATACATGTTTTGCACTTGGGCAACAGGGTTTTCATGGCACTCTGATGCCATTGATCGAGAAATGGTTTTGAGTTGAAACGGGTTTGTAGGGAAGGAAAAAGACAATTATCTTTAGAAATGCTAAATTTGAGGGTTTTGTAGTGATTACTTTTAGTAGACTATAGGGGAAAAGTACTTGTATATATTCTCTAGTTTATATCTCTCTCTATCTACATCTATATCCAAATCTACATCTCTACTTTTATTTGTTTGAAATTGTACTTCTGTTCAGGTTTTATTTACACGACATTTTGTGTAAATAGAACATATGTAATTCCAATGGTGCAAAATAAAATTACCTTCTCTCCTTACGTCATATAGATCACCCAATGTTTTGCTGATAACTTTGAAATCCATGATTGCATATAAGATTCAAATTAAGTGCTCCTAGATGAATGAAAATAACTGAAAACTGAGCAATTAAATGATTTAATATGGGTAGAGAATGGGCATAGGTGAAAGTCAGAAATTTGCCTAAGATCAGTCCTCCAGAAAAATTTGGGGAAGAGAAAACATCTCAAGGACTATTTGAAGCCATAGTTGACTGATACATTTTTCAGTGCATCTTCCCTGATAAAATATAAGGACCAGACATTTTATTCAGCAAATCTATCCTCATAAAACCATTTAGAAGTAGAAGTAAAAGTTACCCAAGTTCTACTGATTTCTAGACTGGTTAAATATTTTTTTTTTCATTTTTTGACTCTGATTTTAACATTGTTCTTTTTGTAGATTTATAGCCAGCTATATTTAACATACAGTGTCTTATCTGGAAAACAACATGAATGGTGATGGCTACACTTTTCCTTGGTTTTTAAGGCTTGAATCTATTATTTTTGATAAGAATTTTGTAAGTCTACCAACAACAACATACAAGATACCAAGAAATATTTTAGAGAAATTAAACCAAGCTTAACGAAGCTTCCGGCATGTGATTCTGATCTCAATCAATATATATTATGTAGCTCTTTTTTGCATGTTATCACATCACATAAACAAACAAAACAAATACACCACAAAGCAAAAATTCTGCTTAAATGGCCAAACATGCTGGCAGCTTTATTTGCAGGAAAATGTAAGTAGGAACTGTATTGCATATTGTACACAACAAATACTAACACCAACCTCAAAACATTTCCATTTATACTTAGAGTAGGTCCCTAATATCTCTACTCTCTCTAGCATTTAATTTTCGCAAAACCACAGGTCTAATTACAGGCATATACATCAAGATTCTTATGTTAAACAACTGCACCCATTTTCTATTTTCACAATTTTTAACTCTACGTATTATCCCAATTTAACAAATTCTAAGAAACCAACTTCACTTGAAGGCTTGGGCTGGAAAATTCATAAATATTTTTAATTTCAAGGTTTCTTTTCCAAGTCAGTTTATAAATCCATTGAATTGGGGAAGTCATAGATTTAATTAAGCTATTTAAGTTTAATAATTTTTTTTAATTTTTTGCCTTATGTTACTTATATATTCAGACAAAAGGTACTGATTCAGCACATAACACAAGTTTGCATAATGCACTATGCACATGAGGGGATAATGATGGACAAAACAGATATTGTACCCTCACTGATCTTAAATTCCAATGAAGGCTGACAATTATTCACATTAAGTTTAAAGAGCGCTTTGATAAAGGAGTATATAGGAGTAAGCAATAGTAAGAAACACTATAGTCTGAAGGATGAAAAAAGACCAGAAAAAGTAATATTTAAATTGTAATTGATAACTTGAATAGGTGTTGATAAGAAAAGCTGATGTTGTTATGTCTGATTTGAGATGTTAGGAAATTGAAAATGTTCCAGGAGAAGGAAGTTAATCCCTAGAGAAAAGATATAACATGACACATATTCCTGATAATATGGCTGCATGACAAATTACTGGAAAATTTAGTGGCATAAACAAGCATTTATTACGCTCAGATTTTGTGGGTCAGGAAAATTTGACTTATATGTACGGCCTTTGATGCTGGCTGTTGGCTTTGGACTCCAGTTTCTCTCTATGTGGGACATTCCATGTGGTTTCTCTATATGGACTCTTCTGGGTCTTCTTACAGCATGGTGGCTAGATCCTAAAGGTGAGTAGCCTAAGAGAGATAGCCTCAGAGAGAGAGAGAGTGAGAACTAGAGGGAGATATATAGAGAGAAAGGTGAAACCGTATTCTTTTCAAGGCTAAGCCTTGGAAGACATCTAGGATTGTTTCCACTATACTCTACTGGCTAAAGAAGTTGCAGGCTCCCACTTAGATGCAAATGGAGATAACATAAATGCCGTGTCTTAATGGGAGGATTGCCAGTCATGTGTATAACAGTCATCTCAGACAATGCATTCTTCCATAGTCCACTTGAGCAATTTAACATGTTTAGAATTGCTGAAGCATGGTGTGTAAGAGGAAGGGAATGCTTTATGAGATACGTGGAAACATATTGACTTTATTCTAAGGGTTATGGAAAGATACTAATGACTTTCATGTAGGAGAAATTTTTCATCAGATTAGTATGTTGCAAAGATCTCTTTGAATGATTACTTTGTAAGAATGGAACACGTTTAACTATTCAGAATATTGTAGGAGTGTATTTGAAAAACTTGTAGAGGTTAAGACAAAATCAGAGTGCTGAGGAAAAAATAGATAAAACATATTTTTAACATTTAAAATGGGAAGGATATGTGGTTAATTGGCTGTGAGGAGTTAGGAAAAAAATGGAGTCAAAATAACAAGCAGATTTCTGGCGTAACCAACTTGATGAATCTTGGTACCATATAAACAGGCAGAAGAGTAGGAGTATATTTAAAGGAAAAATTATGGGTCAGTGACTTAAATGCTGTGTTTTAGGTAAAGATTTTGAGTAAGAAACAATGTTTTGGGCTGGAACACAGATTAGTTGGAAATGAAAATAAATGTAGATTTAAGGAGTTCTCAGCATACAGAGAATAATTGAAACCTTGGGAGCATAAGAGATGGTTTTGGAGGAGTACATAGAAATGGAAAGAAAAAGGAGTCTACGGAAGAGTCTTACAACACACCAACGTTTAAGGGCTGATGAAAGCTAAAATGTATTGGCATTAGCATTATTATGTTCCAGCATTCTAACTACTTAACACATATTGTCTTGTTTAATCTTACAGCTATCACATGAAGTAGGTGTCATTCTTATTCCCATTTAATAAATAAGAGCAGAATCAAGAAAGGCTAAGATATGGTGCATGGATTCTGACTCGGACATTTAAGTCCTCAGTCTGTGCTGTTCTTGGCTATTGCTATTCCCTGCTAAGAGAAGGAATTGAGATGAGGTGAGAGAATGAATAAGACAGATGTCAGAGAGACGGAAAGAGTACCTGTACCAAATGGTGTCATCAACAACATGGAGAAAGAGCATTTCAAAACAGAATAATGTGTTAGTAGTTTTGTATAACTTTAAAACTCTCACGATAATTTGGTGAATGGAGAGCTAGTGGAGTTGTGGGGCAGATATAGCATATGTGAGAAAAATAAAATCTCATTTTATCAAAAAATCTTAAAATTAATTTCATTATTAACATTTAAATGTTAAATATTAATATTATTCTTGAGACATAGATAAATTTATTTGAAGTTACCCAACCACAAATTTAACTCTCAGAATTTGAAGGAGTTAGTTATATCACAATAGAAATTGATAACTTTCAAAAATATAATTTCTTTGAAATTATAGATGGGCTCTACCCATCTGTAATCAGATTTCTGAAACTAGGACTGGAATTCTACAAAGTATGTGTTATAGATTCTTCTTGTCAGCTTGCTTCTTTTTAGATTTTATCCATAGCAGATACTAGAGAAATATTGGAAGTCAGAAGGGAATACTTCTTTCTTGTCATTCCTGTGAGCTTCTCCCCAGCATCAGCACTTCATACTAGCAGTGGTTCCGGCCTCCAACTCTTTCCATTACTCCTAAAACCAACCCTTTTACACCTGCTTTGAGGTTCCTAAAGCAAATGGGCCACACATGCTTCTCAAAGCCTGTCTCAGTCCATTTAGGGCTGCTGTGACAGAGTGACTATGATCATAGACTGTGTGAATCATAAACAACAGAAATTTATTTCTCACAGTTCTGAAGGTTGGAAAGGCCAAGAGCAAAATGCAGGCAGATTCTGTGTCTGGTGAGGGCCCACTCTTTGGTTCATAGACAGGATTTTCTTGTGGTGTTCTCACGTGTTGGAAGGAGCAAGGGAGCTCTCTTGTGTTTCTTTTATAAGGGCACTAATCCCACTTATGAGGGCTCTGCTCTCATGACCTAATCACCTCCCAAAGGCACCACCTCCAAATACCATCATATTGGGGGTTAGGTTTCAACATGAATTTTGAGGGGACACAAACATTCAGGCTACAGCAAAGCCCAAATCCTAGCTCCGTGGTTTTTTTTTTTTCCCCTGACATTCCTGATACTTTTAATTCCCATTTCTTCTTTTTCATTCTTTCTACCAACCATAAGGGTAGTAGTTTCTTCCCATAGTAGTTTCTTAGTCCCTCATATTTCCCTTTTTGCTTGTTTCAACTCTTGTGTAACCAATTATTTATACCACATATTCTCTTTTCTAATACCTAATGTGTCTGTGTTACTTACTGGACCCTAGTAGTAAGTATTAATAATGATTGCCGATAAGAGTTTCTGTTGTCTCTTCAAGTATTCCTGAAAATACAACAATAAAGACAATGTTTCCCCAAATTGTGCAGTTATTAGCTTTAGGATAAACAAAAAAGTAAAGGAAACATAATTTCACTAGATTGAAATGCTCAGGTATGGAATAGGCATATAACCTAAATACAGATCTTTGATTTAACAAAAATTGTAATATTGAGTGTATGGGGAAGGGAGAGCAGAGGGGATGGTAAGGTTTGAGAACTAAATCCTCATCTTCCATTAAAGGAAGTCAATAAACAAAGTCTACAATTAAAAAAAAAAGTTAATGATTCCTAAGTATTCTAAAAGTAATGTCTAGATATAATAATTTTTCAGTCAGGATTTAGATAAATAAACGTTATAATATCTAAAGATATTATTAGCATTCATTATCAGAAATGGAGAATTAAGTTTTAATTTAAGATTAACTTATTTATTCCCTGGATATACCTTAGTGGTTTATAGTTGCAACCTAGTTCTTTCCTGATTACTGACTTAAATAAGTCAGCCTAATTGAATGCATACATGACAAATGACAGTAAATCCTATGATGGTCTTACCATTTAAAGAAACAAAATATTCTGCATCATCTTATTGAAACTTCTAAGTCACTGTTTTGTTGAAGATTATTTGAAGGGCTTTTTGCACTTTACTAATTGACATTATACCAAGTTCAAAACACTATATAGAAGATATATGAGTATATGCTAAACTGTAAATTGCTTATATATACTTATAATTTGCTCATTTAACTACATTGTGATAACCAAATTCTGTATCATTTTATAGTAAAGTTTAATCTCTCAATTAGGTGAATAAAGATTCACATTGATTCTTTGTGACCACCAATGTATCATTTAGTAATATTCATGGCAATGGTGGAGCCTTTGGGAAAGAGAACTAATTAAAGAACATTTCTTGAAGACAAGGTACTTCTGATATAATGTATTGCAGAATTACTGAAGGAATCCTTAGAACTGAGAAGTTATATTGAGATATTATTCTGATACTGATATTATATAAAATATATTAAATTCACTTTGACATTTTAAAGAAGAATGAAACAAAAGAGCTTCCTATTATATGTACTGAGAATCTTTTATGACATAATACTCTTATTTCTAAAATTATGATTAAAACTGCACGTCAAAAGTCAAATCTTTTCAAAGAAACTAAATTACTGAGTAAAGAATTTGGAAATCTTATCTGATATTCTTATGAAAAATTCTTCTGACCTTTGGTTTGACATTGAAGAGCTTTCTCATTTTCTAAAAGCCTCTTTTGTTATATTCTTTTCATGAAAATGGAATGATAGGGAAAACATCCAACAGAAAATATATGTTCAATGTGCTATGAGAGTAAAGTTTCATATATTTGTGTGTGTATAGTTTTATTTTATGTGTGTCTATATATATTCACATAATACAATTCAGAATAAACTTATAAAATTAGAATCTAAAATACTTAAAATATTATCCTAATTTTCTTTGCTCTGTACAATGCATCACATGGAAATTTTCCAGGTCATAGTTTTCTTTAAATGAGTAAATTAGATATACTTGCAGCTGCAAATAGAAGAATTAGTCTTATTACTTTTAGGTTAAAAGGATAATATTACAGAAAACAAAATATGAGCTCTGTAACTATCTTAAGAGAAAGAACTTTAAAAATTGGTAAAACCTCTGCAAAAGAGGTTTAATGTACTGGCTGTGCATTAGAATCTCAATGTCTCTGATCTGGTGGCAAAGAATTAAGGCTTGGAAGTACGTATTTCTGTTTAGGTATGCAGGCTTGTCCATGCTAATTTATCTTCTTCTTTCCCCACCCTTACTGAAATGAAGTAAAATAATCAAAACAAAGACAAAAGACAACATGGGGGAGACATCACCAGAGGAGAGCTTTAAAAAGACATTTTGGATGCAGAAAATTGAAGAGGGAGAGTTATTTTATGTAACACAAAATATTAATGAGAATAGCAATCACTGCTTCATATAGTCCTTGGGATTCTCAGAATTTAGATAAATTTAGAATGATGCACGTAGCCAAAAACTGGTGAACTGCTGAAAATAGGAATTGCCCTTTGTCCCCTGCCAGATGGGAAGCAGCTTATTTATTTCATGAAAAATTTTATAAAAGGTGCTCTGGGTTCTAGAACCCAAGCACAGTAAAAAAAGCCTTTACTTGTACTTCAAGTACAAGTACTCCAAGCTTTACTTGTACTTTCTCTTCCAACTCATTATCTTGCACAGGCTCGGTAAAAGAGGAAAGATTGCCATGTAACCACAGAGTGTATGTCAAGTCTTCTCAAAACAAGGAAGGATTGCAAGAAACCACTGTACAGGGGGAATTGCACAAAAGAATTCTCTAGAGATAGGATATTAAAAGCAGCAGGAAAGACTTATGTCTGCCACTTTCTATTACTGAAAATTGTGATTTACACCATAGCTTGCTGTTTTATACTTTTAATCATGAAAACAACCAGTCCAATTCAGTTTTAGGAAGATTGGTTTAGATGAGAATATAGCCGTAATTAGTTTTGGTAAGGAGTAGGTAGGGCGTTAACAATTAATAATGGTCACAGACAGCCTTTTAGTGTGTCACTCCCTGAGAACTAAGTGATCAAAACTAAGGGAGACAGTTCTTTAAAAGAATATATATCATCAGGGGAAATACAGAGAGTATAACACTAGATCGATCTCCATCAACTCTGTCCCCTGTACTTCCTTAAAAACATCTGCAGATTATACTCCAATAAAGATGTTAAAAAAAAAAATCTGCAGAAGTACAATCTTGTGTGCTTGCATTATCTTTGTTCCATGGTTGTACCTGCTGATGAATTTTGCCCGGGGATCCAGAATGCGCAGAGAAAATTAAATGCATATTATTTCAATCAATGAAAAGGAAAAATAATAAAATGAAAAACATGCTGACTACTCTCTACCAATCCCCCATATCTTCTCTGCTACTTTCTGCTCTGTCCTCTAAAAAATGGAGACCCTAGCCTGCATCACCTCCATCTCCTCTCTTTGTTTAGAGTTAGGTTCTGCTGTGAGAGACAGATTTGCTTACTCTGCAGTAGAATAAAAACAGTCTCCTCTGGGGCAAAAGTCAGGCAGGTTTACTTCCCACTGTAAGTGTTTCTGGCTCCCTAAAGCCAAGACCCTTCTCCTTCAATACAACCTACTTTGTGGGGTGCTGGGTGCTGTCTAGCAGATCCTTTGCGATGACCTGATTTTGTATAGGTGAGTACAATTGATCACTTGTTACTGACTAGGCTAAAATTCTGCAGGGAGAGAAAGTTATTGATGATTTACGATACTTTAGCTAACCCTCCTTGCATCATCCTGTGGGATTGGGTCTGAGGGAACCAGAATAAAAGTGATAATGTTCCAGCTACTGCTATTGCCATGAGTGATATCAGTAGCTGGAACACCCACCCAGGGTCTTTGTGTTTTCTGCAAACATCTGAAGTTTTTAGTTTGGCAGGCAATATTTTAGTTTTTAAGTATAAATAAAATCTCATACCTGTTACAGTTCCTGACAAAAAGATCAAAAACATATCTATACAACAGTAGGGCATTATTTGCCCTTTTATCTTGGGTTGTTATTTACACAAATGGTGTAAATTTCTTTTTGAAGTAAAATTCTTGCATCTTGGCACAAACCACAGTGGTGGATCAAAGCGCTGAATGAATTATCATTGTATTCTTCACCGTGTGCTTACAATTAAAACAGACAAATAAAACAATATCAATTCTGCCAAAACTCCCCTTAACGATACTATTACTAAACCATTTATGCACATATATGTACATGGCTATAGTTGTGTGTTTTTGTCTATAGATTATATCTTGCTCGAGATGGATAGTCAAATTACTGTGTGTTAAAATCACTTGGGGGACTTCCCTGGTGGCGCAGTGGTTAAGAATCTGCCTGCCAGTGCAGGGGATACGGGTTTGAGCCCTGGTCTGGGAAGATCCCACATGCCGCAGAGCAACTAAGCCCATGTGCCACAACTACTGAGCCTGTGATCTAGAGCCCGCGAGCCACAACTACTGAAGCCCGCACACCTA
Source organism: Monodon monoceros (assembly GCF_005190385.1). Classification (NCBI taxonomy): domain Eukaryota; kingdom Metazoa; phylum Chordata; class Mammalia; order Artiodactyla; family Monodontidae; genus Monodon; species Monodon monoceros. The sequence goes on along the minus strand of NW_021703785.1, from coordinate 23,805,415 downwards.
GAGCCCTTGCTCCACAATAAGAGAAGCTACCGAAATGAGAAGCCCGAGCCCTGCAACTAAGAGTAGCCCTTCTTGCCGCAGCTAAAGAAAGCCTGCGCACAGCAATGAAGACCCAACGCAGCCAAAAATAAATAAATAAATGAATGAATAAATTAATTATTTTAAAAATCACTTGGAATAGTTCATATATAATGTACTATTTTATATTATTAAGGATCGTTTTAATTTTATGTTAATCTGACAAATTATTTTTATGGATTTAGAATCAAAACAAGAAAAGAAGACTAGATTGAATCCATGGCTTTTTTACCCTGTTCTCTCTTCAGAGATAGCCTTTTAAACACTACACACATACATAAATACATATAGATGTATATGTATAGTAGGTATGTGTGTACCCCCATTTTCTTAGGTTAAACTAAAACTACTATACGCGTTTTCTAGAGATTACTCATTAGTAATATACAAAATTTTACTTCCTCTTTTTTTTTTTTTTTTTTTTTTTTTTTTGCGGTACGCGGGCCTCTCACTCCTGTGGCCTCTCCCGTCGCGGATCCTCCCAGACCGGGGCACAAACCCGCGTCCCCTGCATCGGCAGGCGGACTCTCAACCACTGCGCCACTAGGGAAGCCCTTCCTTCCTCTTTACAGCAGTTTATTTTTCCATTTTGTTGAGAACTGGGTGTTGTCTGTTTTGTTGATTTATCATAGTTTATTTAATCAGTATGCCCTTGATGGGCATTTCATGTGTCCAGTTATTTGTTATTATGTTTTGTTTTTGCTATTACAAGTAATAGTTCAATTAAAGTTCTTATGCATTTAGTTTTATATATTTTTCAATGAGTTTTGGGAATAGATTCTTAAAATTGGGATTGCTACATGAATTTTATAGATTTTGCCATATCCCCTTCCATGAAGGTTACATTTCCATCAATAATAACTGAATTATCTGTTTCCCCTCAGCTATGTAACAGAATATGTTATTAAACCATTAGATTTTTACCAATCTGAAAAATGATATTTCAGTGTAATTTTAATGTGGGTTTCTCTAATTATGAGAATTCACTTCACTTAAAACATTGTTATATTAAACCCCACTCAATATAATTATTTCAACTTTTGAGAAATGTTCCTACCTTTTCCTTCACATTTTAAACTTTTCTTTTTATTCTCTGATTTCAGTTGCAGCCATAGATCAGTTTGGACTTGCTAAGGTTATTTAATTTGTTTCTCTTTTTTAATTACAGACAATTCTTCCATGTAGTTTTCATGTGAAGGTTGAAAATTTTGTAAAACAATAAAGATGATTTAAATAATTATGGGTTTATAAATTTCACTGCCAAACCAAGCTGTGACAGGCTTACACTTATTTCTTACAAATGCGTTGGAGCCATTGTTTCTAAATTCACATGTTTACCTTTTTGTTTAATTAATACCTTGTTTTACTTGAATAAGTTCTCAAGAAATCTCAGCTCTTATATGTCTGAATGGTATGTTGTAAAACACAATTGAAAGTTAGATTGGCTAAAAATAATATTTTTAGTTTAAAAATAATTTTTTAATACTTAGAAAATGTTCTATTTCTTTTCATCATTCAGTAGCACTGATAAAATTTATTATATTAGTATATACAGTTTTTGTGTGTATATATGTAACATTTTATGCCTTTATGCATTTCATAAAATTCAATAGGAAACAAATTTAAACTGTGAATCTATAGTATCCAAAAATGAAAATTATACAGAAAAATTGTCCAAGGTTTGGAAATTGGTGTAAAAAAAAAAGAGATTACTGGGTATTCTTTCAGTGGAGGTCTGGGTACTGTCTAGCAGACTCCTCACAATTATCTAGTTTTGTGTAGAAGTGTACAACTGATTGCCTTTGTTATTAACTAGGCTATATTCAATTCTGTAGAGGGAGAAATAAAATTATGGAAAATGGAAGATATACAAATGTTTTCTGACCATTACAATGCAAAGCATCATTCTTCATAACAATGCACATGATTTTTTCCTATAGAAAATATACATCTTTATATGGTCAATTTCTCTTAAACCAGTTTTAATGTATTATTGGGATCCTTATTAACTCATGAATTTAATGAAGTCTTTGACACATGTCCTGTCTGTATTTGCATGAAAGTCAAAGTTTTTACTTTTGAAAAATTATATTTTAATAATAACCATATATGTAAATTAGAAGCTATTTCTTAGAATATTGCCTATATGATATGGCAGAGAATTTAGCCATGATTGCATTACTCATTGTGATTAAAATATGGTTTATGATGTATTGAATACAACTTGAATTCAAACAAATAAGAAACATTTTCCCAACTGTTAATAGTTCCTCATGAACAAATACTAAGTAAAAAAGTTGCTCTAAACACGTGCACTTTAGGTGCTATATTTTCTCTTGGTAATATTATATGAAATAAAAACAATTTTTTAAAAAATAGCAGCAGTAACCAACACTTTTTATTACTCAGAGAGTGTATTTTTTTATGTCTTGATAAATAAAGTTTAGAGTGAGTCAGGAATTGTGTTCTAGGATAAAAATGGCTCAGTAGCTACATATCCAATATCTGTTATTGTTGTTTAGGGAATTGTCATAAATAAGCTGAGAAGTGGTAAGGGGCTTACCTATATGATTTACATTTTTATGCTGACAGTATAATATACTTAATATCATCTCATTTACTTAAAAGTCTTGATTTACAAAATTTTTTTCAAGAAGGATGTCAATAACTAGGCTTTCAAGAATTTATTTTAAGGCCCTTAAATTATGAAATTTACATATAATCTCTGGTAATTTTTTTCTTTCCATTATACATTTAAATACAATGCCCATGTGAACAGTAGCAATAAATAGAGTCCTATGTTTCTGGCAGATTCTCGTATTTTCCCTGGATCAAGTTAATTCACTATAGCAGAAAATTTCACCTAGAGGATGGTAACCACAAAATGCTTCTGTGGCTTAGATCAAGAAAATTTAGAACTAGTATATGATATTTCAGCTAGTAGTGAATTCTCTCTGTATGTGACTTTCTCAATTTATAATATTTAATGGTGTAATGGTGTAATGGGCTTAGTATCCTATTTTATAATAAGGTACTGTATAATATAATCATACAATTGTCTACAATTAAAATATATTAGAGTGATGTAATCATATATGTAAAAATGTATGTCAGTTATCTATGTTTAATGATTGCATGGTTATATATGAAATGATGCCAGAGATGAAATAGTTGAAGAACACTGGCCTATTTTAATGGAATCTGTATAGAATACTGTTTTTATTGTCTTCTCTGGAGGCAGGTTGTAGAAACTGACAAGGAACAGTAATTTGGAAAGGCTTAATAAAGAAAATGACAAAATTGTTAATGAAAAGTAGATCATACTAGAGGTTGATTAAGATCCAAAAATAAATGTGTTTGGCCTAATTAGAATAAATCACACAGATTAAGAAAACTCTAAGTGTTAAAGTTAATATAATATAATACTGAGATTTCTTTCAGATTCCTTGCATGAAATGAAAATTAGAGTAAGAAGTGGTTAAAATGTTAATAGGAAGAAATAAAAAAATATAAATGTTTGGGAGAATCATTACTATTTTGTACACTTATTTATCACAAACATGTTATAAGATCCTAATCAGGAGGATAAGGCCTGTAGTAATAAATTCACTTTACCATGTAGCTACCTGCCCTTTGGTGCACAAGTCTGATTAATGGGCTCTAGACTTTCTCTTCCATCTTCTTTACTATCTTACTACAACTCAGAAAAAGTAAATAGATATCATTTTTTGTTTTGAAGATGAGAATTAAGAAGTTCAAAAGATTATATAACTTGTGTAGAACCAATCAGGTAATAAATGACCAATTTAATGGCAAAATCCAGAGTGTTTTGTTTTGTTCTTAGTATCAAGTCATTTTCTCATGTGCCCTTTGTCTATTAAAGTAACCTGCATTTAGTGGGCACTCAACACAGTTTGAATGATCACATTTTAACAAAGTATAACAAATATTTCTTTCTTTTTCAATAAGTTTACCTAATGAATATATAATTCAATCATGTAGTAATATTTGAGAATTGTTATGCAGCTACTTTTAATAGCAAAATATAAAATAAGTATAATAAAAATGTTAGTAATAATTGGAACTGATATTGAGATTAGAGTGAAAAAAATTCAAAATTCTTTGAACTCAATTGAAAAGAAACATCAAGAGGCAGATATAAATGAAAATATTTTCCTTTTTTCTTGGGTATGATGTTATATATTGATTTTGGAGGGTTAGATATGTAGACTTTTCTCTCTCTCCCCATCTTTCTCTTTCTTCTGCTTCTCTCTCTCTTTTTAGTACTAATAATCAGTAATAATAAGCAATATATGCTTGATGTTTCTTATGTAACAGAGCATTTTTTAAAAATAGAGAATTTTTTATTTCAGTGAGAATGAAACAATCTCATAAAAAATTGATAGCTGATTTTTCAAAGGCTTTACAACTGCCTGCTCAGATTTTAGTAATTCGTTGTAGAGCTCACATAGAGCAGAAGGATGAAGTTTCTAAATGCAATAATTTTACTGATAGAATTGCAAAAGCTGCTGTCAGAGCCTGACAGACTACAAATATAGAGGCTTCACTTTTAATACAATAAAAAACATTTATTCATTTTCAAAAATATGCTTAACAAAAGAAAATGGACACATGGATTATAAAAGAGACATAAAAATTTGACTGGATGATGGGAATTAGCTAACAAAATATTTCCTATACCACCTATTTTCTTGGTTAGTGTTGTGTCATCAACAAAATCATCTGAATAAAAGATAAATTTTAAAGACGCCAGACTCTTACTATGCCTACCAAGAAGATAAAAGCATTCAAAACATATTAAAGATGTGCTATTTGTCAGCATAGTTTTTTGCAAGCCACTCTCAAGGTAAGCACAGGAGGTTTTTCCTGACCAATGTTACTAGGAACTTGCTAGCAGTTGGATTTCATAGAACTAATGCTTGTAAAAGTAAAAGATTTTTGTCTCTAGACATACATACATATGGTATATATGATGTCTTGATGGCCTGAAGTCTTTCCTTCTTCAAAAAGCGATATTCAGTCAGTGTTGAAATCTCTCTTAATACACATAGTTCCTACTTTGGGGATACCAGAGCACCCTGCATAGGACTGAGAAAGTCACTTTATTTCTACTGCTGTCAAGGATTACACAAATGTTTGCAGATTGCTATACAACTCAGTGCTCTGGAAAAGTTTAGTATAGCAAATGAATCCAATTCTAAAAACACATCAGCTAAGATTCTGCAACTACTATACTAAGATGTCTTAGAGCTTTACCACTGGCCTTGTTAAAATTTAGAGTGGTACCTGCAAGCAAGCATGGAGTTTCTCCCTTGAAATTTATGTTAGGCAGACCTATAAATTTGGGTCTGAGACCATGTCCTGTACCTGATTTAACTGAATCCTCTTATATTATATACTTTAAAAAAGCTTCTCTCATTCCTAGGAACCCTTTCAAGTGTTGCTGATTATCTATCTGGCAAGCAAAGTGAAAAAAATCAAAACTGGATTCACGTTTACTATGTGAAGCTAGCACCTCAGGAGGACTGTCCTGTGCTTCCTACAAAGGACTTCAAATGTAAGTTTCCTACATTAACTGATAGCGGTAGGGAACTAAACTGAAAGGAGGAATTCTAGCAAACTGATCGCTGTTGTCATAGACTACCTTGGTGTCCTATCCACAGTAGGTTGTTTTCAATTACTTTACTGAACAGTCACATTTTATTAGAAAATAAACATCATTTGTCACATTACTGTTTTCTTCCTGTACTTCCAATAACAGTTCCCACAGTCTCATTTCTGATCAGCTCTAATTTGCTCACCCAGTTAAGCAGCACCTGGACTTATAAGTCCAACAGTCTAATTACTGAGACAATAAAAGTGAGACCGTATTCATCAGTAATTTTTCATAATAACAAAGTAAAAGTGATTAATATGCATCTGGGTATCAGATCCTAAATTTGACACAAATGTTTTGGTAACTGGTTTGATTGGAAGGACAGTGTAGGAAAGAAATACTTATAATAATAATAATAAAGCAGAAATCTGGCAATTATAGATGGAGTCTGCAAAAGACAGTTCTAATCACTTTATGAATTTGGGGATGCAAGTTCACTCCAGTTGCAATATAGATAGATAAACAAAGGTGAAAGTCTGTTATTCATGGAGATATTTTTAACTGTTGTAATAGTATAATTATTGATTTATATTCAATGCAAAAAATAAATAAAATCCAAACATGAGGTTGTCACCTGGACTTAAAACCATTAGTCCTATACGTTGAACATCGGAAGTTCAAGCTGTACTTTTCTGTTGTTACCTCATTATAAGACTGTGATACTAGGTGATGGCCATGAATGTCTTCACATTTCATATCTAGGAAAAAATATTTGGAAAGATAGAATAATGGCTAGAGGACCTAAATAAAAGTCATATGGGCCTAGATAAAAGCTATATAAATGTGATGGCATGTGACTGACTGAAACTCAGGAGATATTTATTGGACCTTGCAAAGACTTAATTTTAAAAATTAGATCATCAGGCTTCAAAGTTAAGCTACTCTTGAGGCTTGTATTGGATAAGACTTCATAAGGAACTATCAAATAATAGATTGTTAATCATTTGAACATGAAAGCAATGAAAACATTACAACAATGTGAAAAGTTAATGTATGACAAAGAAATATTTTTGTACATTTTGAACCAAAACTCTGATTTACCTGTTCATCAGTGGTGTGGTATATTCAAAGGTTATTCCCAAAGGCACATAATGTGCTGACTTTTTAAAAATTTCAGTAGTTCAGTTATTCTATCACTACTCTGATAATTGGTTTGATTTCTATTTTACTATGAGCTTGCTGGATATTTAGATGGTGCAAATTGCCCAAAAAAGGGCAATATAATATAAATTATCTGGGATTTCTATTACTATAAACTGCATAATTTTATTAAAATAATTTAGGAGAAATTATAAAGGTTCCTCAAGGTCTTAACCTGTATAGGAAATACAGAGCATATGTTAAATTTGAGAAATGACAATTCTGCTATGTTAAAGCTGTTGTCCACATCTTCCGGCATATAGGGTTGTGAAAATCAGTATATGATATGACTCAGAAGTATTACTTCTGAGTTGAATCATGTATAAATCCAGGACCAGAAGACATAGTACTTAAGTACTGATATATTCATTTAAAAACTGTTGTATTCCTTCTATGTGTGTGGCATTCTGCTGTTTACTGGGGATTCAGGGTTGAGTGAGATATGTTTTGTTTCTATTCTCAGATGCTAATGGTCCACTAGTAGCTGCTGACAGGTATTGCAATTCCTGATTCAGTGGTAGTAGAAAACTTTATTTTTCCCTACGTTTATTAAGATATTTAACTGTAACATAGGAAAATTAAAGAATTTAAAACAAAAAACAACACATTAGAAAGATGGTAAATTTTCTGTTTTTAACCACAATTAAAAAAAAAAAGAATAGTCAGTCTTTTTCGAAGAAAAGCTTTTTAAGAGCTAAACACACACACACACATATATTAGAATTTATAGGGCTTGTTTGCTTTTTTCCCATAGTGATAATGGTAGTTTTGTTTTGTTTTGGTTGTTGTTGTGTTGTTTTTATTTTTGCCTAAAATGGCTGTTTGTCCTTTCTCTGGAACAAAAAATATTATGAAGACATAGACTTCCCTGTTATTTTGTTAAAACATCATTTCTGGGCCAAGAATTTATATTGGCCTCTATGTTACATAATACCAAGAATGAACAATAATTTAATTATATGTAACAAAAATACTTGCTTCTGGAAAATAGGTCTGTGAGTTAATTAAGTTGCTTTTGTATCACAATCACAGGTTACTCCTCAAGTCTCGCAAAACTCACTTTGCTCTCCAATCCCAAGCTATTATTTAATAAACATCCTGAGCCGTAAAACCCTATAAATATCTTTCTTCAGTTTCCACATTTTGAGATACTATAAGAATATGTTAAGATTTGTTTTCCCTTATTGCAGTAGACCCAATAAACATAGCTTTCCTTGATTAGTAGGTTTTCTTGGTGGTCTTCTAAGAGATTTATGGTCCCTTGCTTTCCATAAACTATTACCCTTAGAACCAGAAATCAGATACTGTAATAATCAATTAAGTAAGGCATTATAATCAGACATATGCTATTGTGGCAGGCATGCACACATACACACACACACACAATCACAGTTGCCTGAGTTTTATCAACCATGAGTTTATTGCTTCAATTTGCTCAAATGAGGGGAAACATTCTGAGACTTCGTAATCAGAGGAATTATTGCAGTTAACTTTTATTTCTGAGTATGTGATTATTTCCCACCAAATGGAACCATAACTTTATAGATTCTACCAAATATTAAATGTTAGGCTTGGGAGATTAAGATCCACTTTAACAAAAAGAAAGCCAGGACAAGTTTTTTTGGTATAGGCCTTATAATTACGCCAGGAAAAATACAGTTGGTTTACTCTATGTTGAAAGCGTCAGCTACTTTTTTTTTTTTTTTTCCTAAAGGGTATTAAAGAGTGAAACTGATAGGGCTACTAGATTTATGGTTTTTTTTTTTTAACATCTTTATTGGAGTATAATTACTTTACAATGTTGTGTTAGTTTCTGCTTTATAACAAAGTGAATCAGTTATACATATGTTCCCATATCTCTTCCCTCTTGCATCTCCCTCCCTCCCACCCTCCCTATCCCACCCCTCTAGGTGGTCACGAACCACAGAGCGGATCTCCCTGTGCTATGCGGCTGCTTCCCACTAGCTATCTATTTTACGTTTGGTATTGTATATATGTCCATGCCACTCTCTAGCTTTGTCACAGCTTACCCTTCCCCCTCCCCATATCCTCAAGTCCATTCTCTAGTAGGTCTGTGTCTTTATTCCCATCTTGCCCCTAGGTTCTTCGCCCCTAGGTTCTTCATGACCTTTTTTTTTTTCTTTTCCTTAGATTCCATATATATGTGTTAGCATACAGTATTTGTTTTTCCCCATTCTGACTTACTTCACTCTGTATGACAGACTCTAGGTCCATCCATCTCATTACAAATAACTCAATTTCGTTTTACGCCAGCTACTTTTAATCTTCCTTTTGTACTTAATGACATTTAAAGGGTTTGAGGAGATCCCTATTAATATATAGTTGAGCTAGAGAGATGGAAGAAATGATATCTGTTAATTAGCCACTGGGACAATTCATAATAACATGAACATGCTAGCCTACTTTTAACACAGCTGAATGTCTTCCAACTTCTTTCCCACTTCCCCCTCCTCAAGAATAAATGAAGAAAGAAAAGAAAAGAGAACAAAACAAAATATGTCTTTTTTTGTTTATTTGTTTGTTTGCGGTACGCGGGCCTCTCACTGCTGCGGCCTCTCCCGTTGCGGAGCACAGGCTCCGGACGCGCTGGCTCAGCGGCCATGGCTCACGGGACCAGCCGCTGCGCGGCATGTGGGATCCTCCCGGACCGGGGCATGAACCCGTGTCCCCTGCATCGGCAGGCGGACTCTCAACCATTGCGCCACCAGGGAAGCCCAAAATATGTTTTTAGGACAAAATCTTTGTTATAATTCCCCCCACCCCCAGATTGCTGGCCCTAAGAAACAAACAGTTTCCTACTAGTGTCTGAAAGAGAGGAGCACTAGTGGCCAAAACCTGGAGAAAATGGCAACAAAAATCTTATAGGCAGAAGAAATAGACATTTACTATAATTAAAGGAATAAAGAGATTGTAAGAGCAGTGGGCACAAGGAGAGAGAGCCTGCACTGCTACAGGCAGTGGCTCTGTTTATACCTGACTATCAAGGAATGTTCTAAAGAGAATAATTGGAGATAAGTAAAAGTGTCCTAAGGATATGTCAATGTTTTATTCTTTTTTTGATTAATGTAATAACTCTCATTTCTAATTCATGATATAACTAGAGGTCTGATTCTGTTCCACAGTGTTTCAGTGGCACTAATTATTTCTGGAATTTCCCGGTGAGAAATCACAAATGAAACATCATGTGGTGCTCATTAAACCTGTGCTTAAAGAGATTCTTTAGCATCTTCAATGAATCAAGATGCATAGCATACTGGTTAGAAAACTATAATGCATAATAGGTGAGCCTCATAAAACTTTACATAATTTCATTGCCTGATCTTTTTATTGTGGGAAAATGAAAATAAAATAAGTAAACCAATATACAACATATAAAACATACAAAATAATAACTCCTCTCAAAAACAAACTTTAAATTTTAAAAATAACTCCTCTCAAAAACATATTTTAAAGAATATGAAACTTTATAGTTTCATATTCTAGTAATAAAACCTTTTTTACACGATATCCTGTTTTGCTGAACAGATAGGGAATTTTGATATTGAAAGGCTTCTGTGAATTCTGTTCAGAAAGATCTGAACAAAGATCACATTTGTATTCATCCTACAAATGTGTGGTATAGTTATTTATTTGAATAGATGTTTGTTAATAAATAATATCACCAAACATCAACCTATACTTGAAATGTAATTAAGGGAATTCTTTTTGACTTCTAGCTTCTAAATAATGCTAAGTATTTTCATAAATAATTTCAATTCTCTCTCTATTATTGCAGGTTTAAATGCATATATTTTAAGATATAATGATCTTTAACCATCTTAAGTGACTAAGATACAGTATAAGCATAGTTTACATTATTAAAAATACTTGATTTGGGGATTTTCCATATTGTTTCATGCAATTCCTGATTTGAGCAGATATATTTATACTTAACTAGATCATTCTCCTCATTGTTATTATAGAAATGCAAGATAAGTTGAAGAAAATTCTAAAGGACACAATTATCACTTCAGTGGTGATATAGCCCTCTTGGATGAGTGACTTGAACACTTTAATGCCTTTAGTGTGATTAACAATGCCTATATATGATACCATTTTTATAAGTATTATTTCTTGTTTCTTTCTTTAAAAACTGACAACCTCATCTTTAAACACAGTAGTCTTGTGTTTTTGGTCTTTCAATGCATTTTAAAATGTTCTACACTGATAATTCAGCTAATTGCCTACACTCAAATTTAAAATTTCAGATATGTCATATGATAGAAACCAATATTATCAGTGATTTCAGAAGGAATCAAGAAAATATCAGATACTTTGTTTTTCTTCTGCCCTTAATATAATATTTATAAAGGTAAATTGAGAAGTAGGATATAAGAATGTAAAATTTCTTTTCTTTCTTCCTTTCTTTCTTTATTTCTTCCTTCCTTCCTTTCTTTCTTTCTTTTTCATCTAGCTATCATCTATCCACAGAGAATTCATTGGACATTTTTTAATTTTAGTAATATAATTTGAGATCTCTTTATTGAAAAGGCACGGTGTAGCTGAAAAAGAATTTCCATATAAGAATATTTTTGGATGCATACTGAGACTATTATGCTATTAGAGTCTATAATAGGTAAGAATATATAATAATATGATGGAATAGTAAAAATATATACTGTATAGTATTTAATATGATATTATATCCAATGTGAATTTTGACATGAGGCATTGCAACAGAGTCTAGTATACATACACTACAAAAATATTTGATGTTAAAATAAATCCTAACTTTCCAATTTTACACTCTCCTGTCACATTAGATCATTAAAAGATTTTTTTAAGTAGAGTCCTTGTAAGCTGTTTTGAAAACACTATCAGATTTTTAAAATAATTTTCTGCTTGTCACATGTATCTGTGATGATAAGCCATTTCTAGTTCATATATCGTATATTAAATAATAGTATTAACCATGAAGTAATAATAGCTAACGTTTATTGAAGGTTTACTGATGGTGGTGGTTAAGCACTGTTCAAAGTGAATTAGGAACATTAATTCATTCATGTCTCACAAAACTCTGTGGAGTACGTACTGTTTTTACCACTCTAGTGTAGAGGCAAGGAAACAACAGAAAGTAGTGAAACCACATAGTTCTACTGCAGAGGCTTTGTTCTTAACCAAAATATTCTCACGACTTTTCACGATTAAATTCAAAAACTTAGTACTGTTTCAAATGTGAGAGCTATGGACAAATTGCATCAAAATAACCTCAGCAACAGATTAAAATACCATTTTGTGGCCCGAAACACAGTTGTAATGAATCAAAGTCATTGGCACCTGGTGATCTTTGTTTTAAACTAAGCTCCCATGTATTGAGGTACCTTAAAATTTGAAAACATTACTTTCTCCTATCATTTGAGAATCCTCTCATTGTGGTACCCAAATCTACCTTCAACTAAGTCACTCCCATGAACCCTTGACTCCAGTTCATATTTCCTATATGTATTTTTTTTTTGGCATTTTTTGGTCACATCTGAAATTTCCCCTTTGTCACTGTGTAAATTTCCTCTTTATAACTATTTAAATTTAAATTTTAAAATATTCTAAATGTATTTATAATTTAAGTAGGATTACATAGAACAATGTGTTATCAAATATATCTGATTCAATAAGAAAATGTCAGAAATGATATTTTTTTCTGCTGCCACTGAAATAGCATGATTCAATGACTGAGAAAAGTTGAGGGTTTAGAGGCTAGTATGAAAAGTGATAAATTTACTCTCAAAGTGTCCATAGTGGCCAGGTTTGGAAACATCATCAATTAATTCAGTACAAGAACCTTGAGGGGAATTTTCCAAGTAATGCAAATGTTAGGGCATGAGAAAAGACAGTTACTAGAGTCAGAGTATTAAATGCTGAAGAATACCAGAGCAAGGGACTACAGTGAATGGCGAGGATAATAAACTGTTATTGCTTGGAGCTTTGCTGGGGATAGAGAAACCAAATGGAAACACAGATTAGGATTTCAGAAAAGGTGTCCCATGAATTTTACCCCAAATATTTACTCTGAAATTTGGAGCTCAGTTTTCTTTTAACTAGGTAGAGCCCTCACTATATTCAATATGTAAGGGACTCAAAATGGAAATACAATTAAAGGTATGAAAATGTGTATTGAAGACAGTTGAAGAAAGAACTCTCAAAGAAAATCTGGAAGCTAGGATTGCCAATATTGAAATTTTCTGCAGTTTTCAAGATGTCAGGCTCATTTCACACAAAGATTACTAGCATCCATAGGCATATTTTCCCTTCAAAATATGTAATTATGTTGCCACAATTCCTCACTTGTTACGGTTGAATGTTTGTGTCCTTCCAAAATTCATGTATTGAAATCCTTTCAGAGGTGATTAGGTCATGAGAGCAGCGCCCTCATGAATAAGAATAATGTTCTTACAAAAGAGGAGAGAGCTCTCTTACACCTCCCACCATGTGAGGTCACAGTAAGAAGTCAGCAGTCTGCAACCCAGAAGAAGGCCTTCTCCAGAACCAGCCCATGCTGGCACTTTGATCTTGGACTTCCAGTCTCCAGAATATGAGAAATAAATTTCTGTTGTTTATAAGCTACCCAGTCTGTAGTATTTTGTTATAGGAGCTTAAATAGATTAAGATACCCCTTGATGAGATATTGCTCTTTCTTGAGCTTATGTTACAAAACATAAACCTCAACAAAATCCAGATGTTCCCTATGTATGTAAAATTAACAAAATCCAGATGTTCCCTATGTATATAAAATTAAGACAAATTTTCTTTTCCATCTCCTTTTTTGAAATTTATTCCATTTCCACCCCTTACTCAACACCAAATGCTGCCATCTCTGCCATGTTTTGTTTTTTTTTTTCTGCTTTTAGCAGCAATATGGGTCTATATTGTACCATCTCTTTGCTTCTGAGAACATTTTACTTGGGATCACTACTATAGAGGCTGTGAATCTGCTTGTGATACATATGTAGGTAGGATGCTGGTTCTTGTGATTTTTTTTTTTTCTGGCCTTTCTGGTAAGATATGATTCTGTGAAGTGTTATTTTTTAAAAATAAGACACATATGTGGTTGTATTCCAGGTAAAATTATTTTAAAAATCCAATTAAATTTGAATATCAGATAAACAATACATAATTTTTAGTATAATTATGTCTCACACCATTGCAATTTTTAGACTAAAAGTAGTTTTGTTGTTTATCTGAAATTTAAGTTTAACTGGGCTTTCGTACCTCTGTTTGCTAAATCTGGCAACTCTAGGCACGTTTGAAAAATGACTTGGTTTCAGTTCAACTGTGGTGATTATACTGCAGCAATACTGTTTCCAGCCGGAGAGGTCTAAGTTGAAGGTTAGTAATTAATGTGTATTTTAGCATATATTTTTTTCTCTGGAAATTTAATAGCTAGAGGTATACACGCTATTGCCTTTTTCTTTTTTCAATTTGGATCTTTCTGTTTTAAGAAAACTATATAATTTGGGCAATTTTTATTCTAGTATATGAGGCTCATTGCACAACTAGTTTGTACTCTGTTGCAAAGAAGGTCAGTCAGAGACTTCATCTATTAATATGGTAAGACGCTCCACCAACTTGTCCATTCAAACTGTGCAAATACTAACAATAGTATATTACCTAATTATCTTCTAGTTTCTGTGTATGGTCTCAGTATTTCAAGTATTTGAAAGAGAAAAAGAAGGAACAACACCCTCTCCACTACGTGAAGAAAGTAAAAGGAAAATGAAACAGAAATAGGATAGGGTATAGGAAAGGTCTTAAAAGGAATAGGAAATACTAGATTTTGTTTAAGTGATAAACAAGAATATAGTTAGATGTGAAGAAAGAAGAATCCCTCTGATATCTTCTATTTCTTCTGTAGAGTGGGAAATGAGATGGTCTAAGGAAGTTTTGAGGAACACGAAGGTTTAGAAAAGAAATTGTAGAGAGACGAAGAGCTGCCAATTTAGAAAAACATTTTGATTTTCAGTTAAACATTAAAGTGCAAATAAAGTAAGGACCATGAATTTATTGTAATCTCATTCTATAAATTTTTGAAATTATTTTCAGCAATTAGTAGAGGCAGAGAGAAGATTAATTGAAACAATTTGAGACGAACCTAAATGTCAGTGAGCAAGCATGAGGATTAATATCATTGCCATGGAAAACATCAACTTACTGAGCATGGATATAAACTAGGTAGACATATGTAAAGCCTGCAGGAAGTTGAAAGATAAATATCAAGTAAAACAATAATTGTATCTGAGGCATCTTTATGAAGACTAATAAGCATAATCATAATAAATTGATGCAAATGAAATGTTGAAGATACATAAATAAAGAGTGAAATATCTGAATATGAAATAGTTTGTGTGATTACAATTGCTAGACTATTACTAGGAGTAGGTGACCTTGGTGGAGAAGTATTACAAAATAATTAGACACCTGCTTAGGATTTATAGAATTATTTTATCCCAACATTTTCCCCAGAAATGAATGAAATGTTTAGAGTTATCCGGGCTTTTTTTTTTTTTTTTTAACATCTTTATTGGAGTATAATTGCTTTACAATGGTGTGTTAGTTTCTGCTTTATAACAAAGTGAATCAGTTATACATATACATATGTCTCCATATCTCTTCCGTCTTGCATCTCCCTCCCTCCCACCCTCTCTATCCCACCCCTCTAGGTGGTCACAAAGCACCCAGCTGATCTCCCTGTGCTATGCGGCTGCTTCCCACTACCTATCTATTTTACATTTGGTAGTGTTATATGTCCATGCCACTGTCTCACTTTGTCCCAGCTTCCCCTTCCCCTTCCCCGTATCTTCAAGTCCATTCTCTAGTAGGTCTGCATCTTTATTCCCGTCTTGCCCCTAGGTTCTTCTGACCATTTTTTTCTTTTTTTTTTTTTAGATTCCATATATATGTGTTAGCATACGTTGTTTGTTTTTCCCCATTCTGACTTACTTCACTCTGTATAACAGTCTCTAGGTCCATCCACCTCACTACAAATAACTCAGTTTGGTTCCTTTTATGGCTGAGTAATATTCCATTGTATATATACAATGGAATATCTGGGCTTTTAAAGCCTCAATTTTTATAGTATTTTTATTTCATTTTTTTACTTCAATTTTTGTAGGCAAAACTTTTACTATGATGTATACGTTTTGTACTTTGGTTGCTGTTTGAACTGTCTTCCATATAGATAGATGCAATTGACTATTCCAGATATATTTTCTGCCAAATGGCAAGTACCTGTTTTCTTGTTGGCCTTTAGTCTTGTATAACCATATGTTGAGTCGAATAGTTTTCTATAACATGGTTTGCATAGATGCCTTTAATTGCCACTCTTTGCCCTGTAATTAAGAGAATTAAGGATAATTCTGCCAGAGTCATCTCCACTTAGTTCAATTGTCAATATATATTTTATGAGGATGACTTTGGGTTATTCCTCAGTGATTTATTAAATCTGGTCTCATTTTTATAGGTGGAAGATTCCACATCCTAGTGTGGAATTATTATTAATAGTAATAATAATAATTGAACTCAGATATAGAGAGTAGAATGGTCATTGCCCGGGGCAGGGAATGGGGGAAGTAGGCAGGTGATGGTCAAAGGATACACAATATCATTTGTAAAGTGATAAATTCTGGGATCTATATGTATATCAAGGACTTCCCTGGTTGCTCAGTGGTTAAGAATCCACCTGCCAATGCAGGGGACACGGGTTCAATCCCTGGTCTGGGAAGATCCCACATACCGTGGAGCAACTAAGCCCGTGCACCACAACTACTGAGCCTGCGCTCTAGAGCCCACGAGCCACAACTACTGAGCCTGTGTGCCACAACTACTGAAGCCCATGCACCTAGAGCCCGTGCTCTGCAACAAGAGAAGCCACCACAATGAGAAGCCTGTGCACCGCAACGAAGAGTAGCCTACACTCGCTGCAACTAGAGAAAGCCCATGCGCAGCAGCAAAGACCCAACGCAGCCAAAATTATTTAATTAATTACAAAAATAATGATAAAATAAATGTAAAAATATATGTATATCAAAACACTGTGCATCTTAAATAGTTATAATTTTGTCAGTTATACCTCAATAAACCTGGGAAAAATACAAATAAAGTATCTGCCCAAGAATTTCTCATTTTGAAAGAACAAGGAAATTATAATTGATCTCATTGTCAGATGTAGCCTCCTTATCAATTTTAAATATCATTCTCTCATCTGTTTTATATGTATTAACTGATTTCCTCAGACTTGTGATTTATGTTTTCTCGGATGTACAAGACTCATCTACTTGATTTCTGATGCTAAAACTATAGGATGATGTGTTTCTTTTCTTTTCATGTTTTTGTTTTTTTTTTCTTTCCTGAGGCCAATAAGGGTTATGGTGTGTGATGTTCCTCCTTTACTTATTGCATAACTACTCAGTATCAGACAAGTTTTTAAAGTAGTTTAAAATCTGCCTATATTCCATAATATAATTATCTTAAATCATGAAATATCTCTTCAGGCTCAAAATTCACAATAAAATTCATGATAAGATTTTATATACAAGAGTTTCATTTCCCATTTTACATTTCATCTATAAGAGGTAATTAATCAGTATTGTAGTTTCCCCTTCTTCTTTATTCCTGGGGGTGGGAATAAGGAAGAGGGGATGAAATTTGTTCTAAAAAGATTAATGATTGACTAACATTCTCTTTCTGACACAATATGTGTGTGTGAGTGTGTGTATTTCTTGAGAGCTCTTTATTAATCTCAGTTCTTTTAAAAAAACATTTATATATTGATTCTCCTAAGTGTTACATCACTTTCCCCAAAAGGATAGAAAATCGACCAAAATACTTGAAGCACCCTTGTCATCTTAAAAGTGTGTGCTGCACCCAGATAATCTTATCACCTCCAACTATTTTATTTTCTCCTACTTCCTCTTGCTTATCTGTTTCCTTTTCTAACAGTAGATTCACTAGTCACAAAAAAAGTGCCATTTTCATCAAGGTGGATTTTAAAGCAGCTGAATCAGTTCTTATTGGTCAAACTTTTTATTTTTTAAGTAGATTTTTCTGCCCCAAGTCTCTTTTGAGCAAAAACTACATTTCTTGTAAACTATATTTACATGTGCTCAGAAGGTAATATATACACCTTACAAAGTAAAGAAATGCATTATTTACTTACCAAGCATCAGGAGAATGAGACATACACATGCCTAACTTTTATCCAGATTAATAAAGCCTTTTCTCTATTAAGAGCAAGTCATTCTTTGTCAAGCAAGTATACATAGTATGCTTTGCTAGCTTTTGAGTACAAAGGTTTCATTTTATAATACTTTCTGCAAATTTTTATACTATAAATAATGTCTTCATATATAGTAGATAAAATATTTTATGATTTTCATAGGGAAAATGCTTTTCTATGCTCCCTATTGTGAGTGTATTATAATACAATCCATAATTCAGAATTATATGTGATTGTGTGGATTTACTTCAAACTCTTGTTGATATAGGGAAATTCTAATGATGCTTCTATAACTAGGCCAGAAACTGAATGATTTGTTGTTAAACTTAGTTTAATCAAAAGTTTTCTAAATATAAATAAAATAGAAAATATTCCCAAATAACATTTTGTAATTTTATAAAAGTCCTGCAAAACCCTTTGAGAAACTAAATGGAATTACACGTTTTATCTTTATGTCTACAAGTATTAAATAAAGAATCTTTTTTATTTAAAAAAAGGCAAAGGGCTTCCCTGGTGGTGCAGTGGTTAAGAATCCACCTGCCAATGCAGGGGACATGGCTTAGAGCCCTGGTCCGGGAGAATCCCACATGCCATGGAGCAACTAAGCCCGTGCACCACAACTACTGAGCCTGCGCTCTAGAATCCATGAGCCACAACTACTGAGCCCGTGCACCACAACTACTGAAGCCCGCACTCCTAGAGCCCGTGCTCTGCAACAAAAGAAGCCACTGCAATGAGAAGCCTGCACACTGCAACGAAGAGTAGCCCCCACTCGCCACAACTAGAGAAAGCCCACAAGCAGCAACGAAGACCCAATGCAGCCAAAATAAAAAATAAATAAATTTATAAAAAAAAATTTTTAAAGGCAAAAATGAGAAAAAGGAAAAGTGAAGAAGGTCTATACCAGATATATTTGTAAGTGATACTTGTACATACAAATACATATGTACATATTCACATATATACATTTATATAAATGTTTAAATATCTATCTAAAGCTAAAAATCGTAAGATAATTAGAATAATATGTACAGATTATTAAAACTGTGTTTGTGCAAAAGTTTGATTATGATGTTGGTTGTATAGACATAAGCTTTAACCAGGTAGCAAACACTGTGAATTTCTAATTATTTTTTATTCATTTTTAAATGAATTTATTTTTTAAAACGTCAATTTTATTAAAAAAATTCCTCAACCATCTCTTTATATTTACAGTCATTTTAGTAATATAAATATATCTACCCAATGAAGTCTAGATAAAATAGCACAAAATGCATTACGTTGTACTTTTTCCCTTTAAAACTATTTATCAAATGTACTAGAAGGTGTTTTCATTCTAGGTTTCAGTGGTTTGACTACTCAATTAAATAGATGACTTCTGTAGTCCACTTTATTATTTTAGGATTGTTTTTATCTTTATAACAAGGTCCTTTTTCAATTATTTTCTAAGAGAGCTATATTCTGTGTAAGAAGAGCCTCATAGAGATATTGGTATACAAAACCCGTTCTAAGTTCTAGTATGCATAACTCATTACCAAAAAAAAGTTTATTTACGAAAATAAATAATAAATGGTATAAGATGGGAGGAATTAGAAGTTAGAAATAAAAGGCTATGACTTAATTAATTTTATTTTGAAAGTTACTACTCCTTAAAGAAAAGAAAGATTTTTGGAGAACATGTGTAATATTGAAACATTTTATGATTACATTGATATCATAAAATTATAAAATATGAAATAAATTAGGGTCACAAAGGAGCTTCTACAGTTAATCTTATTTTTAAAGTAAGTTTAATTTACTAATAAAGAAGATATTTCTTCATTTTGAGTCATAGACTTAAAACTCAGAAAACTTTTTATTCTTCATTATATAAACTGTTCTTGGTGATATAAACTACTGTATACAGAGACTAATAACAATGATTATACTTTTAAATACTATTTTTTAAAATACCTGATTGGGTTAATAATTTTGGATTTGGTTGTTTCATTAAACATTTGTTAACAATAAGGGCTGGTGTGTGTGTGTGTGTGTGTGCGTGTGTGTGTATTTTTTGAAAATAAGTAATATATGTAGGGAACAATTATATGGATGTCACGGCAATTTAAATTGAAATAAATACTTGTTGGTACAAGTGAACTTATGCTTTGAATAAAGTAAAGGCAAAATAGTGAAAATGGAGTTATTAGGAAAAAATAAGGGATCATGATAAATCTATGTAGTTACCAATATTCTTCAATAATGCTGGTCACCATTATTAATAAATGCTGTTTGAAGCAATGACTTTTAAAAAATACCACCTACAATTATTACTGAAGGATATAGATCAACAATTAAGCAAAAAAATTTTTGGCTAAAATTGTACACAAAAAAATAGAGTAAGCAAACAATACTAATTTACTTATATGTTGGCCAGCATTCCAACATAATGCTTCAAAAGTTGTTACATTCTTAATAAAAGTGTATTGAAGTCATGAAGTTAAAAGATTGCTATTATTAAATGAGTAGAATCTATACTTAATTCTAGCTCCAAATATAATTCAAGGACTTCCATCTTCTGGTCTGCATGCGAGAAGCTTAGAAGTTGCCACTCTGTCCTAAAAAGTGAAAGGCTTTTATCCATGTTTTATAGATCTTTCAGTGTACAGATCTTTCACCTTATTGGCTAAATTTATTCCTAAGTATTTTAGTGTTTTTGATACTATAGCACATGGAATTGTTTTCTTTATTTCTCTTTCTGTTAAGTTTGTTGTTGTTTGTGTATAGAAAAGCAATTGATTTTTTTTTTTACTGATTTTGTATCCTGCATCTTTACCGTTTCCATTTATTAGTTCTAAATGGTTTTAGGTGGAATATTAGGATTTTCTGTATGTAAGAGCATGTCATCTGCACACATAAATTTTACTTCTTCCTTTCTGATCTGTATGACATTTATTTAGTTAGTTAGTTTTCCTGGTTGTTTTGGCTAGGATATCCAGTATTATGTTGAATAAGAGTGGTGAGAGTGGGCATCTTTGTCTTTTTCCCGATCTTACAGAAAAAGCTTTCAGACTTTCACCATTGAGTATAATCTCTTTCGATGAATGTTGCTAGGAAAATTGGATATTCACATGCATAAGAATGAAACTGTAACCCTATTTTACACCACTAACAAAAATTAACTCAAAATGGATTAAACAAACCATAAAACTCCTAGAAGAAAACATAGGGAAAAAGCTTCTTGACATTGGTCTTAATAAGTTTATGGTTATGACACCCAAAGTACAAGCAACATAAGCCAGTAAAAACAAGCAGGACTACATCAAACTAAAAAGCTTTTACACAGACAATAAAATAATCAACAAATCAAAAAGGCAACCTACAGAATGAGAGAAAATATTTGCAAACCACATATATGATAAGGGGTTAATAGCCAAAATATATAAGGCACTTATACAAGTCAATAAGAACAACAACAAAAACAATCCAATTAAAAATGGATTTAAAGCCTCGGTTTTTAAAGGCTGCTTTCCTTGGAGTGTTTTCTTGGCTAGCAGCTGTGGTTTTGTAGAAAGAAAACTGAGCCAGAAGTGCTGGATTCAATCTAAACTCTGCCAATTTCTAGATGTGTGATCTGTGAAAAAGTCACAAACTTTCCATGTCTTAGTCGTCACATTGTCAAAACAGAGTTAGTAATATCTCACAGAGTTTTCATGAAGAAAAACAGCATAATTTATATTAAATTCAAAGATTACTATTACTATTTTGCTATTGTTATTATTACTAAAACAACACCTTGGATGACTGATGACTGGTATTTACCCAAATATAATTCATCATACCAGTTCTCTGGATTACATTTTTAATTTAAAATGCAAAAAATATCAAGCCATGGTGGAGTATTTGGAACACATTAGAGAAATCAAAAAGGAAATGGCACTTTAACTGTTAATTAGATCATTACAGATAATAATATGGCATATGATGGGAAAGGGTTTGTTAAGGCTAAGAAGAGCTTTTAGAGCTGGAGCAAAAAAGAGCCAACATTAATTCACGCCAAAAAAGCAAAAGGAACAAAAGGAATTAAACTAAACTAAACTAAAAGCTACCATTTAAAGAAGCATGTGCAATTGTGGGGCTAGGAAGCACTTGCCCCATGAACAATTATGATTTTTGAGACAATGGTTATTTCCCAGCTAATATTCTTTAGTGCCACACTCCAGGGAGTTTAAGGCATTATAATTCTAACACTGATTCACATTTAAATTCTGGTTTTTGATATTCGGGAATGTCTATAAATATAGAGTGAACATTTAAGTACCCCAATTCTTCACTTAATCTTCAGACTTAAGGAATAGTATCTTTTAATAACACACTCAAAGATTCAGTGGATCCCCAGAATTAATCTAAATCTTTCTCCATAATCCTTATAATGTCAGAACATCATAGAAAATATATTAATCCTAAGACTTTTTACTAAAAAGGAAAATGAACTTTAAAAATATAACAGAATAGGGCTTCCCTGGTGGCGCAGTGGTTGAGAGTCCGCCTGCCGATGCGGGGCACACGGGTTCGTGCCCCAGTCCAGGAAGATCCCACATGCCGTAGAGCAGCTGGGCCCGTGAGCCATGGCCGCTGAGCCTGCGCGTCCGGAGCCTGTGCTCCGCAACGGGAGACGCCACAACAGTGAGAGGCCCGTGTACCGCAAAAAAAAAAAAAAAAAAAAAAATTCACAGAATAGCAAATAAATGTGTATTTTAACATAGATATGGATTTTAGAGTAACTATGCAAAGCCTATTTAGATATTTAAACATTAATGTTCGTGAAAAACAAAAGTTAGAAACAAAAAAGTAACTTTTTGATTTTTTTTTTTTAAGATTTAATTTTATTTATTTTTGGCTGTGTTGGGTCTTTGTTGCTGCACGCGGGCTTTCTCTAGTTGCGGCGAGCGGGGGCTACTCTTTGTTGAAGTGCACGGGCTTCTCCTTCCAGTGGCTTCTCTTGTTGCGGAACACGGGCTCTAGGTGCGCGGGCTCAGTAGTTGTGGCGCACGGGCTTAGTTGCACCGCAGCATGTGGGATCTTCCCGGACCAGGGATCGAACCCGTGTCCCCTGCATTGGCAGGTGGATTCTTATCCACTGAGCCACCAGGGAAGTCCCTTGATTGTTAATAAGCAAAGATTTAAGTGTTTTATGCACTTGTGTTCAATTTTATGAAATTAGAAGTTAATGCTCTGGCACAAGGGTAAATTATAGTAACATATGATGAGGTATTTGATCCTGGTATTCCAAGATGTCTTCTTCCTTTATTCTTTTCTGGTGTTTTCTTTTTCATCTCTGATTTTTAAAAAAATATTTTAGTATCCCAAATAGGGGATATCAATAATTTCAAGATTTATTTCTGACTATAAATGAATGCTTTGTTGGATTTTTAATGGCTTGTAAACCCAGATCCCTGATGTAGACAATACTTGCTATTAGAATGAAATAGTAAGCATGAGAAACAGTAATGGAAGTGCTTTGGGCTTTGCCAGTTTGAAAATCATTAAAGCATCATTTCAAGCTATAATCCCCAAGTGAAAAATCTTTAAAAAATTAAAAGTGATAAATAATTCATATTCCTCAGGAATTTGTAACATTGACTAGACTTTATAATGCTTTGGATAGTAAACAGTAATAAAGATAAATTCATTTCCCATTATTTATTATAGTATATCCCACTGTACATTATAGGTCTTAAAAATCTGAAGACAAATCCAAAGGTGAAGAGATAACAAATGATGCTACATACATGCTTTTATCATTATGATTTGATAAGTTGCTGAACTGTGGAGTGGTTTGTTAATTGCTTCTCATGTTAATAATATAACAGTGTCCTGGAGAACAAAATCCTTTCATCATTTTAGAAAAATAAATCCAGTAATTGACTTTTTACAGCATGATTCTCCAATAAAGACAGACAAGATCAGTTTAGAGGCAGTGATCTGCACCAGGATTGTAACAGCCAGAGCTCTTGTAGCTAAGCTACCATTTGTCCCCCTCAAAAACTGTTGAAGTTGTCTTCTATTTTATTTTTTAAATGCGTTTATTTAACACTATAGTGTGAGCCTCATAAGCACAGGAGTAGAGGGGAAAAATACACACAAGAAAAGCAAAGAAAAATGCCTTTTGTTCATTAACCTTCTCCATGTTTTCCTTGACAACTTTATTTTCCCCTTTGAGTCTTGTTGCAGATTAATACATTTAGCTGCTACTTTCCAACATTAATACTTCCGTCTATGAGAAGAACACAGTCCCATTAATTCTCTGGATTTTGCTTCTACTAATCTCCCTTCCTTCCTTCCTTCCTTCCTTCCTTCCTTCCTTCCTTCCTTCCTTCCTTCCTTCCTTCCTCCCTCCCTTCCTTCCTTCCTTTCTTCCTTCCTTTCTTCCTTCCTCTGTCTCTCTTATAGTAATGTACTCTCTTACCATTTTATCTTATGCTCTTTGTCCTCATTTATGACTTTTTCATTTCTCTTTTCTTGCATAATTCTGAATTAAATACAGTAGTTTTTATGGGTGGAAAGAATTTTTTTTCATTTTTTATTGAAATATAGTTGATGTACAGTATTACATAAGTTACAGGTGTACAACATAGTGATTCACAATTTTTAAAGGTTGTATTCCATTTACAGTTACCACAAAATACTGACTATCGTCTCCATGTTGTACAGTACATCCTTGTAGCTTATATATTTTATACATAATAGTTTGTGCCTCTTAATCTTCTACCCCTCTCTTGCCTCTCCCACCAGGGGCAAAGTAGTTGTTAATTCTCCATTTTTCAAGGCTCTAAAGTATTGAATCATTTAATATTTTAGACTTTAAACCATATAGCATGTGTCCTCAATTTGTACTTAAACTCTAGATTTAAGTTATCTCTTCAGTGAATTTAAGCAGTCTAAATTCAATCATTCTTTTCCTTATGAATTCTTGAAAATCTTAGGTATCTTGTATATTCATTCCCAGATTTTATATATTTTTATAAAGTCAAATTGAACTCATCTTTAATCATAATTTTACTAATTCTGTTTTTAAAGATTCCTTCTTGGACTTCAGACCTTCCTTCTGAGATTTTCTTCTTCCTAAATACTATATTTAGTATTTGTTTTAGAAATTCCTCCCAATTTTCTATTTGTGTCCCATTCTAGATTGATAGCTAACTAAGAGTACAATTCAAGGCCAGTATGATTTTTTAAACCTTTTTAAACACAATATTTCATTGTCTTACCAATTCTGTTAACATATGAAGACCCTATGATTGAACTCATCATCATGTAGGTCTTCAACTTTTCCTTTCATTTATTTTAAATCTCTCCTCCTTCATCCCTATGGCATCTGTTTTACACATAGACAGATAGATAGTTAGATAGATAGATAGATAGATAGATAGATAGATAGATAGATATAGGTATAGATATAGATATATATTATTCTTGAGTAAATTGAGTTTCCTGAATCTAAGGATGCCTTTCTTAAACATTCCTATCGTGCTCCTAGTCATTATCTCTTTCAACATTGCCTCTCACGTTAGATGTATTTAGATGTTCTCATTCCATTTTTCAGTCTCTTACTGTCCTTTACATTTTTTTGCCTTTATTTTCCTGGGATATATTTCATAGGATTAGTTCATGTATATCTTTCAATTCACTTTTGTGTCCTGCAGCACTGGAATAACACAGCCGAAGTTTCACTTTGTAAATTAGATACTACAAAGGACAATATTTCTTTGTACACCCTGAGACTGCCAGATTTAGCAAATAAAAATACAGGACAAGTTAATTTAGAATTTCAGATTCACCAGGAATATTTTTTTAGTATGAGTATGTCCTGTGCAATAGTTGGCATATATACTAAAACGTACATTTTTTATCTGAAATTCAAATTTAATTGGGCATCCCTTACGTTATCTGGCAACCCTGAGGATGTTGGCAGGCTTCTGTGCTTCAGCACAGTTGGTCCAAAGCAACTTCCTTTCAGTCAACAGAATTCCTTTACTTCAGTAGGTATATTAAAAGAGCATTCAAATGGACTGAAATTTCCCATAAAGATATTTGAAAAACAAGGATACCCATAAATATAAAGCACCAACGAGGTTTAAAGCATTGGAATGAGACAGAATGGGCAGCTGTGCCCACCTTACTGGTGTGTATGGGTGTGTTAGTTCCTGTGGGGAATGAGCGTGGGAAGGCCTCAAGGACTAACATGCTGGGAACATTTGGGAACAAATTCATCGCTTTATACTAGTTACACTTTAGCAACACAAAACGACAAGGCATATAAACAAAAACTGAAAAAAATTAAGCCCATTCAAATAAAGAACTCAACATTTAAAAAAATAAATGGAGGAATTTATAAAGTTGGAAGAGGAAACAGAGTTAGTTTGAAAAAATAGATATCAAAAAGGGAGAGCATGCCAAGGCATAAAGGGTGTTCAACAGCTTCACTGCAAATATGGAAGTGAAAATTAACCTCAGAAAGGTCTTCTTCACTATAGGTTGTAGAACAAGAAGCAACTGCTGTCCCAAGTTAAAAATATATAGAAGAGGGGCTTCCCTGGTGGCGCAGTGGTTGAGACTCTGCCTGCTAATGCAGGGGACACGGGTTCGAGCCCTGGTCTGGGAAGATTCCACATGCCGTGGAGCAACTAGGCCCGTGAGCCACAACTACTGAGCCTGCGCGTCTGGAGCCTGTGCTCCGCAACAAGAGAGGCCACGATAGTGAGAGGCCCGCGCACCGCAATCAAGAGTGGCCCTCACTTGCCACAACTAGAGAAAGCCCTCACACAGAAACGAAGACTCAAAATAAATAAATAAATAAATAAGCCAAAAATAAATTAATTAATTAATAAAACTCCTACCCCCAACATCAAAAAAATAAAATAAAATATATAGAAGAGTCAAATGCTGTAGTTAAGGAAGATATAATTTCCATCTTAGCACTCCTAGTTATTACAAACCACTACTGATAACAAAATTAAATGCATGTAATTCCAATTTTATAACATGAAGTGACACAGATATATTATTTTATTTCTAAAGTACTTAACAAATACAAAACCTCCCAAAAGATAAAAATTTAACTGTTTCAGTAGTCTACTCAAATAATAACTTATTTTAGCTGTTCTAATATGACTAATTGTTTACACCACTGCCTACAGACCTAAAAACACTAAAAATAGATTATAGGGGAAGTCACCATGTGAATCTTCGAATTAAAAGCATATGTATATACATTACATATATGTATGATTAATGCTTTCATATTATGTTACTGTTGTTGTTACAGTCCTTTTACTAGGATTATTTCAGCATTGGAAAAGTGTATATCTAAAATTATAATATGTGTGAGTATGTGTAGGTGTGAGTGGCATGTATGTAGGATGTTAATGAGGGGGTATGTTAACAATATATAGAGAAGAATAATATGGAAAATAGGTCTCAGCTACTTGCTGAATCATTGTGAAAAAATAGTAACAGAAAACTTTTAATTATTTATGCAGTGAATTCCAAACATCTTATTCTATAATAGCACATATATTCTAAAATTTACCAGATATTTAATTGATAGGGAATTCTCTAATAATTTCTTCAATTTTGTTTGCTACTGAAAAGAGATGTCTAAATACAATAGATTTTATTTGGAGAGGAGGGTATCTGGAATTAATGTGTCATCTCATTATTAAGAGTATTTTGTCATTTCTCATTATAGAAAGGCTCAGAATTGATTATGAAATTCAAATTTGCATAGAGGTTGTAAAATTATCCATTTATATTGAGTAAAATCCATGATTGTGAGTTATATTTGCAAATTATAGCGCAACATTTTAAGACATTTTCTGTCAATGTTTACTGAGTACCTATGCAATTTTTTAATGTGACCATAATTCATATATATCCCAGATAATTTGCTCCTCAGGAGGGTATATCATAAGAAAATAGACTCAATTTAATGAACTGTTTTGGAGATAGGATAGCATAATAATTGAAAACCCAGACTGTCTTGGTAAGCTGCATGGATTCAAATCCTGCTTTCATCAGTAACTATTTGACAGTAGGGGATTTTCTTAATCTTCCTTTTGCTTCCCTTTCATTATCTAAAATATGGAAGAAAGAGGAGGATTTATTTCCGTGGTTTTGAGTCTAAAATCTCAGAAGGCCAACATGATATCATAGTTAAGAGTATAGAGTTTGGAGCCAGATAATTTGGATTCAAGTCTCAATTCTGCAATTTACTAGTTGTTTAGCTTTGGGGAAAAAGTAATTAACTTTTTCTGCATCAGTTTTCACCTTTGTAAAAGTAGAATAATAGTATTAATTAGCTCATACACTTATTTCGAAGATTATGTGAGTTTATTCATGTGAGATGCTTAGAACAATACCCGCTTTAGATAAATCATGTAGACTATTCCTTAATCTTATAAAGATTGAAAGACTAAAGGAAAGTAAAGAAAGCTCTTATCTATACCTACAAAAAAAAATCAATGCTTAATTGTTATTACCTATTGTATTAGTTCCTATTAGCTGTGGTAAAAAAAAAAAAATGACCACAAATTTGTGGCTTATAATACCAGAAATTTATTATCTCACAGTTCTAGAGTCCCAAAGTCTGAAAACAAGTTTTAGCAGGGCCACTCTCTCTGTGGAGATTTAGGGGATAATCTGTTCCTTGCCTCTTTCAGCTTCTGGTGGCTGTTAGCATGCCTTGGCACCTGGCCACATCTCTTTCTGCTGGTCTCCGTATTGCTTCTCCTCTGGATGTATGGTGTTTATCTCCCTCTGCCTCTTTCTTGTAAGGATATTTGTGATGACATTTAGAGTTCACCCAAATAATCCAGGATGATATACTCATTTCAAGGTCCTTATCTTAATCACATCTGCACAGACCATTTTTTCAAATAAGGTAATATTTACATATTCTAGGGATTAGAACATAAATACAACTTTGGGAGCTGATATCAGCCTACCATGGTTAAGAAATTTACTTGCCCTTAGTTAATATTTTTCACTATATTGTATATCAAATTTTGTATAACACTACCTTTAAAAGAATTTTTGAAGAATTAGCACAAGGTGATATAACATATGCATGAGTTTAGGATATGAACTTTGAAAATAACTAAAAATGTTGAGACACTGCATCATATATACGTTTCATCATTGTATTTAAACATAGATATTCCAGTAATGGGAAATGTATAGCATGCTAAAGCATTGGTGGTTTTTTCAGTCCTTGACTCTTTATAAATTAAAATAATACATATGGAATAATAGTGAAAATGAGTCATTTGCTTACCATTGGGTCTTAATATGCCAGTTTTACTCAGCATTTGCTTAATATTTAATTTTCCCAGTCACTTACCTTCTACTGAATTATAAAGTAACTCATGAGACTTAATGCAGTTTTAAATGTAAAAGGCATAGTGAATGCTCAATGTTATATAGAAATTAATTTGTAGGTTGACTTGAACTTCAATTTAAATCTTTTCTAACGAGCGATTATTAAACTGGAGCCCGTGAACCTCTGTAGTCATATGACTAATTTTATTCAGAAGTATGTATTGTCTGAGGAAAAACTCCAAAATATTTACCAGTCCTTCAATGGTGTCAGTGGTCCAAAAATTTTAAAACCATAGCTCTAAGGCCATCAAATGAATGAACACTTCAAATTTTATGGTGGCATCATCTAAACATAATTATTTCATTCATTCAACAAATTCTATTCCTTGTTAGATAAAGACCTATGCCAGCTGTCTGGATTATAGGAAATCAATAAATAATAACCCTCTTTCCACCCCTGAATTGAACAGGTGAGAGAGAGGGGCAAGAGTCAAGAAGATGCATCTGAACGCATCATTCATATTTTTGATAAAGCTATTTGGAGAAGGTGGTCTTACTCTGTGCCCAAGTGAGTTTGCTAGTCACCCCCCTGAATATAACTATTCACCCCAAAACCTCATGTCTCTCCTATGGCCACAGAGTCAAGCATATATAACCTCAAGCCAAGAGGACCACTGCCAAAGGCTAACATCTTCAGCTCCCTCTCCCCTTCTCACCAATTGGATAACTCACGCCTCCAGGGTGTAGATTATATCAGAAGAGCCTCTTCAGGTGGGATAGGAAGGGTGGGAGGGAGATGCAAGAGGGAGGAGATATGGGGATATATGTATATGTATAGCTGATTCACTTTGTCATACAGCAGAAACTAACACACCATTGTAAAGCAATTATACTCCAATAAAGATGTTAAAAAAAAAAAAAAAGAAGAGCCTCTTCAAGGATGTTCTTACACATAGCAGCCTGAGGAGAGGAATTTAAGTGCTCTTTTTCACCATTCTCCACCTTTTTTTCTCCTATTGTGTTTGACTTTAAACCTTAAATCTATGAGAAGATTATCAATGCATGGGAACATTTCCACTTTTACTTTCTTAAGTCTCCTCTCATAGCCTTCAATTCTCAAAGCTTCCTGGTTGCTTTTATAGGACCACCAATGGATCATTTTCCTTCTGCCCCAACAATACTACAAAGTGGGCCATAACAATTAATTAATTAAACTAACTTAGCCATTCTGTATCTAAGACAGAAAATTAACTTGCTATTTTACATTATAAAGAAAATTTTTCTAATCATTTTATCCCATAAAACCCATCAGAGGTGTTTCAACAAATTTAAATAACATTGTAAACGAACGCCAATAATAAAACTGTGATAACGTACAGAAGCCATAAATGTGAATATAATGTTTTTCATATATTAAAATTCTTACTAGATATTGAAGTTTAAATATTAAATTTGTTTTCAAGTTCCTAAGAATTAAAACCCTAGAAATTACAATCAAAATCAATTTTTACTGCATTAATAAATAAAAATTCAAAGAAATGAAAACCTAAAATTCAGATATCCTGATTTTTTTTTTCTGGTCATTATAAGGCAAATATTTTTTCCAGTGCCTTGATAAAGGTGGGAATTCTTTTGACTGCTAGGGGGTGCTATTTCACACTATGATGGAAGCAGTGTCCTCAGGATCTCAACAAGAGAATTTGTTTTTTCTGTGTATCACATTTAAAGAGTCCAAATAAAAGACACACAAAAGATTTTTACAACACACCTTCTTACTCCAACACACAGACATACACATTCACATACATGCGTACACTCACAAAAATTAGAAAATACAGAAATGCCTTGCCCCTAGGACGGTTATACCAAGAAAAATTATGTCCACAGAACATAAGGTTGTAGAAAACTCAGTTACATTTGAGAAGATCCATGAATACCGAGTTCAGCTTTACCAGTCATTCTAAGAGAGCATAGTATACAGTCTGAGACTTTAAATGATATTGAAAGAAATCTTCCAGTGTGCAGCTAATTAAGATATTCTGTTTATTATACAGGGGGAAATTTCAACTGTGAATGCTGTCTGTTTTCCCAAGGAGTGGCACTTGTACTAAAATTAGAATTTGTTTTTCATATTCAGCATATTTAATTCCTTTCAACTTAGGTTTAGCCTTGAGTGACTTGTCCCTAGTGTTGGAGTTCTGAATTAGTACTATTTAGTGACATCCAAACCATCAACTCTTGTAAGCAGGCCTTCAATACTTGGCCATTTGTCTTTTTCCACTGCCCTTTGCTGTGAAAACTCATAAACGTATACACACTACTATATATAAAGAAATGTATCTCTTAAAGAAGCTTCCTCCCTCCTCCCAATTTTATTTACTATTTATTTATTTATCAGAAGAATCATTCTCAGGACATTTCTGAGCCAAGACTTATGCTAATATTTCTGAGTCTTAGATTTCTAGTGAGATATGCTTAGTGTTTCATTTTCACTTGCTGTTACTCCTTTCAAGAGCCTCAATTTGTGTTAGTTCAACCTGTAGCTTAAGTAGAAACTTTTCATTATCTATATCATGAAGTCTACCACTCTTTGCTGGATTTGAGTTAATATATTCCTTCCCTTTCTCATTCACTTTCTGGCCCATACATACATGTGTTCATTCAATAATTTCTAATGTCCTTTTTTCCTGTTAGGTTTCTTTGTGCCTCAGTCACACTTTTAGATCTAATAACAAATAAAATACCTAGTTGTTTTCTAATGTCCTCTGTAAGAACAGATAAGACATGATTTTTTTTAATTTTTAAAAATTTTTATTGGAGAACAGTTGATTTACAATGTTGTGTTAGTTTTTGCTGTACAGCAAAGTGAACCAGTTATACATATATCGACTCTTTTTAGATTCTTTTCCCATATAGGTCATAACAAAGTATTGAGTAGAGTTCCTTGTGCTATACAGCAGGTCCTTATTATATATTATCTATTTTATATATAGATATCTATTTTATGTATAGTAGTGTATATATGTCAATTCCAATCTCCCAATTTTTCTGTCCACCCTTTTCCCCCCCGGTAACCATAAGTTAGTTTTCGACATCTGTGACTCTATTCCTGTTTTGTAAATAAGTTCCTTTGTATCGTTTTTTAAGATTCCACATATAAGCGATATCATATGGTATTTGTCTTTCTCTGACTTTACTTCACTTAGTATGATAATCTCTAGGTCCATCCATGTTGGTGCAAATGACATTATTTCAAAAACCGTGATTTTTTAAAATGCATATTTGTTTATCCTATCCCTCAAAATCCCACTTTCCTTTTCACGTCACTTTAGTCTATTATCTAATATCCTGCCTTTCTCCTGAAGAAATCACCCTCTTCTTTTGGGTTAAACAGGTATGCCACAGTTTCTGTTCTGAGAGACTACAGCATGATATGTTGAGTGCCTATGTTATTGCTGCTTTTTGTTTTTGTTGTTGTAGGTGTCATTTTTGCTGCTATTTGTTTGCTTAATGAATTTTCAGGACTAATTCCTTTCTTTTAAAGACTTATTTAAAAGAACAGTTTTCGGTTTACAGTAAAACTGAGTGGAAGGTACAGAGATTTCCTGTGTACCCCCTGCCCTACAATATACATAGCCTTCCCCGTTATCAACATCACTCAACAGAATGGTACAGGTTTTTACCAGGGATGAACTTACATTGACAAGTCATAATCACCCAACATCCAAAATTTATCTCAGGTTTTGCTACTGATATTGTACATTGACTCTTGGTACTTTACATTGGGTTTGGACAAAACATAATGATGTGTTCATCACTGTAATATCATACAGAGTATTTTCACTACCCTAAAAATCCTCTGTGCTCTGCCTATCCATCTCTCCCCACCTCCGCACCTTTGGCAACCACTGATCTTTTTATTTATTGTCTCTATAGTTTTACCTTTTGGGACTAATTCTTTAAATTCTGCATTCGTTGTCACATATGGCTACTGATGTCTCTGCTCAGTTAGCTTGCAGGGCTACTAATGATTAGTTTTTAATGTCTTGAACCATAAATCTTCTACTTATTGCCAGAGGGCCTGTGTCTATGTTTGGGCATGACTTTAATGCTCATGCAGTTTGTAATTCTGCTTCCTGCTCACATAGGACCTCAAGGTCAGCCACAAGTGAGAATTTGGGCTATCTCCCATCTGTAGGGGTCTGGATACATCTTTACCCGTACACTGTCTTTAGGTGTCCTGTGATATTTCAGAGCTTTTCAAAGCCCCTTATGGATATCTCATTCCCTAGATATTCCTTTAAAATTTTTGACCAGCCTCTTCTTTGCCCCAACATGTATCACAGCTTTAGGGAGCTGTGTTTTTAAAATGTTTTTCAATCATTATTTTCAACAAAGACCCTGGAGATAGGGCTACTCCCTTGATGTAAACTCCTAAATAGTTCAAATCATGACATCATTCTGCAATTGAGACTTTTCTAGGGAGCTGCCAGACAAGTCAGATAGTGGATTTGCTCCAGGTAAGGAACTTTTTCAGGAACCCCAAATCTGATCTGCCCCCACCTGTGGTTACAAGGCTGCTTATTTTCTCAGTTACTATGGTTATGCTCCTTGAAAGTTTTCAGGCTGCTGCAGAGCTGGAGAAATGGCAATGGGATTAGGCCAAGCTATATTGCCACAAATCCTATTGTTCTTAATGAAGTTCAGCAGATGTTCTCAAATCTGCCTGTTTCTTTCAATACTTTTGTTAATTTCCAGAGTTCTGAAAGTCTTGACTTTGACAATTTGTTGCCAATGCCTTTGTTGTTTTATGAGGAAGCACATGTTTATAGTCCTTCACAATGCCATTCTGGAAATCGCACCCCTCCCTTTCTTTATTTCTCTCCAGTGAAGTTCAATATATTCTTTATAACAAAGAAGACAGCTTTTCCTAACTGGGTCAGTTAGTTGTATCTTCTTACGTGTAGTTGAATATTTTCCCACTAAAATCCTGTGTTAGATCTATCAAGAATCCTAAGTAAAAGGAAATAATTACTCTATCCAGATATTTATGTCTGTTTTATACACATTTTATCAACTAATCTTCATTAATATTGTTTGTGTAAGGCATTTCCATCCCCATTTTACAGATTCACATGGGAATAAAGCTTGATTCTATCTATTGTTACACACTTTGAGCAGGTTATGTAAACTTCCTGATCCTCAACTAACCTGAAATACAAACATAAATACTGACTACCTAGAGTTCTGAAGAGGATTCCATGAGATATTGAAAGTATACAACTTAACTGAGTGATTGGCAAATGACAAGCACTTAAGAAAAAGCCTATATATTTCTGTGTGTATGTGATGTGTGATGTGAATTTATATTTTATCTTTGTGTGGTGTATATGTTTAATATGTTATATTTTAGCTCCCTTTTAGTGGCTATGGAAATTTGTGATGGGATAAGCCCAGAGTAAATTTCTGCTCATATTAAATGCCTTTGATATAGGCTGCCATAAATCTTTATGTACTTATTCACTGATACAGCACAAATTCTAAAGCATCTCACAGATAGCCATGGTTGACAATTCAGGGTATTTTTATAAATGGCATTACACAGCTTAATGCCATTATTTCTTTGATTTTGGATTTGGCCTGCTGTGTTCCTTCTCTGTTTCCCTAACTTCTATCTAATCTTCAAAGCCCAGATTGAGTCACCTACTTAATGCCTTGCTTGGTATTCTTCTGCCAAAATTAATTGTTTTAAAAGTTTTTGTACTCCCACAAGTACCATTTAAATATTAATTATTTAAATTATATATTCTTATAATAATGGAATGGTTCATATATCTGTTTTAATTGGTCCTTAATGATCCTTATGGCAAGAAAAGGGTCCTATTGATTTTCTACCACTATCAGCCCCAAAT
This sequence comes from Monodon monoceros, assembly GCF_005190385.1. Classification (NCBI taxonomy): domain Eukaryota; kingdom Metazoa; phylum Chordata; class Mammalia; order Artiodactyla; family Monodontidae; genus Monodon; species Monodon monoceros. The sequence goes on along the minus strand of NW_021703785.1, from coordinate 23,769,981 downwards.
CCTTAATATCATGATCATTTACATTAAGTAAATACTTGATAGATATCTGTCTGTTAAAATATAGATTGAAGCCAAATTGCAAAGGACTTGCAATTGTCTGTTAAAATACAGGTTGAAACCAGTTTGCAAGAAGTTGAAGCATATAATTTTTATACTCAGTATCCCTTTAAGAAAATTACTTCTTTTGTTTTTTGATATCTTGTATATCGGAAAATGACAGAATACTGGAGAGGAAAATCATATTGCATAAAGACTGCGTTAAGCATTTCTAATACCTAACTTATTGCCCTGCATGGAGTTATGCATGTGCATATTTGTGAGGAGATAAGTTTGTAAATCTTTGTGCTGACAGTAAAATAGAAAGCTTTAAGTACATTTTGGTGCACACCTGGTATTTTCTTTCTGAACTCAATAAGAAGGTAAATGAAATTGCACAGCCTGTGTGTGAATATGCTATATACATAGACTCGGAATACCTATATTGAAGTTGTCAAAAAGAAAGAGAAGGAAAGAAAGAAAGAAAGAAACAAGGAAAGAAACCTAGTAAATAAATTTACTTTTGACTCTTAGACCTGTGGAAATGTTTTGCAGTGCAAAATGTCATCTTTAATGTGGTCTATGCCAACTCTGTCGTATCCACAGTTGAATGTCAAGTCATGGGCGAGTGGAAGTGGCACTGAAAAGAAGGATAATATCTTTACTCAAACATACTTATATTCCAGTTATGACTGAAAATGGAACTCTGCTGAAAAGATTGAAAAAAATAACATAGTGTGAATATAATACAACTTTTGTCTTCTTATTACTATGAAATGCCAAGTTCCCACTGTTACTTTTACATACAATTTCCACATATTTATAAAAAAATAACATAGGAACAGAAATGGTATCAAAGTGGAAGAGAAACAAAAGAGCATTTTTTTCAAGTCCAGCCTAACTTAACTGTGTACAACTTTTCGATCTCAGGGTGGATTACTCTTTATGCTTCACCAGATATTCCAGGAAGAACTTCTGTAAAATTTAGCTATATCTAACTTCTCAAAATCCACATAGAGTCCAGATCTATTTTAAGTAAATATTTTATTCAGCTATTTGAATTGTATTTCTTTTCAAAGTGTTGTAATGTGGGATAATGTTATAAGTAGAATAGCTGTTTGATATAACAAGGACAGAAATGTTGGCCTTAAACTCTTAAAGATTTATAAAAATTAAAGAGAAGGGCCTCTATGCCATTTTCCTGTCATTCGAGCTAGAACGTCACACCAACACAGCCACTCATTTGGAATAAATTATGCCTTTTCTTTTTTAAAATTTATTTTATTTATTTATTTTGGCTGTATTGGGTCTTCATCGCTGGATGCGGGCTTTCTCTAGTTGCGGCGAGCTGGGTCTACTCTTGGTGTGGTGCGCATGCTTCTCTTGCAGTGGCTTCTCTTGTTGTGGACCACAGGCTCTAGGCACCCGGGCTTCAGTAGTTATGGCACATGGGCTTCAGTAGTTGTGGCGTGCAGGCTTTAGAGCGCAGGCTCAGTATTTGTGGCACACAGGCTTAGTTGCTCCGCGGCATGTGAGATCTTCACGGACCAGGGATTGAACCTGTGTCCCCTGCATTGGCAAGAAGATTCTTAACCACTGTGCCACCAGGGAAGTCCTTAAATTATGCCTTTTCAAGTCTAACAGAAAAAAATAGAGACTAGACTAAAGACTCGTTCTTTTTAATTAATCTCAAATTTATCCACTCTTTAAAATTTGATTTAAACCACATCCAACATAAATGTTTTTCTCTCTGACTTTCCTACACTTTACCAAGTTATTTGCCTCAAAATCTTAGAAGAAACTAAAAAAATGTTTTCTTCTTCATTTAGAGAATTAGCTGATGTTTCACATTATGAAAATATCAGTACAGTGACTATGTTCCTATAATTGTCTACAGGGTACATAAAAAAATCATAATTTTGTTTCATTGTTTAATTTTAATACATTGTAAGGCCTTGAAACAAATTAATATATGTAAGTAGTTAGTAATTTGTCAGTTGCTTTCATATATTGTTAAGCGTTCAAAGGAAGATTTAGTATTTTGAATGGATTGGGGTGAGGGGTCAATTGAGGTAGGAGAAATCATCACTTTATCTGTATTCCTAATAGTCATTAGCCATTTTCCTATGTTGTTATTTTCATTACTGACTCAATTTTCTCTCCAGTTTTTTTTTTCCTATAAAAGAGTCCAAACATTTCATACTCATCTAGCAGTGCTGTATTTGGAGGGTCACTGGTAAAAAATGAAAATTTGTACCAGTGAAAATGAGGTTTTCTTTTTCAGAAAATAAAAATGCTTCTTCTCCATGCTGGGAGAAAGGAAGCTTTATAAACTATAATATGCTTAGGGACCTGATCATCATATCATCATAGTCTTAAATATTCAGAGTTAAGAAGGCAAATAAATGTAGATATGTGTATATATACATATCTTATTTTGGAAGGTACAACTATTTACTCTTGTTTGTAAAAGACTGCTGTTTTAAAGTCAACGATGCTGCAATCTGAACAGATTATATGTGGTTTGAGAACACGATGTAGAGAAACTGGATTCAGCATTATTTCCAAAGTGGAAGTCAGATCTTCATCTATTCATTTGCTATTGAATAAAGTTGAAGACAGTGAGTCCAAGTACACAAGGAGTAAGTGTATTTATATTTTTTACATATCTATGGGAGGTTTATGTTCATAGGAATTTAAGAATTTGTGATATAGTAGAAAGGGGAAAGAAATTAGTAAGATTTGTGACTAGGTCATCACAAAATCCTTAGACATCCTATACCTCAACTTGGCTTAAATATTAATACTTCTCGCCCATGGAAACAGAGAATATATAATTAAATATTTATTGTTTTATTTATTTTCATTTATCTCTAAATTTAAAAAAAATCTCTCAGATTTCAGCTATGACATATAAAGGAAAGTTGTCACTCATGCCCCTACTACAGCAAGAAAAAAGATTTTGAACAAACTGAAAATGAATGATTTTCCTTGGATCCATCAGGGAAGTAAGGTCAGAGAGTCAACCACTACCATGAAATCTGGAGATACAGGTGAATCCAGAGAATCACAGCTAAGATATGCTTATATGAAACAAAGCTCCTAAAGTCATAAACTTGCAGCCACACTAAACAGTAATTTTGATGAATTGCTGGAAGATGAGTGTGGACTACCACAAGAGTGAGGAGTACCTGGGCGCTGCAGTGTTACGGGAGCATAGTCTCATGGGATGTGTATCCAAGAGCATCACCAGGTTCCACAGGTGAAGAGCCAAGAAAGATTCCCCCATGGTTCTAACAGGGTGCATAAAGAGTAATCATTGACAAATATTCCCAAATCATTCTCTGTTACACTTTTCTGTTTCACTTAAGGAGGGGGAAAAAGCTTAGAAGCACTATGAATGTCACAGCCCAGGGAGACAGGCCTAATAAAAAACTGAGATTTAATCATAAGATTACAGACTGCTTCCCCTTCCCACACCTTACCACCACAGCAACACTGCTCCAATAGAGTAACAGTGCATTGAAGGTGAGAGAATTTCAAGACAGACACTATCTGAAGAGGAGTTTTTTATTTGTTTGTTTGTTTGCTTGCTTTTTAATTATATTGGAGTATAATATTTGAAGAGTTTTTACAGAAGAACAAAGGAAACAGAAGAGACAAAAACAATGACATTAGAGGAATTTGACACTCATTGTTTGGCACTTTGGCACTCATTGTTGCAGCAGACATTAAACACAACCCAACTCCTAGCTAGATTAACAGGAAACCTATTGTTAAAGACCTATTTACCATTGTTCCTATTATCAGATACTTCATGTTTGGCTTCAATTAAAAATTGCAAAGCATGCTAAAATACAAGTAAAATGCTGTCTGAAGAGACAAAGCAAGCATTAGAGCCAGACTCATATTTGACCCATATGCAATTATCAGACAGGGAATTTAAAATTACTATAAATAATATGCTAAGGGCTCTAGTGGATGAAGTGGACAACATGCAAGAATAGATGAGTAAAGTAAGAAAAAAAAAAAAAAACAAAATATTAAGAATCAAAAGGTTATGATAAAAATGGAATACTCAGTAATATAAATGAAGAATGCTATCAGTGGACTCATTAATGGGTTAGACACAGCCAGGAAAAAAAATCAATGAAATTGAAAATAGGCCAATAAAAATTTCCAAACTAAATTGCAAAGAGAAAAAAAAATATGATAAGAAAATATCAGAATATCCAAAACTGTTATCCCATTTCAAATGGTGCAACATGGGCATGATTGGAATATCAGAAGGAGAAGAAAGATGGAATGGACTGGAAGGAATGTTTGAAGTAACAATGGCCAAGAACTTTTCCAAATTAAGGACAAACACCAACCAGAGATTTAGAAAAATGAAAGAACATTTTTGAGGATAAATACTAAAAACTACATCTAAGAATATTATAGTCAAACTGCATAAAAACAATGACAAAGAGAAAATATTAAAAGAAACTAGAGAAAAAACACGAAGGCAAAACACCTTGACAATAGAAGAACAAGGATGTGAATCGCAGGAAACATTTAATCACAAACCATGTACGTAAAAAGAAGTGTAGTGGAATATGTAATGGAATATTTAAAGAGTTGAAAGAAAAAAGAACACCAAACTAGAATTCTATATCCAGCAGAAGTTCCATTCATAGACAAAGGAGAGGGGCCTTCCCTGGTGGTGCAATGGTTAAGAATCTGCCTGCCAATGCAGGGGACACGGGTTCAAGCCCTGGTCCGGGAAGATCCCACATGCCGTGGAACAGCTATGCCTGTGTGCCACAGCTACTGAGCCTGCACTCTAGAGCCCATGAAGCCTGTGTGCCACAACTACTGAGCCTGTGCTCTAGAGCCAGCAAGCCACAACTACTGAGCCTGCGAGCCACAACTACTAAGGCTGCGTGCCACAACTACTGAAGCCCACACGCCTAGAGCCCGTGCTCCACGACAAGAGAAGACACCGCAATGAGAAGCCCACGCACTGCAACAAAGAGTAGCCCCCGCTCACCACAAGTAGAGAAAGCCTGCATGCAGCAAAGAAGACCAAATGCAGCCAAAAATACAAAATTTTTTTAAATTAAAAAAAAGAGAGAAAGAAATGCATTCAAGACACTGCCAGCAGACCTGTGCTGGAAGAAATATTAAAATAAATCCATCCTATAGCAGACCAATGATATAAGTCAGACAACTGGTTCTAACATACAAAAAGAGAGGATAAAAAAAAGAATAAAAGACATTAAGATAAATATTTTATCTTTCTTATTCTTAATTGATTTAAAGGTTAAATCTTTTTTAGAATAAGAAGAGTAACAATGCATTGAGTGATTATAGCTTATGAATAATTGAAATGAATTAGAGCAACATCAAAGGGGCTGGAGGAAGGAATTGAGAATACTATGTTATTAGGTTATAATCCTAGGGCAACCACACACACACACACACACACACGTGCACAACTAAAAAGAAAATTGAAATGCGTATGTCAAGAGAGAATACAAAATTGAAGCATATAAAACAATTAAAACCAGAGAAGGCAGGAAAAGTGGAAGATATTCAAATGCAACAAATAAAAAACAGTTGCAATTGTGGTAGATACTAATGCAACTATGTAAGTAATCACCTTAAATGTGAATGGTCCAAATATACTAATTAAACATAGAAATTGTAAGAGTGGATACAAAACCAAGACCCACTGTGTGTTGTGTATGAGAAACTAACTTTTAATATAAATAGATAGTTAAGAAGCAAGGACTTCTTGAAGATATGACTTATTCTAGAACAGTGGTGGGAAATATACAAGATGAACCTGGAAAATCTTTCAGTGCCAGAAAGTAAGGAAAGCTTCCAAAAAACTACAGTGTTCTGCAGGTTTCCATGTATAAACAGCCAACTGCCTACAGTAGATATTAGCATAAGTTCTGGAGCTAACCTGACTATCCCTCAGTCTTAGTCTCTTTCTCTACCTAAATTGTGAGGTTTGGAAGTTTACTCAGCTGCTCTGTGCTTCATTTTATTTGCATAATTTAAATAATATTTTTTACCTCATAGGATTAATATTGATAATTTTTATTCTTAGTGCAATGTCTTTCTCAAAATTATGTCTTAATTAAATAGTCTAAGTACAATCTATAATATGTGTTTTATAATTTTGGATCATACTATCTAGTGTTCTGTAATCTGATTTTCAATTTAATATTATGATATGAACAGTAGGTTATTTGTAATATATTAAATGTCAAGGGGAGTCTACAAGAACTTTTGTCTTTCAGTAATTCGTATATAGTACATTCAGTATATAAGATGAAAGCATTTTTTTCCAAATTTTTCAACCAACAAATCCAGTACTATAAAATATAAGAACAGGAGAATAAAATCTCATTTTATGTCAGTCCTAATAGCTACATTTAATAAACATGGAATACTAAGTTTATTATTTCAATGTATTTTGGTCCAAAGCCTATTTAATCTCTGTAGAATTATGTTACTATTGTTGTGCTGAGACTAACAGAATAGCTTGGAGGAAACTGCCAAGAGGTTAATTATCAACTTCTCTTGAAAGTCAATAGATTTTTTCAGCAGCCTTTTCCCATTAAGGAAGTCCCAAGGGTATTTATTGCCTGAAGAACATTCGTATTAGCAAGTTTTTTACTTTCTCTTGAAAAGCTCCACATTCCAAATGAAATTTACTACTTAAAAGAGAAAGTCAAACATATTTGTAAATCATAGTGAAGAACTTCTAAAATAATGCTATCAATTCAGATACACTTATATACCTAAAAATGTGATTTAGCACTAAAGTTATCATTCTTTGTTTCAAATACAACATTGCATGCTTTAAATATAATCTCTATGTTTTCATCTTGGTGTAATAACCAGTTTTGAAATATAGTATGTAGATAAATTTAGAGTCAACAAGAAAGTTTAATTACTTTTGCAGTAACTTCTGACAGCTTTTCGAGTCTGTGTTTGGGTCTATTGCTCTTATTTAAATAGTGATATATTCAATGAGCAATAATATTACAAATAACTTGTAATAACTCATTCCCGTGATGAATCACCATGTTGAATATTTTTAAGCTGTATATAAGAGATTACTTACTATAATTATAGAATTTGAATTAGATCTAAAGGCCATTTAAATGTGCTGTCACTCACTACCTTTTTCTTTCCCAAAAAATTATTGGCTACGGGTCATAGCATTCCTGCTGTGAATGTCATGGTCTTGGCTTCCCAGTGTGCAGCACTCTCAGTGAATCGTGCTTAGACGTTAAGATGAACTCTATTTTTCATTCTATATTTCACCCAATTCTTTCTCTGTCCCATATACCTCTGAGGACATCATCCTGTTTCTGCTTGAACACTTCCAGGAATGAAGATCTTATTACATGATAGGACAACACCATTCAGTTTGGGAAAGTTACAGATATTGAAGTGTCACTTGTTAGTTTAAACCAAAGGGGACTGAACCACTATTTCCAGACATTGACTCAAATTCACTCTCTTCAGACCATTTAAAAAAAAAGTTGAATTTCTTTCTGACTAGAAGAACCTTGAAATAAATTGGTGGCAAAAGAAACTTGGAGATTTTGCAGCAGTGTATACATAGGAAGTAAATGGAAATTGCTCAATAAGCTTACCAATACTGGCAAATGTGGCTTTCTCTTGACAGATAATGGTGGACTATATAATCAAGTAATTCATCCCACAAAGTTACACAACATACAACATTGAAATAGGAATAGGATTATTGCAATGACAATTATTGCAATGACAATTGCAATGACAAGAAGGGTTTGGAAGAACAGAAAGAACATGAAAATCAGCGGTCCATGGTAATTCTGAATCTCAGGCAAACAAATTGTTGTCAGTTCTTCCTCCTCTTAGGATAGAAAATATTCCTTGATGAGCACTTAGTTTTGTTTCATGAAAGTGGCTCCCAAGTTCATCATTCTATATTGTACTTCTTTAAGTTTTCCTTGATCCAAGTTCTTTCCACTGAGATAAAATTCCTTTTTTTAATAAGAACTTGCCCATATTTGATTTCTCAGTCTGCTTCTGAACAATAGAAAGTTAGAAATGCAAAGTTCTTTTTTCTTGTTTTTCCTTTTGTTTTTTTTTTTTAATGTTTAATTGTCTTCTTTTAGCTCGAAGCCAGTAGTACTTTTGTCAGTACAACTTTATTAAAAGTTTATGGGTTTCTTGTACATCTGATGTGAGTCCACTCCATGTGTCAAAAGCCACATCCATAATATATCTCTCTGCTTTGGTCTTTATGTCAGGCTACTGAGAGACAACAACCTTAAAATTCTTAGAAGCCCTTTTTATCAAGCTGAGGATGACTACTAGGGACTTCTTTCAATCCTTCAGAGGCCTTAATAGGGATTCTTAGAGCTAAAGCACTGACTTGATTTTTGATACCAGATCTCATTTCACTTTGTGAATCTTCATCAGCAGAGGAGACTAAAGATGAGAACAGTATTTAGCAAGAGCTGGATCTTCTCTAATTCCTTTAAAGGCTACTTACAAACTAAATTTTTTTTTCATTACATCATCTCTCTTATCACAGACTCTAGGTCCAACCAACTGACATTTATAACATCTTGCCTGATTACATTAGTCAGATGCTCAAGTACTTTAAATGTATGTTCTATTTTCGACATTACTGTAGACCACCATTTTGCTAATTGTTCTGCCACTACCCCAGTAGTTCTAGTTTCTCCAACCTGGCCAAAAAAAATCACTGTTTATCCAGGACTATTAAAAATTAGAGCATCATGTTTCCACCCTTTTCTGTTTTCTTTCCATATTTCCAGCCTCAACACAGTTCTAACCAATGCCAAATAGTTTATATTTTCGTCAAGGCAGAACCTCTCTCTTCACATCAAATTTTGTGCCAGTTTTTTCTTGCTGAATGGCAAATCATCTCAAAATGTACTGGCTTAAGACAAGAATTTGGTATTAATTCTCACAATGCTATGGGTTGACGAGACAGATTTTCTGATTTGGGCAGTCTCATCTGGGTCTGGCCAGTCTCAAGTGGTCTCACTCCACCCTCTGGGGGATAGCAGGCTGGTGGTGTAGGTGGAAAACATTATTGCAGTATCCTCTGAATAGCTGTGTCAATTGGAGCAATGTCTAAATGTGTCCCATCACCCAGCAGGCTATCGTGGACTTTCTCACTGGCTGGAAGGAAACATTGCCAGCAGCACAACAAAAGCAGCTCTCTCAATAACACAAAGCTGCTGCTTTCCAGCCTCTGATGTCAGCTTCCTCTCCAAATGCTAAACAACTACTAAGTGAACAGTATATATTTTGGGGTATTTTGTTTTTTGTTTGGTAACACCAGTTTTATGTGTTATATTTGTTAAGGTAAATGCTGTAACGATCAAATTCAAAATCTTAGGGGCTTTTACAGAATAATGATTATTTTTCCCTCAAATTGCCTTCCAGGTGGGGCAAATGGAAAAGGAACTAAGGATCTTTGCTCCAAACTGTGTTTCAGAGGGAAAATTTTCTATCAATTCTAGTGCTTAAATATTGGGGATTTGGGAGCTGTATCTGACAGCAAGAAAGAACCTGTGAAGAAGGCACACACACTGTTAATCATTTCAGTCTGTGGGGGGATCATGCATCATTTGTACTCGTTTTCCCCTGGTGAAAACCAGGTACATGACTCCAAATAGATGCAATAGGGTGAGAAAATACAGTCTAATAGTGTTCTAGGGAAGATGTGGTTCTTATTATTATTGATGAATAATCACCTAGTATTTTCCATAGCACTCTATTAATAACCCATACTTGTTTTTACTAAATGCATTTATTACTATATCTATTAAAAAGTATCTCATGTAAAGTTTGTGTATAAGTATTTTATATATATTTTAGAAGTATTCATCCTCCTATTTATATACATAACTATTTTGAAAGGAAGATGCCAGATACAACATAAAAAATCATGCTTAGTCATAGTGAAGCACTGAACACTCTGCTTTATTCAAGCAATTACATTTTTGCTCTTTATCTGAAGACTCCAGAAGTTATCAGGATATTGATAGGAAGAGAGAGAGAGCATTTCCTGATGTGTGCATTATGTAATCATAGTGCCCATGTGAGGTGACTATAGGGAAAGGAAGTAGTCTGATAATCCAGGGGTTATTCTGAAAGCTAGTGACACAAGGGATCGCAGAGGACCATGGCAGAGCCATTTAAGTATACAGCACCTTCAGTTCATCTCCTCAGAGGGGGTGGTTTAATCTGTGGGCTTTTTTCTTCTCCAGCCAATGTGAGTGATAAAGCTCTACCTTACCCCATGGATATGTCAGATTCCTAATCTTGCTGAAACAGACTTGATTCTGTTTTCTCCTATTCCTTATTCCCCTTCGTGTGATTGTGATGGCACTTTTAAAGGATCTATATATTTCTTGTTTGCAACCATTATTAATTTTCAGACCCCCAATTATGGTTGCTTTCTTTATCAGACAATTAGTCTCAGCATTCTTGCACTCTTGAAACTGCATTTTAAGCTTGACTTTTTCTGCTAAACTGTTTCAGTAGAAAGGAGTTTTAGCTTTACTGTAAAGAAACATATAGATGAGACTAATAGAGAAATTTGGCTCCAGAAATTCATAGGAATTGTTGATGTAACTAAACAGTTTCTTTAACTGCAGGTGAAGATGTTGTTTTACTATTCTGAATTAACATCTTCACTTCAAATGGATATCTCTATTTGAGATGAGATGAAAAGTTTAGTACTGTGATCAAATTCTTCATGCTCTGGAGAGCGTTGAAACTAATGATTATGATGTTGAAAAGGCACAGTTATCACATATCAGAAAGTAGGGTTTGTTTGTTCAAGTTTAAATGCTGCATGTACTCACAGAGAGCTGAGTTTTTGCAAATTTTAAAATCAAGGAATATTGAGCTCAGGGGTTCTATGTTTACAAGTATTGCAAATTATACAATTTTATAATAAGATTTCAAGATCAATCAGAAAATAATTAGGACATACTCTATTTTTCAAAAATTAAGGTATGAGACATTCAGTAATGTTACCTGATCAATAATTTTGGGTCATTGATATTCTGCAAGCACATGTCTAGATTTCAGTTTGCTTGAACTTAATTTAAAAGGCATTTATTTGAGAAAATATCAATTCTTCTATTGTATTAAACTTGTTGCTAGATTTTGGGAAATACTTACTGCAATAAAACACAATGTAATTATTATGGAGCTTAAAAAAAAGTCTCATGTATTAAGAAAGTATACCTAAAAAGCAAAAATTAAATGTTCTAGCTTTTAATATGTAGCTAAATGTGGTAATATACAATTGTGCGTAGAAATAGGAACAGGGGCTGATCTTAGGGGTTTGAAACTGTCTCACTTGTATCAATAAACAGACATATGTTCCACTAAATTATATCCCGCCCATTGTTTATTTCTTACTCACTAATAACATCGCAGGAGAAGAACGGAGCTATTAAAAGATGAACAGTGAATGTGATATAAGGGACTGTAAAACTTTGGTACAATTCATACGCATTACTCATCCATAGGCTTTTCTATATCCAAATCACATATATTTTTATATCTCCCACATTTGTAAATTCTTATTTTTGAAAGTACATTCACACTGAATATGTCCACCTGAAAGAAAACCACTAGGTATATAAAGGATTTGATTTTAAAATGCTATGTCTCAAACACAACATGACAAATATATTTTTTTTCTTTTTTTAAATAAATTTATTTATTTATTTTTGGCTGAGTTGTGTCTTAGTTGCGGTGTGCAGGCTTCTCACTGCAGTGGCTTCTCTTGTTGCAGAGCACGGGCTCTAGGCACGCGGACTTCAGTAGTTGTAGCACACGGGCTTAGTTGCTCTGCGGCATGTGGGATCTTCCCGGACCAGGGCTCGAGCCCGTGTCCCCTGCATTGGCAGGCTGATTCTCAACCACTGCGCCACCAGGTAAGCCCATGACAAATATTTTTATACCCCTTTAACTTTAGTAATAAAAGAGGGTAGTAAAACAGAATGCAAAGGAGTTAATTTTCTCATCTGATCTTTAATATTTATGAATGATGTAAAATAAAATCTGGTGATTTTTAAAATATATACATTTTTCCATAATAGTTAACACAAAATTATGAATAATTTGGTTTTATGAATTGAACCATTATAACAAATTGGTGTAAGAATAACACTCATACATACACACACACACACACACACACACACACAATGACAAACTGACCACTTTTCAGTCTGGCTTATAATAAAACTTGTGGTTACTCTGTTTTTGACCTGGGTAAGGTTTGCCTAGTTTCCCTTACCAGATGTTAGCTTGCTGTGGTAAATATTTTGTGTCTGAAACTACTGAAGTGAGTCCATGTCTAACCAATCAAGCATTTCCAACTGTACAATTGTTTTTGTTCCAAAATGTTGATTCAAATATCTAATTGCTAATGTAGATGCAATTCATCTGAGTCATTAGATGATTAATTTTTATGACAGTTATGTGCAATCTACGTGGTGGTGTACTAACAATCTGTTTCATTCATTTCGTAATTACCATCTGTTAGTATTAATGTGGTAGAATCTGCCACTGTCATATAAAACTACAACTAGGAGATGCTTATAGTAAGCAATACTCTAAGTAGTAGATCATTATTACTGACATACTAAACACATATGCAGGATGGTTCTTAAATCTTGGAAATTTCACTATTGAACATTATAAATATTTCAGTTGAAAATTGTGTTTAATATTAGCATCTTTTCTCTTTAAATCTTGTATAATTTTGTTCTTTCACGGATTCCATTTATAAGAAACTAATGCACTTTCAGTACCAACATATCATGTCTTAAAAATTGTATCATTTGCTAAATGAATTTTTGTGGATTAAGTAGGTATTTGGTCCTATGTTATGCACTGTGGATATAAAAATGAAAATATTAAGCACCTACTATCAGGGAGTTGGTATTTTTGTAGAGTGCAGATGATAAGGACATAAATTTAGTTATAATACAACTATAAGGTACAAAGTACAGGAAAATTTGTTCTGCATAGGATTGTATTCAGGTACATATTCTTAAAGAGGTTGACAAGTAATAATCTTGATTCTTGTCAATGGTTAATTTTATGTTTCAGCTTGGCTAGGTTATGGTACCCAGTTATTTGGTCAAACAGTAGTCTAGATGTTGCTGTGAAGGTATTTTGTAGGTGTGATTAATATTTATAATCTATAGATGTTATATATATATTATATATAGTATATTAGAGAGATTTCTAATATATATATTAGCAAGAGATTTATGTTGAGGAATTGACTCACATGATTGTCTGAACTCTTGTAGGTCAAAGCAGCAGTATGGAAATTCAGGCAGGATTTTTATAGTCTTGAGGCAGAATTTCTTTCTTCTAAAGGAAAATGCAGTTTTTGCTCTTAAAGATTTCAACTGATTGGATGAATCCTACCCATATTATGGAGGGTCATCTCTGTTTTTAAACATTTATATATGTGTGCATGTGTATTTATAGAGAGAGAGAACAGAGAAACAGAACCAATAGGTTCCATGACAAATACATATATAGGAGATATAGATATCAGTTATGTATTGTATTTATATATTATATATAAATCATATATATATATCATATATATGAGGTATATATGTTATATATGTATAAATCACTTGGTGATGACCCTGCAGGGTGATTACAGATTCTAAATTTACACCATCACTAACCATAGAAGCAGTTTATAAAGAGAGATTATGAAGAATGAAATATTTTGGCTGTTAGAGGTAGAACATCTGGTTTAGCAACTGAGGAGAGAGCAGGAAAGAATAAGGGAATAATTCAATGAAATAGCATTAATTATTAGGGTATACATAATAAGGTATAAAAAAGGTGCTCTATGTCTTAGTTTTAATACGTTTTGAACAGTAAGCAGGGAAAATGGTATATTTCATATAATTTGATCTGAAAGACCTAAGTCCATTTCTAATTATTTGGACTTTAAAACATTCACTACTATTATTCTAATTCCTATGACATTGCAATACAGATGACTTGTAACTTCTTACAAAGCCAGAAAATCTATAAGAAGCAATTTTTAGGTTCATAAAGTGTTTGTTTTTTTTTTTACTTTTAAACTTGAACACAACTACTATGACCTTTCTTGATACTTTGTCTCTAGCTCTTTAGATTCTATCTTATTCTATTTACTCCTCTTTTCCAAAGGCCTAAAATTTAAGTCATATTGCCACTAAGGAATATCACATTGACCATGTTTTCTGAATAATTAGGTTAAGCTTTAGGCAATTTACACCCAAAAACCTCTGATAAGTTGTCATACAATTAAACTGGATTTAACCATTCATTTCATACTTCAGAGGAAGTATTCTCGTGTGGAGAAAATGAAGGGATAGAATATTGATTCAGAGGCTTTAGTTTGCTGACCTCTGTCTCAAAGCTTCAAATTCTTCAAGTGTGAATTGAAAATGAAGTTATAAGGATTAAATTGTATTCATTCAAAAAAGATTTCTTGAGAGCCTAAAAGATGATTGGTACTTTACCTCCTTAAGATATTTAACAGATATCCAATTATATATTGTTGCATAGTGAACTTCTCCCAAATTTAGTGACTTAAAACAACACACATTTGATAATATCTCACAATTTTGTGGATCAGTAGATAGGGCAAGGCTGGATTCCAGGCAAAGCTCAGCTGGACAGTTGTAAATTGGTGATATTCAGCTGAAAGCTGAGCTGGCTTGAAGTGTTCTTAATGGCTTCACTCACATGCATGGACTGTGCCAAGAAGGTTGAAAGGCTGGAAATGGCTGGTCCTTTCCCTCCCTCCATGTAGTCCGAGTTTCTCATTGTGGCTTCTCCAGGTGGGTGGGTGGGATTCTTACACAGCAACTAAAAGCTCCAAAACGACTAATGCAGAAGTTGGCATCTTTCCTAGAGATACAGCCAGAAACTCTCATAATATCACTTTTCCATACTAACGGTAGAACAACTCACAGGCCAGCAGAGATGGAAGGGGAGGGGTGGATTAGACAACAGTTCAATAAGAGAATGTTGAAGAATTTGTGGTCATTTTAAATCTAACAACAGCCTGCTGGCAGGTCACAAATTCTTTACATGTTTCACCCCTCTTTCATGACCTACGAAGTCTCCTCTTAGTATTATTATATTCTCCTGTTTCAGGACATTACATCTAAATCAAATCCAAGTGTGGATGAGGTTCCTTCAGTGTAGTTCCACATGTATAGTTTCTCTCAATCTAAAAACTTGTGAATTCAATCAAGAAACAAGTTATTTAACTTTTGCATACCCAACATACATGGTGAGTCAGTCATAGGATAATTGTAATGGACACTTCTATTAGCAAGTCATTGGGGCTGAGGGAGGTTAGGCAAATAGTGCTCGTTGGTGGATTGCAATGCTGAAATCCAGCTGGGCATGTGTTGTCAATTCCTTGTTTAAGCCTTACTTCTCTTCCCAGAAAAAGATTCTCTGCAGATCTTGGCTCCACCCTCTGAATCTTGTTTCTGCCTCATGAGTCATCCTTTATTTTTCCATGAGAAATAGCTTATGTTTACAGGTGAGTATATTTGGATCTGCTTCTGCTTGCAGTACCTGATAGGGCCAAAGGCTTCTTTTTATATTGTGCTGCCTTTCTGTCTTTTGGTTCAAGATGTTATAATACCTTTAAAAATGTCATGAGCTTCCTCTTCCTTAAATTATACTTTATTTCAGTAGTCAAAAGCCACACCTGCAATCCTTTCTGAGACAGTTATTCTGTTCATTGAGGTGACAGACAAGGTGTTCTGTGAAAATACTAAGATCTTAAATTTTTTTGTCTTGTTTTTATAATGTTAGAGGTCCTTTTGTACAGAAGAGAGGTTCTAAGAGTTATGCCTTAAGACTCTCAAGGCAAGAATCATGAAAATGCCTCTGTACCTCAGACTTCTGGGGACACAAGACAAGAATAATTTCATTTGCTTAGGGGGGAGTATGAGGTTTCCCATAGAAAATGGAGGACATTAATGCAGTATTCTCAATACCACAATTTTCCCTAAAAATATTTTTTCATATAAATCTCTAGGAGGTTTATATGCAACTGGTGAGTGTAATGAGTATTTACTGTCAAATAGCTGTGTGACCAGTCCTATACTAAGGAGTCTAAGGGTGCTACTTGCATCAATATTGAGACTATGATGGTGTTTTTTTATTTATTTTGCTTGGCTTTGAGGCTTTATCTTACGTGACTTTCTAGGATAAGTAAAAATTCTTCCTTCTGCACCCTGGTACATACTTTAATATATCCTTTTATTTCATCAAATATTATATTATCATAAATGTGATTATTCCAATAACAAAATATAGATTGTGATATATTTATCTTCTTCCAATTGCAGAGGGAAGCTATCATTTATTGAGCTAATGTACTATGATATGAAATTATATCATGAACTGTTCCAGGGTCATGCATATACACAATTATAAAAACATACTTTCAAAAGTCTTATTAGATATGTACTTGTATTTCCACTTTATAAACAAAAAAACTGAATATTTGAAGATGTTAATTAATTACTCAAGGTCATATAACTCCTAATTATCAGAGCTAAGTTTTTCTCTGTTTATTAGCTAGCTCACATGATGTTAAATGAGAAAAAATAGGTTTAAAGTACGTAGATTTTATGTGATTAAATGTGGCTTGGAAACTTAGGTCTTTTATTTCCAAAGCAAAAATCCTCTGCATTACACCATATGCATGTGTTTTTGCATTTTCAGATGTGTGAATAGCTATGCAACTGGAAATTAGTTTCAGGGCATAGCAATGTCAGAGATAGTAGCCAATTGTGCAAGAAATGAAAGATAATGGCACAAAAGTGATGGCAATTGCAGGACACTGGTTAAAGGATATTGGTTCTCTCCTGTTGCTGAATGTGAGCTCAATCCTAGGGACATACACAAAGAGAGAACAAAAGTTTGCTAAGAATTCACAAAGACACAGTTTGCTAAAGGATTCACTGTACTGAAAATAGGAATTTCTTCATTCCTCTCTTAGAGAATATGTAATTATTAAACATGAAGGAATATATGTTTTTTAAGCATGATTCAAATTATTTCTATGAAGATTCCATGTGCTAGTTGAAAGGCCGTGTTACGAAACATATCTTGCTGACTTCACATTAAAATAGCAGAAAACACATGTTGAGAATTAGAATTATTATTCATTGAACATTTCAATAAGAGTCCAATACAAGAAGATACAGAATTCAACGGTTTCGTTTTTGTATGTTTCATATCAATATTTTGATATGATATATTCTAGTGTGTCACTGACATGTGGGAAGCAAAGCATAGAAAATAATGTTAGAGGTATTTAGTTCGAAAAATGTGAATCAAGATATAGTTGAAAATTTTTTTTAAAATATATGTTTAATTGCGGGGAATGGATAAATTAGGAATTTGGGATTAACAGAGACGTACTACTATATATAAAATAGATAAACAACAAGGACCTACTGTATAGCACAGGGAACTATATTCAATATCTTATAATAACCTATAATGGAAAAGAATATGAAGAAGTATATATATATATATACACATACAGATAGGTATAACTGAATCACTTTGTCGTATGTCTGAAACATTATAAATTAACTAAAGCCAATGGCACATTTATTTATATATATTTATGTTTAATTCAAATATGTAAGAGCAGCTAGCAGGAAGAAAACAAAATGAAAGCCTAAATGTATTCCATTAAGTAAGAAAAAGAAAAAAAAATGTTGCTGAAAGCTCATTCATAGAGAGCTTTAGAAGCTAAGAGTGTCACTTTAGCAATAAGTCTGCCACTACACCAGGCACCTCAATCACTGTGTATGGAAAGAGAATATCAGTCCATAGAAACTCTATCTGACTGGGCAGGTGAACGCTATACTTGTTGTAGATAGCAGCAGAGCCCTGCTGGAGGTGTTTCTCAGAAGTACTTATAGTGAATTATTCTATTCAAAAGATAAACAGAATGTCCTACACTGTCTTGCAAATCAAAATAAAGTGAGATCTCTTCTCTTTAATGCTGTAGATGACTCTCTCTCTAGATATTTGAGCTTGCAACCTATGCTCTAAAAATTTGACAAAAATAAGCTCTTAATTTTGCTTCGGACTGAGATGAAGCACTGTCTGTCAGGAAATAAAGAATATTTTGCAAAAGTGTTATCATTCAAGCAATGGAAAAATGCCAGTTCAGCTTAAAAATGGGAATGATGGTAGGCAATTTAGGTGGTAGTAGATAGTAATACTAGGCTTTGCCAGTGGCCAAATAGTGTAATAAATGATGCAGGAGTATCTATTTAATAGTGATGGTGAAACAAGAAGGACATATTTAAGGATTCTGATTGCAATATTTCTGAAACAGACTGGACTTAGGAATTAAAAATTGATAAAAACAGTAAATTACCAACATTTGTAATTATTTCCTTAAACCTTGATTTAAAACATGTAGAGTGATACAGATCTTTAATGGTCATGTATTGTAGGATCAATACTTTTTGGTAAAAGGAAAGCATATGTTGGAAAATCTAGGATTATATTCTGGCAGATAAGTAAATTGGGGAAGTATTCCTTATTTAGCCTTACATTTATTACAAAATCATTTACTAATTGCTTGCTCTTTTCCAAGCATTTCATTGTGAAGGATAATAATCATGCTGTCCAGTGTAGGTTTAAAAACAGCCATTTATAGCACTTTTCAATTAAGGAGTTTCTTGAAGAATGTTTTTATTATGTTTTGATTTCAGTTTATAAATCAACCAAATATTGATCTTTTTAAGTGATGTAAGACACAAAGTAAAATAAGTCATTTTAATCAAATGATTACGTGCATTAAATATCTAGAAAAAAGTATTTCAACTATTATTTGTATGTATGTATGTCTCAAGAAAATATTACTAAATTAGCACAAACGTGTTTCATGTATTTAACAGATTATGCCTCAACTATTTTCAGTCCCTTATAGATGCCATTGGCCACTGAATAGAATCTGAAGAAAAGCTAATTAAACTGTTCCATTTTAAGCAATTTATTGTGAATTCTATCATTTCAAACATGACTTTTAGGTACATTTATTTTTATGGAAACACTTTCCCTTCCCTTCTTCCTCCTTCTCTCTCTCTCTCTCTCTCTCTCTCTCTCTCTCTCTGGCATAATAATCCCTCACAACACAAGATACCCATATTCTAATGTTCATGAACCCGTGACTATGTTACCTGACCAACATAAGGTAAAAAGTATGTGCAGAGATGATTACACATCTTGAGGTGGGGAGATTATTCTCCTTTACTCAAGTAAACCCAGTCAAATCATATGAGACATTAAAGCTGAGATGCTTTGCTCGCTGAGGTCAGAGAGAGAGAGATGTGATGAAGGAAGAGAGTCAGAAAGATGCAACATTGTTGACTTTGAAAATTGAGTAAGAGGGACAAGAGCCAAGGAATGCATGAGGGTCTCCAGAAGCTCCTGCTGTGCCTCCAGAAAGGAACACAGATCTGCCAACACCTTGATGTTAGCCCAGTGAGAGCCATGTCAGACCTTCTGACCTCCAGAACTATAAGACAATACATTTGTGTTGTTTAAGTCACTAAATTTGAGGTAATTTGTTAGAGGAACAATAGAAAACTAATGGATTATTCCTCTCTTCATTTCATTAAAAAGTGGTAAGGCACGATATGTAGCTCTTGTTTAGGAGAGAGGGCATATGTCTGTAGATATTATATTTAATAATCGTTGTAAAAGAAAAAAAATAGTTGTTTGTTTTCAGATAATCTTAGTGTTTGTTTCATAGCACATTGGATCTATAAGAAACTAAAAATTTTACTTTGACTCCGTAAAGATGAGCATTCAAGTAACTTGCTCCCATCTTGTGTTGCACATCTGATCTAGAACATGCGTAAGTATTCTATTAGGGAATGTTTACACTGTTTATATCACATTGTTGCTCATTTAAAAGAGACTATGGTGCCAGACATGACTTTGTCAAAGTACTCTTTTAATGAAATAAGAGCTAATATTACAAATAAATCCTATGGAGAAAAAAAAGGAGCATTGATTTAATCAATTATCATACAAGGCAGGACAATAACTTAGTATTAGATAATTAGTCACAGTTGTGAAATTCATCAAATGTTACAGAGAAATGCATGCAATTAAATGGAATTTTTTGGCATATCCTGACTCCCAGTTTAATTTCCCCACTGTTTCTCCTCTCATGAATTATTCATATTTTCTTTGTAATGAATGTAATATTTTATTATTACAATAATTTATCATTTAAAAGTTTCTATAATGTATATTTTGAAATATATAGGTTTATTAATTTAAAATGTCTAATACAGTATTTAGGTGCAGAAATTTCAGGTTTTTTGAGGTTATATACATATCTACCTGTACAAATTCTTAACAGATGTCCCTTGAAGGTCTTTTATATGTCAATCTAATTAATTTTGCAAAAATGTATCTTATAAATTTTAACTGAAATCCAAACAAGGATTTATAATTTTAGATGATTAATTATGACTGTTCACAGCATTTTAGAGAAGTTAGAATTCTCTTTCATCTAAGTTCCCCCTTCCATCACTTTGCTTCTTGTGATCAAGGGTAATAATTTATCTCTCCCACCACCACCATGTGTTTTTTCCCATCCTAACACCAAATACGTGGCTGTATCTTTTCCAACACCAATTCTCCAATTCCCTGACACCAACTGGGTGTCCAGTAATTAAATTCAGTTCTGACACTAACTACCTAGCATTAACATCATCTCCACAGGTAAGGGCTCAGACCCACAAGACTGCCCCTACTTCAGATGCCAGCGGCAATGGGGTGCCCAGGCTACCTGCACTTCTGTCTGACTTGGCTACAAATTCAGGGTTCCCACAACCCACTTCTCAGGTTCAATAATTGACTAGAAAGACTCACAGAATTTGGGAAAGTGCTTTACTTACTATTCCTGGTTTATTATAAAGGATGCAACCCAGAACAGCTAAGTGGAAGAGATACATAGCACAAGTTCTGGAGGGAGAGACACAGAGCTGCCATGCTCTCTCCAGGGCACAATACCCTCCAAGCACTCCCTTGTATTCACCAACCTGGAAGCTCTCCGAACTTCATTGTTTAGAGGTTTTTATGGAAGTTTCTTTACTTATGCTTGCTTCATTAAATCCTTGTCCATTGGTGATTGAACTCTTTTCCTAGCCTCTCTCCTTTCCTTGGAGTTGGGAGAATGTGTATGGGAGTGAAGTTCCACGCCTTTAATCATGGCTTAGTCTTTCTGGTGACCCGCACCCATCCTGATGCTATCTAGGGGCCCAGAGCCACCAGTCATTCATTAGCATACAAAAGGCATTCTTATGACTTGAGATTCTAAGGGTTTCTGGATCTCATGTCAGGACCCTGGGACAGAGACCAAATATATAGCTGTTGTTACATCACATCTTCACTGTGATTTTACAGCCCTTTTACAACTTTCAATATGGACCCAAACATTTCTGGTTCCAGAATAGGAGGAAGCTGGTTATACTTTAATCCATGGGGGGGGTTGAAGTTCATTCCTTGCCATAGGTTTATGAACACATTTTTTTGGTTAGTTGTTATTAGAGTCATACATATCCAGTAAGGAAAAACCTACCAATCTCTGGGGGTTGGTCTAGCTTGATAGCTTCAATAAGCTCATTACAAAATAATCCAGTATTTGTTGGAAAAACCAGTTTGGTTAGTGTATGTGGTGGTATGAAATGTTATAAACAATGCAGACAAACAGATGAATGAAATGTGATCCCTGATCCTAAAGCATCTATAATGTAATAAAATAGTTATTCTGTTTATTGAAGAACTAAATCTTCAGAAGATGTCAGTTTTTCTTCTGAAAATTTACCATGGCACCTGGAAGTCAGGCTGATTTCTTTCTCCATCAATATCCTCTCTATCAACTCTCTGACACATTGCAGTGCCTCTCCTTTTTATTTTTGACTTGTGCTTTGATAGTAAGAAAAGTCTTACTTGTTCTAAATATTTTCTTTGTTTTATTGTTATATCTCTTGTATAGTCAGCACTGTAAGAGCTGCAATTAGATAACTGAATCTTTTTTATGTAATTGATCATTACTTTCAACTGACCAAATTTCCATTTAATGGACTCCCACATAGTAGACCTTAAAGTGGAAGATATGTGTGCCACATTAGAAATAAAATTTAGAGTTTTTCAGTTGCTCAAAATGTAAAAGGTCAATTTCTGTACAGTCCAGAAAATCTGATGAATGTGAATTCAGTAAAACCCTTTAGTAGTAGAATAGAAGAATCACGAAAAGAAACAAGTGTATATAACTGAAGATTATAAATTTATATTTAAGTACAGTTTAAGTAAATGGCATCCTTGTTCAATGACTGCTTTTCTCAATCCATTAAGACTCTCTTCTTGCTACAAAAATAGATCAGCCATTAAATGTCTGAAATGCTGGCTTACTGTCTACTACCATAAGGACAAGAGAAAAAATTAAAGACAATTGTTGACAAATATTGTTAAAGAGAAAACTTTCTACTGACTGGGTGGAAAATATTTAGAAAAAGATAACTGAAAATAATGTTTATACAATAGCTAATGTACAGTTAGGGTATAGAATGGGTCAATTATTTTGTTTCAAAAATTCTGAGGTTCACACTTTCTTATATCAAATTAGTTATTTTATTAAATTTTAGGAGATTATGATTTTTCAGTCTTACTATGAAAAATAAGAACAAATTAAGCAATAAATTGTAAATATGTTCTTAAAACTAGTTATAGTCATTTTGACTAAATTTCTTTTTAAAATTGAGAATGTCTTCCAGTGTATGAGGATTTAATTGTTTATATAGTATTTTTCATTGGTGAGTGAACAGCAGTTTTGGCATGAAGATTATTTTAAGCTGAGACATTTGAGATTCAAAAGATGTAGAAAGAAGTCTTTTGCAAGCTTCCCTTACTTGATTAAAGGCAGAACCTTCTGAGGGGAGGCAACTATAATCTCCCCTTCAAGGCAGCTTCACTCCTAGAGAGTGTAATTGCTGTAAATCCCCTTTCTGGGGGAGTTTCACCACTAGAAAGAAGAAAGATCTGAGGAGATATTGCATGAGCAAACATTATCACAAACTTCGTAACTTACATTTGTTTACCCAAAAGCTCATTGGCTTCCCCTGCACCACACAATAAGCCCATTTATTCTTCCCATGTAAGTCTTTTCTCCCCTCTCCCTTTCTCCTAGCTAAGTGGGGATATAAACCCATTTCTCTAGTTACTCAGAGAGACAGTTCTTTTGTGCACCTTCAAATACACCTGCATATGAATACACTTAACTCCTTTAATCACCTTTAATCAGGCTTTTGTTTGTTAACTCCCAGGCCCCTAATCAGTCAAATCTAATGGGGTAGAGGCAAAGTTTTCCTCCCAGCATGGGTCAAACTTCTCTCTTATTTTTTAAACTGAACTTCCTCAATTTATAATATGATATTGTCTTAATGTGTTGAAGGTCAATACACAATTTTCAGATGCATATTTTCTTTTCAATCAAGAATAAAGTTTGCAATTTTTAGCACAAATTGATCTAGGAAAAGCATCTTCATAATTATCAAAGCAATAGTGGAATAATATATAGCCCTGATGAAGTGGTTCTCAAAGTGTGGTTAGTTAGCAACATGCCATCAACTAAGAACTGTTAGCAACATTGCCGTCAACTAAGAACTGTTTAGTAATGTCTCACCCCAGACCTATGGAATCAGAAACTCTAAGTTGGGTCAAGCAATCTGTATTTTAATAGGCTTTCCAAGTGATTCGGATGCATGTCTTCCTCTCTGTCAAGATCTCTTCCCTTTCTCTGTCTCATTAGTTTACAAATCAGGATATGTCAACATTCTTTTAGTTTCTTTAGCTTGGTCAGCAATACGCTAATGTCTTCTTCTTGTTTTAAATGGAATTATATTTTTCCATAAAAAACATAAAGTGAAAAAGATTTGCCAAAGATTGCCTTTCTTGTTCACAAGCCCAAATTCCTAAGAGAGAAAGGCAGTTGTCCAAATATCAATATTTTTTTAATTATAAATTTTAAAAATGTATATGGGGAATCCCTGGTGGCGCAGTGGTTGAGAGTCCGCCTGCCGATGCAGGGGACACGGGTTCGTGCCCCGGTCCGGGAAGATCCCACAATGCCGCGGAGCGGCTGGGCCCGTGAGCCATGGCCGCTGAGCCTGCGCGTCCGGAGCCTGTGCTCCGCAACGGGAGAGGCCACAACAGTGAGAGGTCCACGTACCGCAAAAAAAAATTAAAATAAATAAAATAAAAATTAAAAATATATATGCTTTAATCAAACAAGTTTTAAAACCTGCTGCTGACTAAATGAATGGCAGAATTTTGGCAATTTCTGAATTAATGATGTTACAAAAATGTTAGTATCATGGCAGAATTATTGGCAAGTCAGTCTCATCTTGTGCTTTCCTATATTGATCTATAAAATCTGATGTCTTAAAGTTTAAAACTAAATTATAATAAATCATTTTGTACACATTCATTTCAGCCTGTATTCTGAAAATTAATTACATAAGCAGATTTTCCTTTACAGGTGAAATAATCCCCCAATTAAAAATTGCTCAGTTGTGAGCTTAAATTTATAAAGGCATGATTTGTAGTATCTTAGCAAATAAAATTGTAAAGAAGCTAAACTTTGTTTAAAATATTTCTTATGCAACAGGAAAAAATAAAACACTTTGAGCAAATATTATCTGCCTATAACCAACTTTTCCATAGGAAAATATTTTTAAGGAATAAAAAGAGATAATAAAAGTTCTTATTTGCCTTTTCTAAATCACTAAATGATAAGTTTCAAGAAATTTATGAATACTAAAATTCTTCTCACTTTTCTTTAGACTTCTAGTTGCCAATAAATCATTACAGTATATCAGTGTATCTCTTGTCCCTGTTTTACTCATTGTCTTTTCTGTGTAATATTCTATTTACCATAGAAAGGCAAAATATTACATCAAAAGAGAAACTGTATTTAATTAGAAAATACTGCTGAGGTGTGACCTTAACTTAGTTTTTTTTTAAGAAACAAAGGTTCAGTGTTTTATATGTGACTTGTTTAATTTTCATTCATACCCATGGTAATATTCAAATTAAATATAATTATTTCCCTGTCTTCTGAACTTACTGTAGACTTCTAACACCAAGACTGTTGCCCTTCAGGGACCTAAAGTGAATTGTCACTGCTGATCTTCAACTTTGCTACAGACATTGTGATTCATATGTCAAGTGATAAATATGCCTATGACCAATAGACATAGTTTTCTGATACAGTTATGCACTCAAATCTGACAGAGATGAGAAATGTTTGCCATTAGAGCAAAATAAAGATGTAGGATTGTTCCCTTTGTGAAGACCACATGTAGCTTGTGAAGTTTTGACGTTTATGAGAAATAAAAGTAGGAACTTTTGAAGGTTTTAAATCACTCTTACAAGGTTTCTTGCTGTTTTCAAACCCTTCAGAATTCGAAATGATCAGATCATACAGGGAATTGATGCTGTAAATCAATGAAAGAAAACAGAAGTTAAAAACCCAGAAGACATGAAATACTTCTGCCTAATACCACCCACACAATTCCTCAATTCCAAACTAGTTCATTACACTATATTTTATTGTAGGAATACTATGACCTGGTGTGATAAAACTGGAAGATTGATCCACAGTGACACACCAGTTTTGGGAAAAGTAAGAAAATACTCTAAGTGTGCATTCAACATATTATCTCTGCCTCTAATATTCCTTGCCTTCTTTAATCCATATTTTTCATGGTCCACCTCTACTTTTTGTGTGTGTACAAACATTCTTTCTCTCAGAAACTTTAATATAATGTATAAAATAACTAGGTTTAATTGTTCCTGTCTGTGGTTACTAAACTACTAGTAGTAAATAAAATTCAATATGACACTACCAAATAAAGTTTTTAAACATGTGGAAAAAAAGAATCCTTAATGTCTATTAGGTCAGTCATACATATTTTCTTAAAAACTAGAAGTTTATGTTTTGCCTCAAAATATGTAATTTCCCCTCCTTCCCAAAAATAATGTCAATACCAGATAATATTTGACAATTGTGACCAAAATATTGTCTTTCAACCAATAGTAAGAATTTAGTTTTCAAGATTGTCATCTGTAGAGCAATATGATGATATTTCTTCATGTATTCAAAATTTAATTTAAAAATGAAATTCCAGCTTAGAAATAATATACAACCCAAATATACAGAATATAAAGTTATGCAAAATTGGATTAAGTTACTTTCATAATGTATCCAGAACATTATTAGATCATTGTTGTGTAGTTTGTTACAGAGCAAAATTGATGAAATAAATTTAAATATACCACATATTTGTTTAATAAAAATACAAATCAAGACATTTTCTACTTGTATAATATTAGTTTTAAAATCTATATTTTTCAAAGAAAACTGCTTTCTTCAACTGTATGAATTTTTCATTATTTTTATGTCTCTATAATGCAACCATTTGACTTAAAGCCTCTTACTAAAGTAGATGAAAAATTAAACAAAAATATCCCAAAGCTGTAAATTATATTAAGATTTATTTTGTTCACCTACTTCTTCCTGAAAAAAAAAAGAGAAAAACTACATATGCATGCATAATGATTAAATCAAAATATGACTGATAGGGAAGATGCCCCATGTGTTTTCCTTTCTGTAAGAGAGTACTGTTAAAGAATAAGCCAAGTGTGATCAGATATCTATATAAAATAAGTATTATTACCATCATTATTATCAGCATAGTTATATTTATATGGGAGTTATCTGGTGGGATGGACACGCAACTAATGAGGTGGTTATATCCCTTTGGGATTGTAGTGTGGTAATAATGTAAAGGAATTATATTTTCTAAAATACTTACTGTTTTTGTTTGTAAGAAACTGCATTAAATTTACAATAGGAAAAAACACAAAAGATGAATTGTCTTATGTGTAGCTATAGTTAATTAATCTAATTAACTTCTGAAGTGCATTCTCTTTTATCATTTTGCAAATATTAAATTTCCACATACAAGTACTAAAACAAATTCTACTGCTATAAAATGGTTAGAAATTACTTCAGATAATATTTAGATAAAATATTTCATTTTATTTTCTGTTATTTCTTGGACACTCTTCCAAATACAATGTGATTATTATTTGTCAAGTTTTACATGATGTTCACTTTAAGTATGTGTATATGTATAAGTGCATGCATGTAATATTTTCATTTCTTTCTTTTATTTTCTTTTATTCCATGATCCACATAACTGTAGCATAATGTTTCATTACATTGCAGTGAAAAGAAATAGTCAAATGAATATGTTATCAAAATGTACTATACTAACATTTTATATCATGTATAGTATTTAAGAATTTAGAAAATTCTTTTAAGTATTTTCTGTCTCCTCTCAAATCAATGGTTTATATTTTACCCATCTCTGCAACTTTTCTGTAAATCCATGCTTATATCTTTAAATCTTCTCTACCTGACTGCCATTGCATTCATTATCTGCAATATAATAAAAAATACATAGCTTATGTAGTAAAGTTTTTAATCTAATAGACCTTGCAGTGGAGGAAAGGACTCCAGTGAATGCCTAGCATATATACGAATATAATTACAAATGTGATTTTTTAAAAATTAAATTCAAGATTAGGAGAACTCCAAAACTTTAAGCTGAATGTTCTTTCAAAGATGGAACAGAGGTCTGAAAAATGAATGAATGTAACTTAGGGTTGAAAACACAGGTTATTTTAAATCTGAGTAAAGTTATGGACATCAGGGCTATCTATTTACTTGCAAATGTGTCAATTATTTATATACCTTTTTTTTTTTTTTTTACTTTTTTTTCTTCTTATCCAGTACATGAATGTGTTGTATATTTTCAGTTCGTACTTCTGTGACTGGAAAAATATGCAAGTGCCAAAGTTGGTATACCATATAAAATTTACATTTCCCATTGAGCAAAATTATCAGAAGTTCATAATTTTTTAAGAACATAGATTATTAGGGGAAAACTTTAAAAAAGAAAGTTTTTTCTTCCAATTTTTATGGTTGCACAGTGCATTTATTTTTAATTTGTTGAAACAATCTTGTGAGGCAAGAGTATGTCCAGTATCTTCATTACATGTTATTTCTCAAACTTTATGTGAGTATATGATGTGGGGTTTTCTTTTTATGTACCTCTATTTTGTTTGCTTTTGTGGTTAAAAACACATAACATAAGATTTGCCCTCTTAATTTTTAAGTGTATCAAACAGTATTGTTATCTGTAGTCACAATGTACCTATAATCCTGTATTAATTGTACAGCAGATCTCTAGAAGTTATTCACCTTGCACAACTGAAACTTATTGAACAGCAATTTCTTGTTTCCGCCTTCCCCCAATGCCAGGCAACCACCATCTTACTCTCTGTTTCTATTAGTGTGACTATTTTAGATACCTCATATAATTGAAATCATGCAATATTTGTCCTCCTGTGACTAGTTTATTTCACTTAGCATAATGTCCTACAAGTTCATCAATGCTGTTGCATATGGCAGGATTTCTTTCCATTTTAAGGCTGAATAATATTTTATTTTTTTCTATATACTACAGTTTCTTTATCCATTTATCCATCTACAGACATGTTTCCATATCTTGAATCTTGTGAAAATGCTGCAGTAAACATAGGAGTGCATATATCTCTTCAAGTCCCTGATTTCAGTTCTTTTAAATGTATACCCAGAAATGGGA
This sequence comes from Monodon monoceros, assembly GCF_005190385.1. NCBI lineage: Eukaryota > Metazoa > Chordata > Mammalia > Artiodactyla > Monodontidae > Monodon > Monodon monoceros. The sequence continues at coordinate 23,741,056 of NW_021703785.1, read as the reverse complement.
TTGCTGGATTATATGGCAATTGTATTTTTAATTCTTTTAGGAACTTCCATACTGTTTTCCATAGTAGCCACAACATTTTACATTCCTACCAACAATGCACAGGATTCTCATTTCTCCACATCCTCACCAACACTTATCTCTTGTTTTTTTGATAATAGCTATCCTAACAAGTATGAAATGATATCTCACTGTGGTTTTGATTTGTGTTTCTGTGATGATTAGTAATGTTAAATATCTTTTCATATACCTGTTGGCCATTTGTATATCTTTTTTGCAGAAATGTTTATTCAAGTCCTTTGCTCATTTTTTAATTGGATTATTTCTTATTTTGCAATTGAGTTGTAGGAGTTCCTTACATATTTTGGATGTTAGCCCCTTATCAGATATATATTTTGCAAATGTTTTCTTCCATTCCTTTGGTTGCCTTTTCAGTCTGTTGATTGTTTCCTTTGCTCTGCAGAATCTTTTCAGTTTGGTATAGCCTTACTTGTCTAATTTTTGTTGTCTAATTTTGGTGTCATATCCAAGAAATCATTGCCACAACCAACATCATGAAAATTTTCCCTAATTGTCTTCTAGGGGTTTTAGAGTTTCAGGTTCTATGTTTAAATCTTTAAAACATTTGGAGTTGATTTTTGTGTATGGTGTAAGATCAGGTTCCAGTTTCATTTTTTGCTTGTAGACATCCAGTTTTCCCGGCATCATTTATTGAAGAGACTGTACTTTCTCCATTGTGTATTTTTGGCACCCTTGTTGAAGATCATTTGACTGTATATGCATGCGATTATATCTGAGGCCTTTATTATGTTACATTGGTCTATACGTCTGTCTTTATGCCAGTATCATACTTTTCAATTACTGTATCTTTGTAATATAATTTGAAATCAGGAATGGTGATCCCTCTCAGTTTTGTTCTTCTTTCTCAGGGTTGCTTTGGCTAAGAGAAGTCTTTTGGGGTTCCATATGAATTTTAGGATTATTTTCTTTTACTTCTGTAAAAAGTACCATTGGGATTTTAATAAGTATTGCATTAAATCTGTAGATCATTTGGGTAGTATGGACATTTTAACAATATTAAGTCTTCTAACCCATGAACATGAGATGTTTTTTCAATTATTTGCTTCTTCTTTAATTTCTTTCATCTATGATTTGTAAATAGGATTGTCTTCTCAAGTTCCATTTTGGATCATTTGTTTTCAGTGTATAGAAGTGCAACTGATTTTTGTATGTTGATGTTGTGTACTGCAACTTTACTGAATTCACTTATTAATTCTAATAGTGTTTGTGTGTGTGTGTGTGTGTGTGTGTGTGTGTAATCTTTAGGATTTTCTACAATTATGATGATTTATATGTCCCAAAACAATTTAATATCAGATAATCATTTGACTAGGATAAACATTATTTTATACATATTTCTTCTTTGTGAATTGTCCAATCATAATCATGTCATTTGCACAATTTAATGTATATTTCATAGCATTTATTTGTTATAGTGTATTACTTAGGTTGAATATTATTTCTTTATCTTATACTAAAAAAACCTTTCTCTAATTTTTATCTGCCTCATGTTTTGCTTTATGGTGTTATTAAATATATCAGATCATTAAAATGCTAGTCTTCTTAAAATTACTTATATATTATATTATGGTTTCTTTCTTTGAAAACATTCTCATAAAAACTGTTTCTATTCCCATGTGATAGTCTCTAAGTAAGGTTTCCAATAATTCATTTTTTCTCTATATGCATGCCACTGGTCGCACCAAAAGGTAGTCTTTCTCCTCCTCTTAAACCTTGGTTGGCCTTGTGACTTCCTTTGCAGTGCTGAAGGGATAATCTGGACCTCTCAAGACTAGGCCTATCATGTACCATTAGTTTTGTTACCTTTGCTGGTGGCCAGAACTACAGGCAGGAGACTTTCAGTCAAAACTAGTTAGGCAGAGAGGAAATTATTTTGGACGTTGAAGAAAGAGGAAAATATTATGAATTGGTGGAGCAGTTAGAGGAGATATAGAATGTGTCAATACCTGACAAACTTGTGAATTTGGTATAGATGATTTCTGGTAAGAAATTTAAAACTGCAAATTAACTTTTTGTACCTACCTGTGTGAAGGTGATAGTGGTATAGGTATTCCTGTGGACTAGACTTCCCAGCTGGCCTTCCCCTTGATAATGCAGTCAGTAACTCTATCCTATGACACATGGAAGGCAGGTAGACAGCCAGCTCCATGGGATCCATGTCATGTGCAATCAGTACCTTCTGAGTCTTCTTGTTCTCCACCAAAATGGTAGCACTGTTAACCTCTGCTCGAAAAACAGGTGGCCACTGAGAGGGGAAATTCCCTTTGCTTGCAGTTTTCTTCTCAGCCTTGGCAAACAGTCTCTGCTCCTTCTCTTGCTTTATCTCTGATATGTATTTATCAGCCAGCCTAAGCAGTTGAGAAGCTATTTGGTGGCACAAGGCCTGGGTGAACTGGTTAAACATGGGAGGCACTTTTAGCTGCTTATGGCGGATAGCCCTTTGCCACCACAACTGGATGGAGCAGGGGCATTTTACAAAGCAGGTGAGGGCCCTTTGGGGCTAGATGTCCTGTCAAATGCCAAATTATCGGGTCTTTTCTCAAACAGGGGATTTACCACGTTCTTGGCCTCCTGCTTCTTCATGACAGCAGGCACCAGGGCCACTTTCTTCCCCGTGGCCTTCTATCCCTTTGGTATCTTGGGCAGCTGGAAGAAAAGTTGTATTTTAATATATAGATGATTTATTTGGAAATTTGAAAAATAACTCTGAATTTTTAAACTTCCCTGTTTGTATAATTTAACATCAATATTTTGATTCATTTTGGATTTATTGATCTTATTTTTCCTAATATTTTGTTTCTTATATTTAAAAAATTCTACATTTTTTTTCCAAATTCTATATATTAAATTTTCCAAAGGTAATAAATTATAAATTAGTGGCCTGGCTCAACATTGCAATCCTCTTTCTCTCTCTCTTTACACACACTGTATATGTATATTTTAATTAATAAATAACATTTTAATTTTTATTTAAATATTACTCATAGAATTATGGCCTTGATGCCTGCTGTTGCATTGAACCAGTCTTGCATAATTTTTTTTTGTTACATATTTGAAATGACTTAAGGTAGATTGTCCATATTTACATATGTTCAGTAAAATTAAAAACACAACTCTATGCAACATTTTATTAAAGTAAATCACAATCTTTTGTCAATGCCTGCATATTTTCTACACAATGCCTGCAAGTTTTCAACAAGGGAAACTTTCTGATGTATTTGAATTTTCTCCTTTAGGTAATGGTCAGTATGTTACAGTGTCAATTTCAAACCAAAATCAGTACGTCTGTGGTCCATAGATAATTTATATATCAATTTATCAGTTACTTGGAGTGAAAAGAGAATATCTTCTTGGAATGAAAGATAACTACTGATGATAATTGGTATATACTATAGACATAGAATTTTAAACCATGCTATCTTGAACAATGCTATTGTATTACAATATAGATTTACTATGGTTCTGGGGAGACCATTAATGACACAAGACTGATGGATAATTTTTGAGAACTAACTTATGTTCCTCATTGTTTAATATATGTGGAAATGTCACAGTGTCACTTTTTCTTTAATTACATTAGCTATTTTATTAAAATGTCCAATAAGTTCATCCTGAAAACACTGGATGAGGGATATTTTGACTGTCTAAAAATGCTAAAGGGAAGAGTAATTTGGGGAATTGGTTGAAGATGGGACTTAGGAAGACACAGGTCTCACCTATTCCCAGGGACACACCAAAGTTACAGCTACCTGTAGAATAATTCTCTCTGAAGATAATCTGAGGACCAGCAGAACAGCTCTTCCACAACAAACAATAAAAAGGCCACATTGAGTAAGGTAGGAGAGGCAGAGAGGCAGTCTCCACAGGGCCCCTACCAGTAGAGTAGTGACCCACAATCAGGAGGGATATCACAAAATATCACAAAAAAGGAGCTTCTTCCTGAAGAATGAGGCGTTTGAGTCTCACATCAGGTACCCCAACCCTTGGGAACTGCGCTGGAAAGATGAACCCCCAAAATAACTGGCTTTGAAAAACAATGGGGCTTATGTCCAGGAGACTCAAAAGGCTATAGGAAACTGAGACTCCACTTTTAAAGGGCTCTTCACAGACTCACCCTGGGACCCAGCTCAAAAGCAGCAATTTGGAAATCACCTAGACCATACGTGAAGAAGATTCATTAACTAACCTAAAGTGTCTGTCAGAGGGACAGATGTCTCTTGAAACTCTTTCTGGGGATGTAATTGCTTGCAGGTGCCATTTTTTTCAATCTCCTACTCTGCTAGCTTGAGGCTGGCAGGTACCATTTATTGATAGTCTCTCTCTACCTTGCTAAGGCTGCTTGCCCTGCCCCAGTGTTACACTATTCCAAAAAATTAAACTGGAGAGAACATTTCCAAACTCATTTAATGGAGGCCTGCATTACCCTGATACCAAACCAGACAAGGATATCACAAAAAATGAAAATTACAGGCCAATATCTCTGATGAACAAAGATGGAAAAATCCTCAAGAAAATATTAGCAAACTGAATTCAAAAATATATTAAAAAGAACATACACCATGATCAAGTGGGATTTATTCCAGAGATGCACGGATGGCTCAACATCTGCAAATCAATCAATATGATACACCATGTTAACAAAATGAAGGGTAAAAATTGTATGATCATTCCAGTAGATTCAGAAAAAGAATTGACAAAATTCAACATCCTTTCATGATATAAACTCTCAACCAACTGGTTACAGAAGGAATGTACTTCAACATAATAAAGGCCGTATACGACAAACCCACAGCTAACATTATACTCAACAAGGAAAAACAAAGTTTTTCTTCTATGGTCAGTAACAAGACAAGGATACCACTCTCACCACTTCTATTCAACAGAGTATTGGAAGTCCTAGCCAGAGTAATTAGGCAAGAAAAAGTAATTAAAGTTATCCAAATAAGAAAGAAAGAAGTACAACTGTCACCATTTGTGGATAGAAAACCCTAAAGACTCCACCAAAAATCTGTTAGAACTAATAAGTGAACTCAATACATTTGCAGGATACAAAATCAATATACAGAAATGAAATCTATGGCATTTTTATACACTAGTAATGAATTATCAGAAAGAGAAATTAAGAAAACTATTTCATTTACAACTACATAAAAAAGAAGAAAATACCTAGGAATAAATTTAATCAAGGTTAAAAACTGCACTGAAAACTATAAGACATTGATGAAAGAAACTAAAGAAGTAACAAATAAGTGGAAAGACGTTCCATGGATTGGAAGAATTAATATTGTTAAAATGTTCAAACTACCCAAAACAATCTACAGATTCAGTGTACTCCCTATCAAAATTCCAATGGCATATTTCACAGAACTAGAACAAATAATTCTAAAATTTGTGTGGTTTATAAAAGATCCCAAATAGCCAAAACAATCTTGAGAAAGAAGAACAAAGATGAGGTATCAAGTTCCTGATTTCAAACTATACTACAAAGTTATAGTAATCAAAAGTATGGTATTGGCATGACAACAGAAACACAGATCAGTGGAACAGAACAAAGAGCCCAGACATATATGGACAGTTAATTTCCAACAAAGGATCCAGGCATGGACAATGGGGAAAGGACAGTCTGTTCAATAAATGGTGTTGGGAAAACTTGACATGCAAAAGAATGAATCTAGGCTACTTTCTTACACCCTACAGAAAAATTAAAAAGGATTGAATACTTGAATATAAGACCTGAAACCATAAATTCTTAGAAGAAAACTTATGTGGTAAACTCCTTGACATTGGTCTTAGTGATTATTTTGGGAGGTATGAATCTAAAGGCAAGGGAAACAAAAATAAACATAAGCTGCTACATCAAACTAAAGGGCTTCTGTACATTGAAGGAAATCATCAACAAAATGAAAAGGCAACCCACTGAATGGAAGAAAATAATTGCAAATCATAACCTTGATAAGGGGTTAATATCCAAAATATATTTAAGAAAACAAAACAGTCAGGCATCTCAACAACAAAAAAAGAAACAGCCCATTGAAAATATGGGCAGAGGATCTAAGTAGAATTTTTTTCAAAGAATACATACAAATGGCCAACAGGCACATGAAAAGATGTTCAACATCACTAAATACCAGGGAAATACAAATCGAAACCACAATGAGATAACATCTCACACCTGTTAGAATGGCTGTTATCAAAAAGATAAGAAATAACATGTTGAAGAGGATGTGGAAAATAGAGAAATCTCATATACTATTTGTTGGAATGTAAACTTGTATAGCCACCATTGAAAATGATTCGGAAATTTCTCAAAATTTAAAAATAGAACTACCATATGATCAAGCTTTTCCATTTCTGGATATTTACCTGGAAAATGTGAAAACACTAATTTGAAAAAATATATACATCCATGTTCATTGCAGCATTATTTACAATAACCAAGATAAGGAAACAAGCTAAATGTTCATAAATGGATGCATAGATAAAAAAGATGTGAGCCATATATATATATATATACACACACACATATACATGTAATGGAATACTACACAACCATAAAAAGAAGGAAGTCTTGTCATTTGCAACAAAATGGAAGGACTTTGAGGGTATTATACAATGTGAAATAACTCAGAGAAAGACAAATACCATATGTTTTCACTTATATGTGGAATCTGAAAACAAACAGACAAAACAAATCAAAAACAAACTCATAGATACAGAGAACAGACTGGTGGTTAACAAAGGAGAAGGAGGTTGAGGGGTGGCAAAAGCATAGGGAGTCAGTTGTATGGTGATGGATGATAACTAGTAGACTTTTGGTGGTGTTCAATTTGAGGTGTATCCAAATATCAAATTATAATATTATACACCTGAAACTAATATAAGGTTATATACCAATTTTAACTCAATTTTTTAAAAAAAGTAATTTGGCAAAGGATTATCAAAATAGAAAGACAACCTAAAGGATTTAAGGTAAATCCCAAAGTGGCAAACATATAGCTACAGTTTTATTTCTGCCTATATGCCAAACTGAAAATGGAGATGTATACTGATTAAACTACTGAAGAGCTTACACACTAAAATTTCTTCAGGCTGTTGTTATACTACAATGAATGCCCACAGTTCAAAACACATTATAATGTACTTGGAAAATTCTTCCTATCACAGAATATATTGAAAGTGAGTGAGATATATATATATATATATATATATATATATATATATATATTTGTATTTTATTTATTTCTATGCCACAGATTTGGATATAGCTAAAAATGACAAAATTAGTATTAGGATTCAAATATATAAAAAATAAAATGAACAGAAGTTACCTTTCTTGCCCTTTCAAATGATATCTTATTGGAAGAGGATGTGAATACATTCAGAGGTAATCTAATATGCATTCCATTATTCACAAAATTCCAATAAATTATGTATCTTTCCTCTAGTGTGACATTAGCTTCTTAATGAAATGAAGCACATCTTTCTGTGCAAATATGTAGAACAAATATCTGATACTTGTTAGGTTTTATATTTTTTATTAACTAATTTAAATGAGTAATTTTTATGGTTAAATAGTGACTTTTATACATACATAATCAAGAAATTCCAACATTCACTGGACTGGATTTCAGAATTTTAGGATCAATGACTACTTCTCTCCATTTCCCCCCGTTTTAATGGGAATGCCTGTAGATGTTCCCACGTGACTGTTCAGCTGCTGCATGTTGATTTGTTGGGGAGGGGCTGGAAAACTTGTCTCTATATTTTACAGCTAACTGGTTTCTTTCATTACAGAGAACTACACACAAAGAGCCTCGTCCATATCTAGATCCAGTCTTGTTAGGTGATAAGATTATAGACTTAGAGCAAAATCTTTAATGGGACCAGTGTCTCGTGAATGTCTCATTAGAAGGAGAATCAATGTATTTTGCATGTGGGAAAGATATAAACAACTAGAGTCCAGAGGGTGATCTGTGGGGAACAGATGCTAGGGTTGCACACATGATCTCTAGCTCTTGTTGTTCACATCCTTGTGTGATCCTCTTCTGAGTGTGGACAGGGCCTATGACTTGCTGGTAACGAGTGGAATAAGGCAAGATGATGGGTGCATGTTTTTACATGTTCACGATTAGGTTATGTAAGGCTGTAAACTGTGTTGCTACAATAATTTCTCTTCCTTGCTGGTTTTGCAGAAGGAAGCTGCCATGTTGTGTGTGAGTTGCATGGCAAGTTGCTAAAAGTGGCTTCCAAGGAACCCCCAGCAAGAAAATGGGGTTTTTAGTTCCACAGCCTTCTAAGTAACTGAATCCTGCCCACATGAAAGCTTAGAAGTGGATCATTTCCGAGTAAAGTGTCAGATGAGACCACAGCGTCAGCCAACACAGTAATTGCATCCTTATGAGAACTTGAATTAACTAAGTCATGCCCAAACTCTTAAAGCTTTACACACTATGATATAATAATAATGATAATGTGTTGTCATAAACACTAAGTCTGTGTTAATATTGTTATGTCACAATAGATAACTAATACAGAGGAATTTTATAATGATTCAGAAATCATTCTTAATCTCCAGATTGCCATCATGGAGAAAAAAACACAATTATTTCAATCAAATCTCTTCTTTCACTTCTTAGAAAATTATACTGAAAGGCAAATGATCCTAACTAAAATACTATATTTCATGTCTCAAAACAATTACTCCAGCCATTTTGTGATATGGGTACTTCTTGATTGGAAAAACAAAAATAATCAGTTATACTGAGGAAGATATTTGACTGACATGTAAAAATTGAATAGGCGGGAGGGAAATGGTATATAATGTTCCATTATATTCAAGCAGGAATATTCTTATGGAGAAGTGATTGAAAGGGAAGAGTGTCATGATGAAGATGCTGTACTAATAGGCTGTTTACACCCTCTGTTTTGATATATAGTCATACTAATGTTTACAAAATATAGGCTATAACTTCTCTTTCCTCAATAAGCCAAAGATCTTCCCAAGTTGTATTTTCAATGGTCATGTGACACAAGTTATAGAGGTATGTGATCAATGGAGGCTGATTCTTTAAAGATTTAAGACCAATTCCCATAATTCAATCCAAGTTCAAAAGGGAAGGAGAGGATCATAAATAATCAATTAAGTGACTACTAGAAATAGCCCTTAAAGATACATCAACACAAAAATACCTTTCACAATGTGGCATGGGGAAATAAATACACTACATTAGGTGGAAGTAGTTTGAAGTAATTTATGGTTTTTGAAGTCTAGACCAGTTAGATAACAAATTGCAGGATCCTCCACTTTGCTGTGTGAAACTTGGGCAACTTTTTCAACACATTGTGAGAATTTTATCTTTATGTATAAAATGAGGATATAATCCATCATATAGGGTGATTGTGGTTCCTTGAGTAAATGAATGAGAATGCACTGTGTGCCATAAAATAACATCACTAATTAAAACCATTATTGTTATCATTAGTTCTGCTTCTGCCACTAATCAGTGGTGAGAAACTAAGAGTGTGATTTTCTGAAATTCATTTATGTGTAGGAGAAATGATGATGTTGTAATTAATACTGCTAATAATCTGTACCAACTATTGATTATTTTAACGAATGATGTCTTTCTGGTCATTGAAAATAAATGACCAACATTCAGTTTTTCCCTTAAAGTTATACTAAAAGTTTCTTCTATAAGGAAATATAACATGTTAAAGGTCTAATTTACAAAGGCATTAACTTACAAAATGCTTTTTTATTTGATATTATTTTAACTATTACATGGCTTTATGCCATTTCATGGTTTTGATTAAATCCTGAGTCAACAATTTTTGATAGCCTTTGATAAGACTACAAGTTTCCTTAATCCTTGTGAACATTGGAAGATGGGAAAATGAATCCAGCTGGACCTTGCCTCAATGAATTATCTTCTATATAATCAAGCATTAAGTAATCATAATAAAAATATTTAAAGACATATATGTTTGGGGAAAAATTTTTTTTATACCCATCTTGTAAAGTGAACCTGGAGGGACATTTTCCCCTATCTTGCAGTAGCAAAATAAATAAAATTATGCACAATAATACAAAAACAATGTGGGCAATTTGTGTGTGTATATAACAATTATATTTTTACATTTAAAAATTTTTTGAAACAATCTCAAAGTTAATAAGTGTGGCAAGTACAGCACAAATAACTTTTTTCTGAATCATCTAAGAGTAAGCTGCTGACATGATGCCCAATCACTCACAAAAAATGTTTGTGTATATTTCTTCCAATCATGTTCTAGAGAACCACAATGTAAACATGAAGATCAGGAATTGATATTAATATATTACTACCATCTACTCCTGAGACCATTCAGATTTCTCCAATTATTCTAGTAATATCCATTAAAATAAAGGGGTAAAATCCAGAATTACACACATGCATTTATTTTCTATGTCATTCTGATTTTATTCACTTGGAACAGTTCTCAGGTTTTCCTTGACTTTCATGACCTTGACACTTGGGCATATTAAAAACCAGTTGTTTTTGATAATGCCCTTCTATTTGGGATTCTCAAATATCTCATCATAATTCAATTCAGATTAAGTATTTTGGGCAGGTTTAACAAAGAAGTGATGCCGTGTCCTTCCCATCCAATCCTGTAATGGCACACCATTTTAATTTGTCTCATTACTTGTTTACTTATTTTGACTTTGAGCACTTGATTAAGATGACACATACTAGTATTATCCATTCTAAAGTTTCTCCTTTTTTCCTCCTTTTATTTTTTTTTCCCTTTCTTTTTATATATATAAGTACTGGGATGGAGATAGTCTGAGACTTCATCAAACATCTATTCACTAATTTACATTAGTGTAGACTCATGAGTTCTTATTTTAGTTAATCAGGTATAATCCATTAATATCATCATTTTGACATTTAAGTTTTTTACAGTGAGGATCTCTTTAAATGGACTTACATATCCTTTGGCATGCACTCATCATTCTTTGAACTCTTCTTTATTTTCTGGCCTAGAAAATACCCCATTGGGATCTCATTTTGTATTTTCCTTAACTCACTACTAAAATGAGTCATTTCTCAATGGAATTCTAGGTTATTTTAACGGAGAATAGAGTACAGAAAAGATTTTAGTGCCAGGTGTGTTCATTGTTATTGGTATGTCACTTCTCATAGGAACATTGTAGTAGATAGAGCCAGAAATACACACACACACACATTTATTTCTGTATCCATCTTAATAGGTTAAAATCTCTGAGTTTACAATATCTCTAATTTAAATCCAATAACATAGGGTTGATTTTCATTTTCTCCATTTCTACGCAGTCTCCTCTTGCATGCCCTTCTCATACTTAGGTATTATATACTAAGCCAGGCTTCAGCCTCCCCAAGAAGATACCCTTCTTACGCTGCTCTGAATCCAATACTCTAGCCTGGGCAGCTGCTGTCACCTCTGCCCCCCTGCCCAAGATTGAGTTCTAATCCTGTTCTGGTACCAATAGCCCTTGCTGGGCTGTCTGTTTCCTTTGAACACCATCCTCACTCTACTTACTTAGCCTCTGACTCTGGATTGTGGAGCACCTTGATCCCTTATCAACACAACACACACACACATAAGCACCTGTCTTGTTCATCCCCACCTACTGTTTGTGACTGGAGTAATCAGGAAGGGAAATAGGTGTGGAAAAGGAAGAATAACTACAGTTTATTTCAATATGTTGCATCACATGTTAGAATAACAAAATCCCAGAATGAGCCAAATTTCAAATCTCACAAAAACAAACTCTTGTACATAGCACAAACTCTGTGACATACTGTCTATGACTATTGAACATTTTGAAGAATGGTATCCTAAAAAAGTATCTATTTTAAACTCATTACATGTTCATATTATTGGGTTAAATGTTTATTGTTATCTTAAATAAGTTTCTTGTGTCATAAGATTAAAAACTCAAATTGTTTGATATAAGAAATTTAAAGAGTGTTACAGTAGTGCTCGCTTCAGCAGCACATATACTAAAATTGGAACGATACAGAGAAGATTGGCATTAGCACGGCCCCTGCGTGAGGATGACATGCAAATTCGTGAAGCGTTCCATATTTTTTACCAATAGCATTTTTCACAGAACTAGAACAAAAAATTTCACAATTTGTATGGAAACACAAAAGACCCCGAATAACCAAAGCAGTCTTGAGAAAGAAAAATGGAGCTGGAGGAGTCAGGCTCCCGGACTTTAGACTATACTACAAAGCTACATTAATCAAGACAGTATGGTAGTGGCACAAAAACAGAAATATAGATCAGTGGAACAGGATAGAAAGCCCAGAGATAAACCCATGCACCTATGGTCAACTAATCTATGACAAAGGAGGCAAGGATATACAATGGAGAAAAGACAGCCTTTTCAATAAGTGGTGCTGGGAAAACTGGACAGCTGCATGTAAAAGAATGAAATTAGAACACCCTCTAGGACCATACACAAAAATAAACTCAAAATGGATAAAAGACCTAAATGTAAGGTCAGACACTATAAAACTCTGAGAGGAAAACATAGGCAGTACACTCTATGACATAAATCACAGCAAGATCCTTTTTGACTCAGCTCCTAGAGAAATGGAAATAAAAACAAAAATTAAAAAATGGGACCTAATGAAACTTAAAAGCTTTTGCACAGCAAAGGAAACCATAAACAAGATGAGAAGACAACCCTCAGAATGGGAGAAAATATTTGCAAATGAAGCAAATGACAAAGCATTAATCTCCAAAATTTACAAGCAGCTCATGCAGCTCAATATCAAAAAACCAAACAGCCCAATCCAAAAATGGGCAGCAGACCTAAACAGACATTTCTCCAAAGAAGATATACAGATTGCCCACAAACACATGAAAGAATGCTCAACATCACTAATTATTAGAGAAATGCAAATCAAAACTACAATGAGGTATCACCTCACACCAGTCAGAATGGCCATCATCTGAAATCTACAAACAATGAATGCTGGAGAGGGTGTGGAGAAAAGGCAACCCTCTTGAACTGTTGGTGGGAATATAAATTGATAAGCCACTATGGACAACTGTATGGAGGTTCCTTAAAAAACTAAAAATAGAACTACCATACGACCCAGCAATCCCACTACTGGGCATATACCCTGAGAAAACCATAATTCAAAAAGAGTCATGTACCACAATGTTCACTGCAGCTCTGTTTACAATAGCGAGGACGTGGAAGCAAACCTAAGTGTCCATTGACAGATGAATGGATAAAGAAGATGTGGCACATATATACAGTGGAATATTACTCAGCCATAAAAAGAAACGAAATTGAGTTATTTGTAGTGAAGTGGATGGACCTAGGGTCTGTCATACAGAGTGAAGTAAGTCAGAAAGAGAAAAACAATTACTGTATGCTAACACATATATATGGAATCTGAAAAAAAAAAATGGTTCTGAAGAACCTAGGGGCAGGACAGGAATAAATACACAGACATAGAGAATGGACTTGAGGACACAGGGAGGGGGAAGGGTAAGCTGGGACAAAGTGAGAGAGTGGCATGGACATATATATACACTACCAAATGTAAAATTGAAAGCTATTGGGATGCAGCCACATAGCACAGGGAGATCAGCTCGGTGATTTGTGACCACCTAGAGGGGTGGGATAGGGAGGGTGGGAGGGAGATACAAGAGGGAGGAGATATGGGGTTATATGTATATGTATGCCTGATTCACTTTGTTATAAAGCAGAAACTAACACACCATTGTAAAGCAATTATACTCCACTAAAGATGTTAAAAAAAAGAGTGTTACAGTAAATCATAAGTTATGTATTAAAGTTATATTTTAATTCACATAAGTTTAATGCTAAAATATTAGTATGAGATATAATCATATGTAAACATATTCTGCTATAAAATATCAAATTAAGAAATAGAGTAAAAAAATCAATATTATATATATACTGTCAGTGCAGATTGAGTCAAAGGTCTTTCATGACCATGTAACAATATTAGTGAATTTATTTCTGAGGTTTATATTCTGTTATACTGATGTATATGTCTATATCAGAACTAGTCTACATGATGTTAAATTGGGTAGACTTGTAAAATAGCTGTTTATACCACAAAACCATTACAATATGCTAAGAATTTTAAATGAGTAAAGATAGCATGTGGATTACTAATCATGGTAGAATAACAATAATGTTGACCAGTGATAAAGATAATTTAAGAAATTGTAATTGACAACAAAATGTTTAGGTTAAATCAAACCACATCCAACCTCACTCAGAATAAGCAGTTTTATACTAGGCTTGTATCTACTATAAGATGAGAAAATACAGAAGGCAAAATTGAAAATTTTAAATAGCAACAGTATATAATAGAAAGATACAACACTCAATACAGACATCTTCTGGGGAAACAATTAAGATTCCAAAAGTGAAGTACATAAGAAGGGGACTTGTCCACCTGGATGGTGGATATAAAAATTGCCAAGGAGGGGAAAGGGAAGCTGAGACGAAGTGAGAGAGTAGCATTTGATAAATTTTACATTTACCAAATGTCAAATTGATGGCTAGTCGGAAGCTGCTGCATAGCACAGGGAGATCAGCTCGATGCTTTGTGATGACCTAGAGGGGTGGGATAGGGAGTTTGGGAGGGAGGCTCAAGAGGGAGGGGATATGGGGATATATGTATACATATAGCTGATTCACTTTGTTCTACAGCAGAAACTAACACAACATTGTAAATTAATTACACTCCAATAAAGATGTAAAAAAAATAAAATTGCCAAGAAAGACGTGAAATTTTTGGCTTTGGTGCTATGGTTCATTAAACATATCTGAAGTCTCAGCTGATTTAATATGAAAACCCTAGCTCTCTATGTCTTATGGTAAAATCATACCTGCAGTGGGGGAAACTAAGAATTATGAACTTCAAGTTATGAATAAAATTATACAAAATATTGCACACCCATTAATTAATATAAATAATAAAATCTGACAGAATTAAGTGTTAGAATCTGACTCTAGATGCTACATAACTGGTAGGATTTTAAGTGACTTCTATTTCTGAAGGTTGAAAATGCCACATACCCTACCACCCAAAATTTCTGTTTGCCAGTATATACCAAGGGGAAACTTTTCCATATGTACTCTGGGATACATTTCCAAGAATGCTCAGAGCACTACTTTTCATAACAAATTTCAGAAAACAAAGTTGATTTCACTGGTAGGAAAATGGATGTATGAGCAAGACAGAATATTATGTGGCTGGAAATGATTGAATTAGGGTAAACACAATAATATAGATAAATCATAGAAATGTAATAGTAACTGGAAAAACAAATGACCCAGGAATGTGCATAAAGAGTGATATCCACTTTCTAAGTTAAAAAAAATAATAATGTGTGAGTGTGGGTGTGTATCTGTGTGTGTATGTGCATATGTTGTTTTTAATAACACAATAGATGCTTTAAAACTGTATAACAATGATTGTGAGATTCAGGATGGTTTCTCGGATGAAATGCTGGGGGATAATGGTGCCCATGGAGCAAACAGGTCAAATTTCCCAGTAGATTTACTGGCATTTATTAACTAATGAAAACAAGATAGCCAATGTGAGAAAATAAATATAAAAAGACCACACAAGAATTTAAAAGATTGCAATAATTCTAATTCTATGTAACTATGTTAAAAAAGAAGTATACCCATTTGTGTTAGAACATTTGTAACAAATGCAGTCTCAGAGTACTAATCAGGTTTTTAATAGTAGCTTTGTTTTTATCTTCAGTGTTTAAAAATTAAAAGTTTTTAAGAAAATCTGAAGTATCTTAATGTGAAGAATGTTTAAGTCATCAACCAATTTTAAATTTTGGAGGAAATGTAATTTCTGAAACTAAAGCACATGCTTTAATAATTATTTAAGCAGAATGGGTGTTGGGTTCGAGTGGAGTTAGTAGGGCATCCATGCAGAGATAAGTGGCAGTGACTGCAGTGTGAAGTGTGAGGGGGAGAGAAGTGAATCAGTGCAGGGGTGCAAACTGGCCTGGGGTTATTGATGAATTGGTGATTCCACATAGGAAGTTAGGGGTACAAGTTCAGCAATGGGGTGTTAGTGTCCAGTTAGTTTGAAGAAGGAGGCTTCCATGCATTTTCCAAGCTGGAGTTGATGAGGAGAGAATTTGCACGGTAGAAGATGTGACTTGTTGTGGGATGTCACAGTTCAAGGAGAGTCAGGTGTTTAAATAGTGGTGGTGGAGTGGCAGAATCCCAAAAAGAACCCAAATACATTGAGCAGGGTGTCCACACACAGTGCCAGCGCTTGCTTACATACTGAGAAACTAATCAAATAAGTAAACACACTGAGAAAAGCAGGAGACTGGTTACTCCTTGTCTGAAAAGGGAGATACTTACAAACATGGAATTTGAGAAGTCAGTGTGCTCATTGATTTTGATAGATGATAGAGGTAGAGAGATAGACAGATGATAGATGATAGATAGATAGGTAGATAGATAGCTCTGTGTGTGTGTGCACGCGCATGTGCGCACATGCACTTATACATGTGTGGGAAGCTTTCTCTGTCCACTGTCAGGGCATGGGTGCAGCAACATTCAAATAACAATGAAAACATCAAGGTCTAGATCTTTGTTTCCAAATATAATCCTCCACAGTTGTCTAGAAATGAGGATTCCTTGAGGAAATTACAGGTTTCTGTGCTAGGGGAGGGAAAGTACAAGGTGAGACTGGAATATGTTTTGTACCAGACAGTAAGAACTCAAAGAATGATTAGGGCATGATAAAAATCACAAAAGCCAGCTTAAAGAATTTTCATGGACAAATATGGGGCACTTTGAGCATCAAAATAATAATGCGAATGGATTAAAACTCACTAAATACAAAAGGAATCTATGAGTCCATCGCAATATGAATAAGTGAACTCTGCTTCAATAATATGGCTGATTGTCTGAGTACCTGGAGTACAAGAAATTACATAGGGTGAGTTAGCTGCTTCATCAGACCTGAAAACATAACATTGGGTCAAAATATAAGTGCACTACAGATATGAATTAAGATATTTCTGTTTTAATAATGCTATAATGGAGACAGAATTAGGAGTTATCTACAGTCTTGTGAAGTTCTCAGGGCTATTTTAATTTACAGAACCATTAAGTTTTGTTACACGCCAGAAATATCTTGAAGGGAAAGAAATGTTACTGTGTGTCACTGTTACCTTTCAAAGTGACCAGCCTTATGTGAAAATTATTACATTAATGTGGTTGACTTGCTTTGGTGACCATGAAACAGGCCTCCTAATATTAGCACTCTTATGTGGTCCCTTCTCAAATTAATTCTAGACTGGCCTGTGAGTACTTTAAATATAAGTATAAAATATACTGAAGTATTTATAAATAGATTGTGGTATATAATACCTGCAAATTTCTATTACATGATTAAAAACAAAAAAAAATGTGTGTGTGTTTGGGGAGGGTGATATAGATAAACAAATGACCAAAATGTGAGTGTGGGTAACAGGAGTTCTGTGTTCTAGTCTGCGATTTTGTCTATAATTATGAAAACATACTAAGATAAAAAATAATGAAATCAATGTTTATTTAATAATTTTTATTGAGTGGAAGATTTTTCAGAGACAGTTTACACAAATTAAAGGCATTAAGTAATGGACAGGTGTATACAATTAAGGTCTTTTGGCAGAAAGAATCACTTCTAGATTGTAGCTGGGCTGAAAATAAACCTCTGCTGAGCATTTCCTGAATTATGGGTCTAAAACATTCTCCTTAGCTCTGGCAACTTGGTGTTTTACTCATGCTGTCTTATAACTTGTGCAGACTGAAAAATGATATTTCATATCATTACTCCCCTGCTTCATCCAGCCACTGAGAAGAGAGTGTTGAGTTTGATAGGTGTTCAAATAAATGCAAATTGGCCCTCAAACAATCACTCGCCTACCTGATTTTTAAAAAATCATACATATTTGAAAGATCCAAAATGATGCAACTGAGCTTCTTGGTATTATATAAAGTAAAACTCATGTGAAAACTGAACACAAGCTCTCAGAATTATAAATGATGTACTTTATCCATCCAAGCTAATATGTGAATAACCATTCATTGTCAAATATTCCCTTTTCCTCAATATTGAGTTTTCTATTGCTTGTTGAACTTTTCACCTCCATTACTCACTTAAGGGTTTCATTAATGTTAGTTCATCTCATTTTGTTTTTATTCCCATATTAAGCACAGAGATGGAAAAATAAAGCCTTATATTAAGCAGTGACAAAAAAAAGGTATTTAATTGCCTCCGGTTCTTTCTCAGCCTCAACAAGGCCGTTTTCAAATACAGAAATATTGTTTATCATTTTTAATGCTGACTTGAGATTTGCAAATAGAAAAGAATTTATGCATCTGCTATCCTTGCAGTGGAAAAAATGAGAACAGTACACATTTACACAGATAGGCAATTGGAAAATATAATAATAAAAGTTTGTATTTTTAGAATCAAAGTCAAACTTTAAAGTTTTAAGGAGTCATTGCCTAAAAAGTGATAAGCCAATTATTTTACAGGATATGTTTAATAGAGCTATGAAACCTATTGTTATACTGTGCCATACTTGTGTACTTGAAAGGAGTTTCAATGAAACATGCCAAATGTTACTTTTAGTCAGCATGATCAGAATAGTCTGTTTAATAATGGTACTGGTGAGTCATATACTTCCAGGTTTCTATTAAATTGAGCCATCATAGACTTTGCTATTATAACAATAGCCAGTACCTCGGGATTTAGACAATTTAAAACAGGAAGAGTTATACAACAAGAAATACCAAACCTTGAAATTGAAAGTCAGCATCTTGTAGCGATAAATTTTACTTGGAGAGTGCATACTAGAACAAAACTATTTTTAAACATAGTAATTATCTATGTGAGGATTTTATTTTATATTACTTTTTTGTGTTAAGATATTAACATGATTCCAGAATTTTTAAATTATATATTAAAAAGCATATTTTTAAGGACGTACCTCACCCTCAATCTTTTCAACTCTCTTCCCACTTACCCTGGAGGTAACCAATTTACTAAGTTTCTGGTTTATCCTTCCTGTATTTCTTTTTGCAAAAGCATGACGATAAATGAATGTTTTCTTATTTCACTTTTCTTTTAACATAAAATGCAGGACACTATGCTCTTTTCTTGCACTCTTTTACAAATAATGTTGCAAAAACTAACCTTGCGCAGATGTATTTTTCAATTGTTGGAGATTATTGGATTACATGTTGAAGCATGTACAATTTTGTTAGATGTAGTCAAATTCATATTCATGAGGTTAAAACATTTTGCATTTCCAAAGCAATGAATGAGAGTGCTTGGTTCCAAACTTAACATATTACCAAGCTTTTATTTTTGGTCATTATAACTGATGAGAAATAGTTGCTCAGGATTCTTTTAATTTTTATTTTACTTATGATGTGTGAGGTTGAAAATCTTTCCAAAGTTTACAGGCAATTTTCACACCTTTTAAAATAATTATTTGTTTATGTGTTTCCATTTTTTCTGTAAAGTTTTTTGTTGTTCTATTTATACATATTTATACAAGTATGCTCTTATTGATATTGACTCTTTATTTGTATTAAAGTTGCAAGTGTGTATTTACTGTTTGTCATTTTTCTTTTGACTTTTCTTCTTACATTTTTTTCATACCAAAATTTCAAAAATCTAATTTCACTGTAGAAAAAAGTGTATTCTCTATTACCATGTGGCAAAGTTTTACCTGTTTCCATATGATCTAAAAATTGATTACACTCTAGCATCTTTTCTATATTCTTCTTTTTAAAAAATATTTATTTATTTATTTGACTGTGCTGGGTATTAGTTGTGGCACAAAGGATCTTCATTTCTGTGTGCAGGGTCTTTTTTAGTTGCAGCATGTGAGATCTTCAGTTGTGGCATACAGGATCCAGTTCCCTGACCAGGGATTGAACCCAGGCCCCCTGCATTGGGAGCTTGGAGTCTTAACCTCTGGACCACCAGGGAAGTCCCTATTTCTAATTTTTTTGGTCCATTTTTTTTACCTGACTTTTACTGAGAGTAGTGTGTTAACCCTTCTGATATTTTTATGCTTCTGTCTCTTTTGTCCCCTCTTTCTGCTCTAGTAAGTTTATTGCAGTATTATTTGGTGCATATGTATTCATGTGTGGTACTATATTGTGGATTGTGGCTTTTAGCATTCAAAAACACACATCTTAGAATATTTAATCCTATTTATTATATTTTGCCTGATATTCTAATAGCAATGCCTATTTTTCTCCTTGTTTTTACTTGTGTTTTTTTATTTATTCATTTTTAAAACCACTTTGTTTTAAGTGAGTCCCTGGGAAACAGCATTTAGTAGGTTCTTTCTCTGTAAGGCAATTTGAATTTTTTAAATAGGTGATTTGACCCTCATGTTTATTCACAAAACTGATATATTTGATCTCACATCTGTCAAATTACTCCTCAATGTAATACTATGTTTCCAATGCTATATTTCCTGTGTTTTCTTCTTCACAAGATATGATTTTCTTCCTTTGTTAAAATTTCCTTTAAGTTTATGAGTGCTTGTATGTTAAGTATATCAGATGACTTTGAATGTATGCCATTTTAACATCTGTAAGTCTCCTGTTTCTTATTAATCTTTTTATTAGCTTGTTTCTCAGTTTTTTATTTACATATTTTGCCTTATATTTTGTCTATATTAGAATCAATAAACTAGTGTTCTTTCCTCTTTCAGCACTTATCTTCTCATATTTGAGTTACGTTATTTCTACTTTGTTAGTAAGTATAACTTGTAAATGGTTATTATTCTATCCTCATTCCCACCTTCAATTACAACTTGGATTTACAATTATTTTAAATTCTATTCATTGTTCATTTTCCTAAAATTTTATCATTCTTTAATAAAGCTCACCATTTCTAGAATCTTCAAAAAGTACAGTATTGGCTGCTATCTTGCATGTTAAAAAACTTTTTCTCTGGCCTTGATACTGGAAGAGCTGCTTATATAGGCAAAAAATTCTTTGTTCATAATTTAATTCCTTGATTTTCTTGAAGCTGCCCATACACTTTTGTTTCACTATGTATGTGGCTCTAGAGATGTTTGATGCAAGTCCAATTTTCAGGTATTTGCAAGTAACTTGTTTTTTCTTTACATGAGGCCCTATGGACTTTGTCTTTCTAAATGTTATTCTATATGCAGATATATCTTGAAATTGCTTTCTAAACCAATTTTCTTAGATATCCTAAAAATCCTTCAATATTAAGATTCAGGTTGTTTTTACATTTGGACTTTTTTTCTTGTAATTTTAAATACTAGTTTAGTTCAGTTTTTGTTTTTCCTTCAGAACCAATTATATATATATATATATATATATATATATATATATATATACTAGATGTCCTTTGCCTTACTGACACCTCAGCCATTTTTTCTAGCACCTTTTTTACTTCTTCTTTTATAGTCTATTTTTTATTCTATTGTTGGTTTGACTAACTTTCTTCAGTAATCATTGTTAAATTTCCATTTGATATTAATGCCCCTTGTGTATCTTGCAATTAAATGTTAATTTCTGTGATGGTTTTTACTTCTTCCATTTCTTTCCTCAATTCAATAATCTTCTTTTTCTCCTCTTTTATTTTGAACATTTGTGTTTTCTGGTTTTGGATTTGTGATTCAAGATGGTTTTACATAATTCAAATGTTTTGTAGAAAATAATCAGGAACGTTTTTATTAATTTTCTTCTTTGTACTTTTTGGTGCATTTTATTTGGGTGGGGGGAAGAGCATTTCATTAAGCCATGTTTTTATTCTCATTTTCTGTTTGTTTGTTTGGTTTCTCTTTCTAATAGAAATTTTTTTAATATTTAGACTGGGATTTCCCTTGAGGTCCAGTGGTTAAGTCTCCATGCTTCCACTGCAGGGGGCATGGTTTATCTCTGGTCGGGGAACTAAGATCCCACATTGCCGCATGGTGTGGCCAAAAAAAAAAAATTTAGGCTGCTTTTTTCTATTTATTTCATATGTATTTATTTCACAAATTTGGAGTGAATTCCTAGTTCAAGAATGCTTTTTCTGCCAGTGTAGTAAAGAATAATTTCTTTAATGGATGCCTTTATTCTTCTGGGGGGTTAGGAGAAGGATTATGTGGCTTCAGTGTCTTTTGCTGTTGTCCTTTTTTGTTTTGCACAACATAAATTTGCAACTCTTGCTTTATTTTGTTATATCACCCTATATCTAAAGAGTACCTGTCCCTTCCTTTTCACATTCTTTTTCCCCAGAGCAATGTCTTGAAAAGCTGCCACCTCAGGTCACACATTTTTAACTTCTCTCCCTGTAGTCTCTGCTCTGATATGCCCAAATTCTTTTTAAATGTTTTCAAACTTAGTATTGACATTTCTCCTAAAAGTGATTTTAGATCAATCTTAGGCTCCCTGCTAATTCCTATTTTCTTTATTTCACTTTTTTTTTTCTAGATTTCTCATAATCTCCTTAAAAGTATAATGACAGGTGACTCTGCTGTACTTGGTTTTCTGGAATATTTAAATATAAGTATTTTGAAATTTGCAGCCATCTCTGTCATCTGTCTTTATTGTGGGCATTTGTGTGTGTGCGTGCATCTTTATCTTTCTTTTAAAGTTATTTTTCTTTTTTTGAAGAAACCTTCAGATTACCATTGGTTATCAAAACTCCCCTCATTCCATTAATGATTTTGAGAAAAATTATGATGGACTTCATTCCAATTCAAGATACACAATTTTCAAAGATAGAAAATTATGTATAGGTTTTAAAATTCTGAAATAATTGTATGTAGGGATAAACAATAACTGGTACTGTGTGATTTAATTTTTTACATAATGTAACGTTGTGGAGGTTTTCATAATTATTAATATTTTCATTTTTCCTGTACCAATTTGTCAGTGTTTCATACTGTTTTGCTTTTTATGGTTATCTCACATTAAAACTGCATAAAAATACAAAATTTAAGCACAAAATCTATTTTAGGGTCAAATAAAACCTAAATACAAGCTCCAAGAGTTTAAAATGTTAAGCATATTTGCCCAACATATTGAATTGTTCTAAAGATGCCAAATCTTCACCCTTTCTGCATGAAATACATACATGAATTAAATGTTCTCTGTTTACCAATAGATGTTGAATATGGCTTTGATACGCTTTTTTCTTTTAGTGTTTTGATGTAATGGTAAGTCATTATATCAAAACACACAAAGCTACAAAACCCTGTTGTCTAAAAACAGTGGATGATAATTCAAGAGCTATTTTGAAAATTTTTTACGAAATTAGACACATCAAATAATTATTGAAATACAACTATGTTCCTGTATTAAACAGGAAGAAATAGAATTAAAAGAAACCAGGAAACTCATCTGTCAGGTAACAGTAAAGAAAGAGAGCCTAGAAAAATATGGAAAGAACAAGACAAAAAAGCAGGAGGAGTGGGAAGAGGAGAGGAGGAACAACAATGATAACAATGAGAAACAACCACATATAAATAGAGAAACCATACTGCAGACACTGAAATCAGGCTAGGAAAGCTTGGGACAAAATGTAACATTATCTGGAAAACCTACCATACTAGATGAGATACTGTTGTATTATTTTTACATGGTTAATCATTTTTACCAATTCTTCAGTTAGGAGTGATTGAAATTAATATCAATATTAGGTAACGATAGTTACACATAAACCAAGAAATGAGCTCCCAATGGCCAAATCTGAAACAACTAAATAAATAAAGTAATATTGGATTATGAGGTAAAGTGGAACTAGATATTTATATGTCCATATAGGTATAACATATTATTGAATAAATAAATAAGGGATGCTATGGATTGACTTGTGTCCCTCCCTAAAGTCATATATTTAAAGCCCTAACCTCCATTGTGATTGTAGCTGGAGATTGGACTTTTGGGAGGTAAAGATTAAGAGAGATAAAAAAAAATGGCCCCTAATCCAATAGGATTGGTGGTCTTAAAGGAACAGGAAGAAAAAGAGATTCCCCCCACTCTTCCAGCACGCAAAAAGGAAATGCTGGGGCTTTCCTGGTGGCGCAGTGGTTGAGAGTCCGCCTGCCGATTCAGGGGACACGGGTTCGTGCCCCGGTCCAGGAAGATCCTACATGCCGCGAAGCGGCTGGGGCCGTGAGCCATGGCCGATGAGCCTGCACGTCCGGAGCCTGTGCTCCGCAACGGGAGAGGCCACAACAGTGAGAGGACCGCGTACCGCAAAAAAAAAAAAAAGAGGAAATGCCACATGAATAGAATAATAAGAAGGTGGTCATTACAAGCCAGGAAAAGAGTCTTCCTTCACTAGGAATTGAATCCTAGAACTGTGAGAAATAAATTTCTGCTGTTTAAGCCACCCAGTCTATGGCATTTTGTTATGGCAACCCAAACAGACTAAAACACGCACTGAATAAAATCCCTGTCCTTACGTCAAGTGGGGGAAACTAATGTTTTAAAAAATTTCAATCTTTCTGTCACTCTCCCACTCTCAAGATACATAATCTCACTCACAATACATAATTCCAGTCTAATAATGAGAATAATATCAAATTCCACTAGAGAGCATCCTACAAAATACTTGACAAAAACTCCTCAAAATTGTCCACGTTATGGAACAAGGAATGTCTGAAAAGCTGTCATAACCAAGCGGAATGTAAGGAGATTATTAGAACAAATGTAATGTGGTATCCTGGGGCAGAAAAAGGACATCAGATAAAACTGAAGGAAATCTGAATAAAGTATGAAATGTTTTACTAATAATGTATCAATATGGTTTACTAATTGTAACAAATGTCCCATACTATATTAAGATATTTATTATAGGGGAAATGATATATATGGGGACTCCCTGTAAAATCTTTACAATATTTCTAAAGTCTAAAGCTGTTTTCATAAATAAAGCTTATTTATTTAAGTAAACTACTGTTCAGTAATATTTGCTATTCAGTTAAGTTCCTAAACACAGTTACTTTGTTTTCCAGTGGGCACACACCAAAGAAAAAAAATGCTCACCACAGGAGTATAAAATACTTTTTCAGGTATCTATCTTGCCTTGGTCTTGCAAGATGTTTCTGCTTTTCAGTGTATAGTGTCATTTTGACGTCGACATTAAACAATCATCATATCTGGAGTAGCTGTGAAAAAGGAATTTAACAAAGAGTGAATAAGTATGTGGTATGTGTGTGTGTGTGTTTGTGTCTGTGTGTGTGTGTGTGTGTGTAAGGGGGGATATTAGTAGTATGAGGCATAGATGAGAAATCCATGGATCCATGACATAGATCTTATGGGGTACATCTCTCAAAAGAAGGTGCTCATAGTATAAATGTAATTAACTTTCAGATCCTTGAATTAAAAGGAGATAGGTCAAGATGAGAGAAAAGAGTAATATTGTAGGGCAGAA
Organism: Monodon monoceros; assembly: GCF_005190385.1. NCBI lineage: Eukaryota > Metazoa > Chordata > Mammalia > Artiodactyla > Monodontidae > Monodon > Monodon monoceros. The sequence goes on along the minus strand of NW_021703785.1, from coordinate 23,715,500 downwards.
AACTTTAAAAGATGTATTTCAGAAAGCTGTAACAGGAAAAAAAATCTTAAGAGCCAATGGAAAGTGCTGCCATTGTCATATGGTTTCACAATTTCTATTTGTGGAAAGTTGGGATGCAAAAATCAGTTGGAACTAAGGAAGAAATATGAACCTTAAATGGTTCTGAACCTGTTTGTCTCCACAGTGTCAGGCCTCCAACATCTATGTGTTTCTGGATAGTAATACTTTCTAGATAATGACTATTGTAAAATCATTAGTTATCTTCCCTGAGCCGCCTTTATGGCATAGATGTAATGGTCTGCAGACCATGAAGTCAAAGTGTCTATGGGATCATCCAGGAATACTTGGAATAAAACATGCACTAGATAAGGATTCTCATTAAGAATACAGATGGAATTGGTGAAGTACACATTGAACATAAACCAGTTTTTCATTAAAAATAAAATTATCAAAGTTTCAAAAAAATTTTGTTCCAAGTAATATTATCTACAGGTAGTAACTTCCAAGTTTTAAAACATTTAAAGATATTTAAAACACACACACAATGAATTTTTACCTGGAAAAATTAAAGGAGGTAAAACCCATAGCAACATCATAAATATTCAGTTATACTGTTTAAGTTATACAATGTTTACACACATTTCAATCCAAAAAATATTCTAAAACAAGAATCCAATTTTTACTGCCCTGGTGTATACCGTTATAAAAAATGGCTTTTTTAATAATGAAAACATAAAATCATCACACTAGATACTAAAATTCTATGGCTAGAATGGCCCTAGACATAACATTTCCTGAGTACAAGTTTGAAAAAATGAAGTGATTGAAAGTCATTAACTGTTAAAAATATATATAAACAATTTGTGGATGTGATAATTTGGCCGGTCCTTGCCTCCTTTCTGAAACTTAAGGTGTATTTTAAAACATTATCCAAATTTAATTTTCTTGTACTTACTTTACTTATAAACATGTTTCCAGGACCCCCAAAATACTTTAATTATATTTAAAGAAGTCAGAATCTGATATTAATACTATATTAACTTGAATTTTTGCAACAGAAGAGCCAAGTAAGACGAGGGGTAGAAAGCACTATCCATACAATCTGTGCACTGTAGGTGGTGATCACGGGCTAAGTAGAGTGGAGGAGAAATGTCCTGCTTATAAGAATGCAAAGCTGGACTCAACTGGCTGTAGGCAATGCCACGTCACAGTGCTATCCAAGATGTACAATGCCATAGCCTTCCATTTGGAAAATGGTCTTTGGGTGGGTTTAATCATGGAAGTGGGAACAATTGCCTTTTGTTTTATTGTATAGGATGAAGACTATTCTAAGAGGAAAAGAAATCTAAAGTTTGACAGACAAAGAAATGATGGACCCTTCTTATAAAAGAAGGCACCTCATGAGGAGAAGCTACATTTAAAGCTTCGACTTTAGCACTAGTTTTAAAAACACTCCAGCTTTTATTAGCCTCAAGCTTAAGTGTTATCCAGGCAGCACTCAACTGCAGCCTCCACTTTCCCTTGTGGGTTTTTTTTTTTTTTTTTCCTCAAATGCTTTCCTTCTCTGTCATCCTGGTAGGCTAGAGAATAAGATAAATGGCTAAAAAACAAAGAATGCTAATTTGGTGTGAATGCAGAGTCTGCACTTTAGAGATCAGGGCATCACAACTTTGAACACTAAGTGTGCCATGCTGAACCTGATTTTCTTTCAGGATACGTCCTTATGAGTTAACTGATTTTTTAAAATGAGATAGCTTTGCAAAGCCCATTATGTGTATCAGCTTAAGAGGTATTTTGAATTTCAAATAAGTGTTTTTTTTGTTAGTCCACATTTGCAAGGAGTCTTTGGAAACAAAATCCATATTTGAGTTGGGAACTGCTTATAATACTGTTTTCCTTAGTAAAGACAAGGCCTTTGATAAAGATATGTGGAGTGAATAAATGTATATGCATTGAATTGGTAAATGTGCATTTGTAACTTTGATTTCAGTCTATAAAATGCAATTCAAATAAAGCTGGAGGAGGTTCGATCATTTTGTTGCCCTCTATGAAATTGATAACAATTTAGATTAGACAATTTGCTTTTGTTTCTAGACCAGCAAATGCACACTTACCGTTACAATAAAAATTTTAAAATAATGAATATGGAAAACAAAGGAAATAGCACTTCCTAAGACTTTGCTAAGAGATTATTCTGTTGTCTTCTTCATTTAATTTGCATACTAGCTAGCAAAATGAAAACTATTGCTTCAATGAAATTTACAGTAAGTAAATTAGGATGCAAAATAAGGGAAATAGAATCGTTTAAGAAAACTTCAGAAATACATTGTCAAAATCAAGGAGTTATGCAAAATAACGCTGAGGTTTGTGATGCAATATCTTACCACGCGGTACGTCTCAATTTCACTTTAACAATTCTCATTCTTCTCATCCTCTTTCTATTAAAACAGGAAATTGCAAAAAGATGGGCTATGTTTTCTTTTGAATATTTCTTATTCCTAAATAGATGCAATGTTTACCTGAATTCAAACTTAGAAATACCTAGTATTCACACTTGGTCCTCATGCTAATCCCTTTTTGTGACTATTTAAAGTTTATTTTTAGGGACTTCCTGGGAGGTCCAGTGGTTAAGACTCCACACTTCCACTGCAGGGGGCATGGTTTTGATCCCTCGTTGGGGACTAGATCCCACATGCCACACGGTGCAGCCAAATAAATAAATAAATAAATAAAAATTTTATTTCTATACATATAAGTCCACATAATATAATAAGACAGAAATATTTGTACTTAGGCATGAAAAAAGGGCTGAAAATTGAATGAGTCCAAATACATAAAGCTAGTTAACTGTTGGATTTGTGATGATGTGGGTGATCCTGCAGTTCTTTCTGCCCATCACAGACTTCTCTCTGATTTCTAATACCTCAGTTTCTCTTGAGCAGGCTCACTGGATAAACACTTCTGGGGAAGTAGAGACACAGGTACATGAAATACATAGACAGGCCTACTGGCTTAAAGGGGAACATTTCTTGACTTATTTGATTCTAACTGGTTTGGGCCACAGGGTCTCTTGGCTCAGAAGTGCTCCCCAAACCATGAGTGTTTTTTTTTGTTTTTTTTTTTGCGGTACGCGGACCTCTCACTGTTGTGGACTCTCCTGTTGCGGAGCACAGGCTCCGGACGCGCAGGCTCAGCGGCCATGGCTCACGGGCCTAGGCGCCCCACGGCATGTGGGATCTTCCTGGACCGGAGCACGAACCCGTGTCCCCTGCATCGGCAGGCAGACTCTCAACCACTGCGCCACCAGGGAAGCCCATGAGTGTTGTTTTGTTGTTAATAATTGTCTCCCTAATACACTGTATTCTCTTAAAAGTTATAAATGCATGTGGGCAGTCACTGACCAGCTGACAAATGGTCTATCTCCAACTGGGACGACAAAAGAAAACAGAAAAATGTAACCTGCTCCAAGAATATGAGCCTGACATTGTCTCTTGTGGATGCAATGCTGAGACCCGAAGAGGCAATGGTAACTAAGACCAGGTATCTTTGATCAAGCATCTTGAATGGTCAAGAGGATGATCAAAGGGGGGACATTTGAAATAGATTTCTAGATCCCCAAAAGAGCCACTCCTGCCCAGGATGCCACATCACCAAACTGAAAGTTGGATATCTTTCCTGTCCCTATAAATGCTCTGCTTGTCCACAAACACTGTATATCCAGTCAGCGAATCCCTAAACTCCAAGCCAGCTCTGGGCCTTCTCATCCCAAACAAGGCTGGCTATGTAGCCCCAGCCAATCAGACAAATATTTTCTATTTGTCTTTCTTGCTTTTTATTCTTTATCCTATAAAAGCTTCCTGCTTTCTGCCATTTACTGTTCTCTGAAAAGACACTCTCCACTTCGTAAAGTAATTAAAGTTTGTTTGTATAACCTAAATTGTCTTCTTTAATCATTTTTAACATTAGGCATGATAATCAGAAGAAAATGCAAATTCAAGAACGGCAAAATCTCTTCTATGTATTAAAGAGCTAAACCTGGGAGGAAGGGAAAGGGCTATAATCATAGAAGAAAAATATTTGAATGAGTAGGTGGTTTCATTTTGGTATAAATAACTTGAAGGCAGCATACTAGGTTCAGAGTTTTAATTTACAGTTTTGACCTTTCTGACTAGCTAAGCTCCTCTTGTTATATATCTCAAGTTCTTCATGATGCACTGAGGAAAATGTTATCACTTCACTGTTTTCATAATTTTTTTTTTGTTCGGTGTCTGTCTCCAGCATAAAAATTTAAGTTCCAGGAGGGCAGTGAACGTGTCTTTATAGTTCATTACTATAATCCTAGTACTAGAGGAAGTGTCTAGAACATAAGAGAAAAAAAAAATGCTCAACAAATAGTCATTGAATACTAAATGAATTAATTTCTGAATGAATACAATAGTAGTTATAGCACATCACTGGGCAGTGGAATTGCCGGTATTGGCTCAAAATACTGCTCAGCCCAAACCAACCAATACAAATTAGGGATCAATAAAATCAGAAAATGCAAATATCAAAGAGATACCACTACATACCTATAAGAATGGCTAAAATCCAGAACACTGACAACACCAAATGCTGAGGAGGATTGAAGCAACAGGAACTCTCATTTATTGCTGGTGGGAACACAAAATGGTACATCCCCTTTGAAAGACAGTTTGGTAGTTTCTTATAAAGCTAAACATACTCTTATACGAATCAGCAATCATGCACCTTGGTATTTATCCAACAGTATTAAAGACTTCTGTCTAAACAAAAACCTGCACATAGATGTTTACTGCAGCTTTATTCATAATTGCCAAAACTTGGAAGCAACCAAGATGTCCTTCAGTCAGTAAACGGATAAATAGTGGCACATCTAGACAATGGAATATTATTTAGCACATAAATGAATTGAGCTACCAAACAACGAAAGGACATGGGGAAACTTAAAAGCATTTACCAAGTGAAAGAGGCCAATATGAAAAGGCTGCAAGTGTATGATTCCATATATATATATATATATATATATATGTATATCTTTGAGCCATAAGAAATACCTTAAAATTTGAAGTAGATTATCCTTTGGCCTAGATTAATTTATTATTCTTAATCATTAATATACTGAGTTCCAAAGCTCCATATTTTAGGATTTTCTTTCAATAAAATTATAGTATACAAAATTTTATTTGAAATAAGAACAATCCATTATTTTGTTGGTAGGGAAGGAAATGTGTTTTGTCCCCTGATGTACTAGAGCATTATATATTCAATAAATATGACACAGCTTTTAAAAGCTTTGGGAAACACTATAGTATTCTTTAATTGTTTCATTTTTTTACATTGCACATTGTAATAGTACCTAAAACAATAGATTTGTTCTAGTACTGAGAAAAATATGTATTTTCATAAACTGTTCAAATTCACATAATTATATAAGTATCACACGATGTTTTTTAAGTGACTACGTTTGAAATTGTTTGACAGTTCACAACTCTATCAACTACAATTAAAATAACTTTTGTTTTTATTTGAGCAAGTGTTGACTGACCTCTCCAGTATCTCTCCCTGTTAATTCCACCCACAAAGGAATTTCAAAGCTCCCTCTTCTCTTCTCTTTTCTCAACTGGTATCTACCTCCAAAGTTCTGGTTTAGAGCATTCTATTCAACATTCTTCATTAAATCCTTAAATCCAAACATTCTTTCCTGTTTCAAAATTCTGAGGTTCTAATTTCAGGCAGGTAGGAGAATACTTTCACAAATGACAACTACAAAATCCAAGAGTAAAACAATTTCCAGAATTCCTTGGACCTGCCTATCTTAATAACATCAACAACAAAACAAATGGGAAGGATGATAACAGAGTGGAGATAGCCGAGCAAATTCTAGCTGTCAGCTCAGTGTTGGGAGCTAGTCTCCACTGATTTTTAGTGTGTCTGCACTTTGCTTACCCTGAAGCTGATTAAGAGAAAGCAGTGGTCTTTTTTAGTTTTTGTATTAGGACACCAGAATTTGATTCATTAAGATATATCCCAAGATATATGAAACAGAAGGGTAAAAAAAGGTACAGACATGAGAAAATGTTGATATTTCTGGTCATTCAGGCCAACTATTATGTGATATGTAATGTATGTATACATAAAGACTAGTAGAATTTCATGAAACATATAAAACTGTGAGAATTATAGAGATATTTTACAATTTAAATTAGGCATTAATTTAATTTTGAAGACTATACAAGTCAGGATAGACTCTCCTATTTGCCCAAATACTGTATGTGAAAAGATACTTTAAATGATCTATTTTATAGCTTCTTATTGTACATTGACATTTAAAATATTTTAACATTATCAAATAAAAATATTTTAAAGAATATCAATTATTTGTTTTCATTTTTGATACAATATTCATGCATTTAGGATTTTCAGGATTTAATTTTTTTTCTCAGTATGATGCAAGATGTTATTAGATAAATGAAATTTTACAATTCATATTTCTTTTGTTCTACTTGTTTTCTCATTTGTTAAGTGTTACAGATGTGTTTTTCTGTGGCACTAAATTAATTTGCATAAAGTTGCTATATCAAATTACATCTACATGCTACAATAAAAATTGCAGTTAATTTGTTCTTTGTTGATACACTTAAAGAAAACATTAGTTATGAACAAAGCAAAAATGTGTTTACCTCATTAACACACAAAGAAAAAAAGGTTTGACCATTTGAAGTTATCTTGTCATTGTAAAAAATGTGTTTAGTAAAGATATGTCCATTTCTTTCTCTTTTAAAAAAATGTTCCATGCCTGTTTTCCTCAAATTGCTTCATTTAAGATTTCAGTTTGCTCTATCCTAAAAATATAAACTCTGGGTACCATTTTAGGCCTATTGAATATAATTTCCACAGGAATAGTCTGAAAATCTGACCATACAAACTTACATTAAGCAAATTTGATACAAACTCTAACTTATAACATTTTAAGTGTTGCCCCCCCTGCAACATGCACACACTCACATAGAAACATATATATGATGTATGAAAATAAAATCTGAAGGAGAAAATTAAACTAATTGCACAACAAAAGAAATCAGGACTATTTCATCTTTATGTATCATTGTACCTGAAAATATTTATTTACTACTATTTTAGTCTTATCTTTGTGAAGACCATTAAAGCCAAGAATAGAAGAAATAAAAAAGGAAGGAAAGAAAGAATGAGAGAGAGAGAGAGAGAAATAAAGGGAAAGGAAGGAAGGAGTAGAGAGGGAGAGAGAGAAAGAAGAAAAGTAGGTAAAGCTGAGGAAGCCAATACTGAGAGACAATTCTTTATGGGTACCTGAGGTTTCCTGACATTTTGCAGAGACTTTGACTGCCTTTGTTCCAGACTGTTTTCAAAGGTATTTGTTTAGCAATCAGCCTAAGAAGACAGAAACAATGTCTCCCTTTGTAGCAGGCATGCTTACCTCCCTTATAAAAGAGTTCAGTTTCCTAAAGTCAGGATGCCTTTCATAAAATGCAAACGATTGCATTCTCAGACATCTATTTGGACCTATTTGGGTTATTCCCATGAGCCTCAGTTGCAAAGTGGACTGAGGAAATACTCTGATGTTCATGCTGCTTATATTGCCATTAGCCATAAAGTTCTATGACTCATGTCTCCTGTATTCTGCCCGCATTTCTAAAATTGTGGCAAATTATGTGCCAGCTTTTAAGTAGAGCAAAGTCACAGATCTCTCATAGTTCTTGACAATTTTAGAATGAGGATAGCATGCTGACATAGATTTACTTCTGGAAAAGGAAGAATATAGGCTTTCTGTATATTGATTAATGGGATGTGAAGAAATTTCATGGGAATGGATAGTGAACATGTTGTCCAAAATGTTATGATCTACTGAGTAATAAATGATCTTCTGCTCTATCTGGTTAATGGGGAAGAATTTGGGATAGTACTGCATGCTGTATACCTGATAATAGGTTCAAAGACAGGTGACCAAATGGTGTCCTAATTGTTGGTAACACTTCTCTGAGATTAGTTCTTGCTAATCTGGCCTCAGGTCTGCCCTATTGTAAGAAGTTGTATTTATTTCCATTCTGAGTAGCCAGAAGGTTCTAACCCATTTCAGACAGCAATTATCCATTCATCCATGTCATCAAATTGCTGAGTGATAACTATGGGGGTGGTTGTGGGAGGATATCTAGAAGCTTTCACAGGTGTTTTCCATGAGAGGCGCAGGGGCTAGGGAGGGCCATCTCCTATTGTTTTTAATAGAGTTATCATTAAGGTTATATAAAAGGAAAATCACATCATGGTCTAAACTGACTCATGGTAGATGACAAACCGTATATTTAAATGTAAGTTTCTTGCAAAACTTTTGGAGAACTGTGACACATAATTTTGTTTTGAGAGCTCTAGTACCTAATGGGCTCTTGTATAATTGTAACTTTATACCCATTGCAAAGGCAGTCTGTGGACTGAAAGAAGATATTTGCAAACCATATATCTGATAAGGACTTAATTTCCAAAATATAATGAACTCCTACAACTCAATAGCAAAACAAACCAAATAACCCAATTAAGAAATGGGTAAAGGTCTTGAACAGACATTTCTCCAAAGACATATAAATGGCCAACAGGTAAAGGGAAAAGGTGCTCAAATTCATCAATCATCAGGGAAATGCAAATTAAAACCACAATGAGATATCACCTCACACCTGTCAGGATGAATATTATCCAAGAAACAAACAAACAATAATAATTGTTGGTGAAGATGTGAAGAAATTGGAATCCATGTATATGCTGTTGGTGGAAGACTGTCATTGCTATTTTTTAAATTAAATTATAGTAATAGAATTCCTACCATCCTGATAGAAACTAGTTCATTCAATGTTTTATCCCTCTTCCACAATTTATAGGAGTTCCCAAAGGGATGCCTTACCTGTCCATATAAAACAGTCCGTTAACAGAAGTTGCTGTGCAAGGTCACTGCTCTTTCTCCATACATGCCCAGTGCCTGCCAAACTGCTGATGAACACTGTAGTCACTTTCCACAACATGAAGATGCTGACATTCACCTAAAAACAAACAAACACCTTACATCTGGATATTCTCATCATGTGGAGTAGTAATTGCCAGGTTGATTTTAGAAGTGAGGAGGATTTTCATTTTAAATTATAAACTATGAATTAGTAATGCTTGCATCAGATTTTCTATCTCAGAAACCTACTTTCATCTATTTGAGAAAATTCTAAACCCTCTCATCTACTAATTTGGAAAGTGAACTAAGTTGTAAGACCTAACACTGATAGATGTCATATTATATGCAACCTTCTCTTTTATTCTCCCCCATATACTCTCTTTCATAACTTAAATTTCCTCTATTATTAGTAAAGAATTAAATATGTCATGGATATCAATTGATACAAACTGAGACTAAGGTGAAGTTGTAACGAGGGCAAAGGAAGTATATATACACTAATCATCTACTTCATATAATACACTCAACCTCTCATATTTTAGTGGAGAGCTTAAAGAGAAAGTTAAGGTAGAATTCTATCATGTTACTACTTTAATTATATTAACAAATGCTAGATTAAGAGGAAAAGTGAAGGAGAAAGAGAGAGAGTGATCACTGTCATACGTAACTCTGTCCATTGTAGTCAAGGACAGATTTTCTTGAAAATAAGTTATGTGAGAGATGTGAACTTAAAGTTTTTTTGCTTGTTTGTTTTGTCAAAAGCCACTCTCTTTTAACTTTCGTACAGAACCAATTATTACTTCAGTGTATAAAGACATATATTTACAATGTAGTCCATCAAAAAGGCAGCAGTAATCAGTCCAAAAAGGTGATCTATTTCATAAATGAATTAAAAATTGCTTGCCTTAAAATACTTTAGAGATGTTCTGAATGCAGTGTATTTTTTCCTAAGAATTCTAAAGGAAAATTTAAATGATTTTCACTGTTAGTGCTGATTTTGCATTTCAACACATAATAGGCAACTCAATTGTATATACAACAGATGAGGAATAAACTTAACTAAGAAAGCAAAAGACTTGTATACCAAAAGCTATAAAATATTGTTAAAAGAAATTAAAGACACATAAAAATGGAAAAATATTTATATTCATGGACTGGAAGACTTACTATTGTTAAAATATCAATACTGCCCAAAGACATCTACAGATTTAATGGTGGAGGCATCATGTTACCTGATTTCAAAGTATAGTCTACAGTAATCAAAACAGTATTAGTACTGGCATGAAAACAGGTACATAAAACAATGGGACTGGACCATTATCTTACACCACATTCACACACACACACACACACACACACACACAAAACAATACAAAACGGATTAAAGACGTAAATGTAGACCTGAAACTGTATAACTACAAGAAGAAAACAAATCCAACAGTGTATAAAAATAATTATACACCAAGACATTGTGGGATTTATACCAGGTATGCAAGGCTGGCTCAATATTCAAAAAACAACTAATGTAATGTTTCACATCAACACACTGAAAAGAAAAATCATGATCATATCAATAGATGCAGAAACAGCATTTGGCAAAATCCACCACTAAATGTGACAAAAACTTCTGGTAAAATAGCAATAGAGAGAAATTTCCTCAACTTAATGAAAAATATCAACAAAAACACTTATTACCTAGCATCATACTTAATTATGAGAAACTTGAAGCTTTCCTATTAAGAGCAGGTACAAGAAAAGAAAGTCTCCTCTCACCACTCCCTTTCAACATCATACAGGAAGTTCAAGCTAATCCAATAAGACAAGAAAAAGAAATAAAATGTATACCGATTGGGAAGGAAGACATAAAAGTGTCTTCTTTGTCTATGCAAAAAATTGAAAAGAACTGACAAAAAAATCCTAGAACTAATAAGAAATTATAGTAGTTGCAGTATACACGGTTAATATACAAAGTTTGTCACTTTCCTATGTACCAATAATGAATAAGTGAAATTTAAAGTTAAAAATGCAATACCATTTATAGTAGCACCTGCAAAAATGAAATACTTAGGTAAAAATCTAGCAAAATATATACAAGATGTATATGAGGAAAACTATAAAACTGGGATGAAAGGAGTCAAAGAAGAACTAAATAAGTGGAGAGAAATTCCATGCTCATGGATAGTTAAGATTCATGTCAATATTGTCAAAATATCAGTTCTTCCTAACTTGATCTATAGATTTAATACAATTAAAATCAAAATCCCAATAAGTTATTTGTGGATAGAAACAAATTGTTTCTTACATTGAAATGGAGAGGCAAAAAACCTCAGAATAGCTAACATAATATTGAAGGAGAAGAACAAAGTTGGAGGACTGACACTAGCTGACTTCTTCATGACTTACTATAAAGCTACAGTAATCAGAACAGTGTAGTATTGGTAAGAGAATAGATCAGTGGAACATAACAGAGAACTCAGAAATAGACTCATGTAAATATAGTCAACTGACCTTTGACAGAGGGGCAATGACAAATACAATGGAGCAAAGATAGTCTTTTCACCCAAAGTGCTGGAACAACCAGTACATGCACCATTGGTGTGACTGCAAAATGGTAGAGCTTCTACAGAAAACATTTTTAAAAATTTCTCAAAAAATTAAAAACAGAACTACTATATGATCCAGTAATCACACCTCTGGGTAATTTAAATCAGGTTCTCAAGGAGATATTAGTACTCCCACGTTCACTGCAGCACTATTCACAATTGCCAAGGTAAGAAAGGAACGTGAATGTCCATTAGTAGATGAATGGATAAAGAAAATATAATGTGTATGTATGTGTGTGTATATATATATATATATATATATATATATGAACACACACATACACAAACACAATGGAATATTATTCAGCTTTAAAAACAAAGGAACTTCTGTGATACATGACAACAAGGATGAAACTTGAAGACATTATGCTAAGTGAAATAAATTAGACACAGAAAGACAAAAAACTGCGTACACTTAAACATTTGTTAAGGCAGTAGATTTCATGTTAAGTGTTTTCACTAAAATTAAAAAAAAAACAAACAGATGAGAGTGTAACTGTCCTTCTCTAGGACACTTCTTTCTCTCACAGTAGTCAGAGAAGCAATACTTCACACTTACAGGATTTGGTGGAACGCAATTTATAAAACACTGTTCTAAGGCCAGTTGTGATTATCGATGATGATTTTTGTAATCATTAGTTCAGATGAGTGCTTCTCACCATTTAATATGCATTCGAATCACTTGGGGATCCTGATAAAATGTACATTTAGATTAAGTAAGTCTGGGTGGGTACTGAGATCCTACATAGAATGAGCTCTCAGGGTACTAATGTGGACCACACTGAGAGAAACAAGGGTCTTTATCATTTAAATCAAAATTCTTTTGTTTTACATAAACATTATAACATTTTTGGGGCCAACCCCCATATATATCACTAAATTACAATAGATTGTATTTTTACTTAAGTTACTTTTATACTTATCATTCCTTAAGCACATTAAGAACTGAATATTGGGGTAAGGCAGTCTGGTGTGTATGTGCTGGCAATCATTAGAGAACACTGTCTATAATACAAAGAAAGCTCTAGATAATATCTATAAAGAAGATTCATGATGGCCTACAAAGAATATGCTGTAATTATCACACATTAGTTGATTTATATGAGAATACACTTAAATACTGACTTGTATTACTAATTTTCAGAAAAAGGGAAAAAATGATAACATTAAGTCAATATAAATATTTCTCATCACTTGAATGTTGAAAATATGGTACTGCCACCTCTTGGTAAGAGGTATAGTAGCAAGATAAGGGCTGTTTAAATGATTAAAATTTTTTAAAGTAATACATTTTCATTGTTTTAGGTACTCATAGTTGATGACATCAGATTTAAGTCAGTTCTCTAGAGATAAATCAAGAATTTAGACTCACTTGTGAATATCTTTCCTTGCGTTGACGTATTTTGGTAAACAGTTTCTTAGAGTAAAATATTTTGCTAACCTGTTCCTCTTTATTCTGATGTCACTAACACAAAAGATAATGGGAACTTATTTATTCAGTAAAAAGTAGTATCAGTACTCATTTTCATTATGAGTAAATTGAGACTATTTTCTTCTTTTCCCTTCACATAAAATTGAGTCATTTGGGGTCAATCTGGATAGCAAATGAAAGAAGAAAGCAATAACCAGTCACATTATTCTTAAAAGAGATGAGACTTTACTATTTGGTAACATCCCAGGACTTAATAAACTTTTAATATGATATTCATATGACTTCATGGACTAATTCATCAATTTCGTTAGGCAAAACAAAACAAAAATCAGTGAAGTTTTTTTTGTCTTTTTCAGAACATGAATTGCAATTAAAACTGTTTACCAAAGGTGGAAAAGCCAAAGCACTGGCTAAGGTAGGAATGTTGAGTCTCTGATACTAAAAACATATTTGTTTAAATAGTGGATGAGAAATAAAATGGAAAGATTATACCCTTGGAACAAACTGATACCATATGCAAATTTAGGGGAGAGTTGCCAGATCTTATTTTTTTAGAGAAGTACAGCCATTTAATTTTTATGTAAAATTTTCTGTTTTGTAAATGATATGTTCCTGTTTTCTTTTTTTAAACCTATAGGCTACTGGTTTGTGACCTACCATATAAAATACAGAATCTTAAAACAGGATGTTTTGTTAGAGATCATGTCTTTCTTCTAACAATTTTACAAATGAATATCTTAAAATCAAACTGATTTGACCATGGTGTCGGTCAAAGTTCCTGGATTAGAAGGTAAATCTAATGAATGATCTTTAGTATGATATCCATTGATAAAGTATACTGAAAAACAATTCAAGGCTACCCTTACAGTACAAACTTTAAAATAAAATCTAATTAGATTATATCAGTTTTCTTCCTTTATCATATCCCATAATACTGTACCTAGTATACATTATAGAACACAAGTTATATACACATCTATTCATGAATTCCTCAAAAGATTTTACAAACTTTCTTCTTTTCCTTAGATGTTTTTCATTATTCATGTCATATAGTGAATGATGGTCTTTGCTGAATATATTAAAATACTATAACATATTGATAATATTAACATGTCAATTCTTTATTTCTTATGAGGAACTCAATGTGTGTTATGAAACTAGCACATTAATCTTGCATTATCTCTTTGAAGTAATGGAAAACCAGTATTATTTGACACATAATTTGACTTACAGATTCAAGAGAGAAGCTGAAGTATATTTTCCAAGTAACAAATAGAAAGCTAGTGATAAAGTGATTACACGTGGTGATAGTTAATTTAATGCAGCAACTTCACTGGACCATGCGGTGCCCAGATGTTTGGTCAAGTATTATTCTGGGGTTTCTGTGATTGTGTTTTGGGATGTGATTAATGTTTAAATAGGTAGACTGAGTAAAACAGATTGCTCTCTTTGATGTGGATGGGCCTCATTCAATCAGGTGAAGGCCAGAATAGAATAGTCCCCTGACCCTCCCCCCAGTAACAGTGAATTCTGCCCCAATGGCCTTATACTCTTGGTTCTGTTTCTCTGGAGAACATTGAACAAGATCTACTTCTTAAAAACTGTGCCTTCTAACGGAATGAGTGATGTCTCATGTAATTTTAATTGTATTTTTTATAAGGTTGTTGTTAATACCACCTCAACCATTTATTCTTCCAATAAAAATATGGTGAGTGGTTATGATCACTGAAAGATACTGTTACCTGATTAATATTCTTCAGCTTTCCAAGTAACTATTAATGAACAGTCAAAAGGGGTGTAAAATTCAAATAATTGTAGGGAATTTGGAATATGATCAGAAACACTGAGAAATTTCCACCTTTCTTACATTACAGCAAATTCTCTGGTAAAACATTGGACCACAGTGGGAAAGACAGTAGATCAACATCTAGTCACTCCTTTGAATTTTGCTCAATTTAAACAATTGTTTCCTCAATTTAAACAATTGTTTAAACAATTGTTTAAATTCCTTAAGAAGTTTTCAAGTATCCTTTAAACTTCCTAAGGAATTTAAACAATTGTTTCTCAATATACTCCCTTGTCTCTCTACCTGTAACCTATTGCTCTTACTGAATTGAGCACTCATAACCAGGTGCTTTAAAAATAATGCTTTTTCTTTAAAAAGAGATGTATTCATCAGATGCCATGAACTTAGAAGGCAAAAGAGGAAGTGCTTGCATCGTCAGCTGGCCACCTACTCTGTATTACAATACGTTTACAACCAGAGATTTTCCCTCTGGACACGTTTGGCTAGTGACAGATAAGATGGCAGTGACCAATTTGGTCAATAATGCTTGCTTGAAAACTGTTTTCAGTTTTTTATTCTTAGGTGGGCAGTTATTGTAATAGAATTGGACAACAAAAGACCATACGTGCAGGAAATATGCATTTTTCCAACATTTTCATATCCTTGCTAGAGCTTAGTCATGTCCATATCAACTGATACAAAATATATTATTGACTAATCTCTTTCATATGTTAAACCAAAACATACTTAGTATTTGTACTATAGTTGACTTTATTTTCTGAGAAGTATTAATCATAATTATGTTAATAATATTGTGTAGGAAATTTTCCATTATGTGATTGCTTTCCCTTTATTTCTAAGGTGATTATAATCAGAATTCACACACGATAGACCATATTTATGAATTGAATATCTTCTGAGAAGGGTCAGGGGAGGTTGCTACCTTTCTATCACTCTACCTTCATGCTTTTAGTCCTGAGTTTCTTTCCAAAATAGCTAGAATCACTTTACCTCCATCTTTATTCCATAGCTGTTTCCTACTATACATTCACTATAGATTATTACTACCTATGACGTGATATGGTGGGAGACAGAAGTGGAAAGCAGTGGGTCTACATAAATGAATAGGTGCACATACTACAAGAAAGTTAATAAACTCAGTATACTCTGAAGGTTATTATATTTTGTTCATTCTCAGGAGAGAGAAAACCACAAATACCATTAGAATATTTAAAATAAACTACATGCTTCCATGTAAGAAGACCATGCATCAGGATCAAAGATCCTTACAGAGACTTGCACAGCTACAGATGTATATTAGTAAATATTCAAATTTAGGAAAAAGTTCGTGTACATCAATGTCCTACAGCTTACGGTTTAAAAGGAGGAATTAATATTAAACAGTTAGAAAATGTGGGGAAGCAAAAGCAATCTGTAGATGTTCACAAGATAAAACATATCTCTAATCATTCAAAAATATATCAACAGATAATCAAAAACAACAGTCCATGAAAAATGTATTCGACTTCAAAGAATGCCAGTTGAACATGTAAGACATAGAAGATAAACGTTCTTCAAAAATCCCCACTACAGACTGTGATTCAAATAGCAGACTGAACTTAGATAACACTTGCCTCATTCCAAAAGCCAAGTTTAAATATTCAATGCAACAATAAAAATAGTAAAAAAGTCTAACAAGATCCACATTGCAGAGCCTTTTTGCCATTTGCATACCCAGTCATTTGTAGAAAAGTTTTGATATAAGCAAGAAAAGACAAGATGAGAATAAAAACACACTAATAAAACAGGGAAAGAGAAGCCCACATGGAAGAAAAATGCTCAAAGGGCAACACATGGAAAGCACTAGGATCCCCCCCCCCGAAGATAAATAAACATGAGCAAGAAGAAAAGGTGGGTTGTTGGTATTGATAACATATCTCAATCCTATGTTAGTGCAATAGAGTAACTGGCCATAGTAGTCTGCCCCAGGGTATGCTGTAGTAACAATCTTAAAATCTCATGGCTTAGCACTGCAAAAGTTTATTTCTCACTCAGACTAGGAGTATTATCATGTTGGCAGCATGTTTAGTTCATTATGGTGATTCTGGGATCCCAGCTGATATAGCTTCATCTTAATATTCACTTTCAAGATCACCTTGGCAGAAGAAAAAGAATATAATTTATTTTCAGGCTTTGAAAAATTCCAGTGGAAATGACACATGTCACTTCTGTTAACATTTCATTGAACAAAGTAATCATATTATTGTGCTCTATTTTATATCCTAAGCTATTCTGTTTTTCTGTATTCCACCTTAGTTTGGAGTTAAGTTTCCAAATACACTTGTAGAACAGGCATTATAGCGTGGTCAGAGTGTTTGTTTTACATAAGAATTGTCTCAGAGTATTTTTTTTTTTTTTTTCGGTATGCGGGCCTCTCACTGTTGTGGCCTCTCCCGTTGCGGAGCACAGGCTCCAGACGCGCAGGCCCAGTGGCCATGGCTCACGGGCCCAGCCGCTCCGCGGCATGTGGGAATCCTATCTGCCTCCGTGGCCAGATAGGAATCAAGACAGAAAATTTCTGCATGGTAACGTTAATTGAAGCTTTTAAACAAAAGGGCTAAGGGAAGAAAACTTTTTGTTAATGGGACTCCTAAAACCCCTGTGAGTATTGCTAGATGACTTTCTCCCTTTCTAAAAATTCTTTTCTCTCTTTGCTCTGAAAAGCTTTCAAGAAAATGGAATCTTATCCATCAAAAGTGAGAGGCCCATGTAACGCAAAAAAAAAAAAAGTAGTTTCCTCTCCTCAATGTTAGCAGGATGGAACAGGAGATGAAGGAACTACTAGGAAGCTCAGTTATATAATAGGCAAAATATGTTTTTCAAACTTCTTGACATTCTACATTATCTCAAAAGACACTGGTAAGGGATTAGGATCAAACTGCAAGCTCAGTATAAATAGCATCCATTCACTGATTTTTTTTTTTCTCATAACAAATAATGCAAATAACCTCAGAAGCTTAAATTGGTATGTTAGTCTGTTCAGGATGGTATGATAAAACTCTATAGACTTGGCGGCTTATAAATAACAGAAATTTATTTCTCACAGTTCTAGAGCCTGGAAGTCCAAGATCAAGGCACTGGCAGATCTAATGTTTGGTGGGAGCCCACTTCCTGGTTCACAGACTGCTCTCTTTTCACTATATCTTCACACTGAGGAAGGGACAAGGGAGCTCTCTGTGATCTCTTTTATAAGGGCACTAATTTCACTCTTAAGAGTTCTACACTCATGACCTATCACTTCCCAAAGTCCCCGCCTTCTAATACCATCACACTGGGTTTAGGAATTAACATGGATTTGGGGGGAACAGAAACATTCCATCCATAGCAACCGGTAGAAGTCTGACCATGCCAGATTTGTGAATGAGAATTCTCAGCTTTGAGATTCTAGTCACATTCATCTTAACTAAAATGCCTTCTTATTGATTTATAATTTAAGGGGCTCCACTATATTTTTATTCTTGTTTCCTTCTCTTCTTAAAAAAGAAATCACCTATTTTAA
Source organism: Monodon monoceros (assembly GCF_005190385.1). Lineage (NCBI taxonomy): Eukaryota > Metazoa > Chordata > Mammalia > Artiodactyla > Monodontidae > Monodon > Monodon monoceros. Next base: position 23,697,134 of record NW_021703785.1, on the reverse strand, counting down.
TTTCTCTGCAAGGGAGTGATCTTTCTGTCCATTCTCCAGCTAGTTATCTAGCTTTCCACCACATTATTAAATCAACTGTCTTTACATATTTTCTTTCCACTTCTTTCTATAGCAATCTATAGTCCTACCTCTCCTAGGCTTTTATCAAGCTCTTTGTCCTTAGTTGGTTAATTTTTTCCTACTGAACTGTTTATTTTCTTGTATTTTTAGGTGTTTAAAGCATTCTCATTGTACTACTATCTTAATGAGTACTTTTGGATTTTTACATATGCATATTTTACACTAAACTTATATAAAATTATATTTACATCAGTATCATGTTCCATACTGAATACATCTTTGATGCACATTTTACTCTACAATACTGTAAGAAATCAGTCATCTCCAAATATCAAGTATGAGTTTTTTCACACAACTGAATGACAAGAAACTGTTGGTCTATTTGCTCCTTCATCCATGCTTCTCTAACCCACTTTATTCATATAGTTACTTGTTTGTCTAACAATCATTCATTGACCACTCACAATGCTAGGTGCTGAATAGATAGAGTAAAATAATATGAGTTATGCAAGCAGTTCAGAACTACTAAAGTTTAGCTTTCTTTTTTAAAATTTTTTATTGAAGTATAGTTGATTTAAAACATCATGTTAGTTTCAGGTGTACAACATAGCTACTCAACATTTTTATAGCTTATCCTCCATTTAAAATCACCACAAAATAATGGCTATATTTCACTGTACTCCTCCCTCTGTAGCCTGTCCATTTTATGCACAGTAGTTTGTACCTCTCAATTAAATTTAAACACTATTTAGAGAATAGTTCTGCTTAAGTATGAACAGCACATAGGGTTTAGGAGATGAAATGATAAGTGACTGAAAAGTAGTTACAGCCTAGAATAGAAATGTTCTTAATTTCTCAGTAATGAGCTTGATTATTATCCCTGAAGTACTTTAACATTGAACTACTTCAAAGGGACACCATAATCATGTCTGAATTTTAATAAAAATCACCCTAGTAACTCTATGAAAAATAGGTTCAAGAGGATCAAATCAAGATAGAAAATAAATTGAGAAAAATATTAATTAACCATGACAGGAATTATGAGGTCCTGAACAAAGAAGTAGAAATGATTCACGTAAGTTTATAAATACAAAGGGAGCAAGAAATGACCCAAATTGGTAACAAATTGGATGAGGAATGAAGAAAGAATAAGGACTCTTAGTGGCATGGCTCCCAATTCTCTAGTTCCTCAGACTGCATAGCTTAAGTCATAAGTGTGAAATGAAGAAAGAGAACTGAATACACACATTTCAGGCTGTGTGAGATAATGTACTAAGAATTCTGTGTGTACGTGTATGTAGGTATATACATGTTATCATATCTATTACTCATAGAGCTGCAACAGCTACCTAAAGAGCCTCTCTTCCCCCACTTACCAAAGGTGGCATAGGGCAGAGGGCCGGGAAGGCACGTTTATGGATCACCATATGGTGAAAAATGGTACTAAGATGTTTCTGAAAATATATTCTCTGTGGTGTTGGGGGAAGTCATCCACAGAGAGGACTGTCACCTCAGAATGCACAACAGTCACCTGAGAGCCAGGTGAGGAGCCTCACTTGTGGCAATCTTTTGTGAAGCCATTAAAGAAGGTGTTGGGGGGACTGCAGAAAATCAACTGCTTTTGGAACTAGGAGCTGGCGAATCTATCTGCTGTCAACAGCTGGGACTGGAAGAAGTCACACCGTACCTTAGCCCATAACTGAAGAAACATCCACAAGCAGGAGCTTAGCACAGAATTAACTGTACTATGGTGGATTCTAGCATTGGAGGAAGCTTTGCCCTTGAGGAGACTGGCAACTGAGACAAAATGGAGAGCAGACAAGAAAAGCCTTTTTCCCCTCCAGTGTCCTTCCAGTACCCTCTACCAACAATATTAACATTGTGCCAGCGTCCATATGAAAAATACTGACAAAGGGTGACCCTGACTGAGGATGCAGTGCTGGAGCTGTACACATTTAGGCAGTACCAACAGGTCAGGCAAACATATATGTAAACCAGGCTTGAGGGTCTTTTTAATCCTTAGTCAATTAGTCATAAGAAACACTCCAGGAAGCCACAGACATGGATTGTGGGAGAGGAGACTATACAACAGCAATTGGTATTGAAAATGTCTGAGTTACCTGCTCGTGCAACTTGTAACTTCTGGACCTGCTCGAGCTTTGTCATAATTTGTTTTACTTTATTTGTTTATTACAATAATAAACAAATAATAAATTACAAATTTATTATAAATGTGTAATAAATTACAATTTTTAATAAATAATAAATTACAAATAAAAAAATAAATATTTGTTTATTATTTAGTCTAACCACCTTTTAGCAGCTTGTTGCATAGGAAGCTTCCAAGTCGGTTTTTCAAGAGCTCCAGAAGGAGGCTTTCCAGCAAGCTTCCACAGTACCCCCATGCTGGTTTCCCAGTGAGTTCCAACTCTCACCTCAGCCAGCTTTTCAGTAAGTGTTTTTGACATTATGTGCTTATTTACTACTTGCCAGCTCCTGGCCTACAACATTATAGGTAACTTCTTGGCCATCCAGTAAAAGATGTTCTCCTATTCTCTTATGAGATCCAAATTTCAGACTTGGGGGCAGAGGTCTTCCAAATTTGTTCCTTCCTTTGTGCTCATCCTCAGTCATGGAGACAGCGTTTTTTCTCAATGACTACTACTCTTGTATGTTTAAGAGCTTCTTTATTTCTTAATATTAAACCTGTTTTAAAGTAGAGAATACATATTTAGATTAAACTTTCAGTGTTCAAATTATCATGTGGTTTTTATTTCATGATTGGACCCTAAATGATACATCTTCTTCTCCCTTGAGGTCCTTTATCCTCTCTAGAATTTCCTGTAACATACCAGATTGTTACTGAATACCAAATATATAGCAGGAACTGTGTCCAGTGTTGTTGAGAGATCAGTAATAAACCAAAATTACATAGTGTTCCTCCTCTTTTTGTGTTAAGTATAGTGATAGTGGTGGTGGTGGTAAAGGAGGAGGAGAAAAACAAGGAGAAGGAGAAGGAGGAGAAGAAAATAACATTGTGTGACAAGAAGAACTACTATACACTTTATAGTGAGGAGATAAACTCCTAAGGTGTTAATATTAACTAGACTTGGAAACTCTATTATCATATAGATATCTGGAAGGAAAGCTACTATGAATCACTCCTTAACCAAAAAAACAAAAACCTTCTGAGTTTACTGCTTTTTAAAATCTGAAATCAGAAGACTTCTGTCTAAACCAATGAGCTATGTAAGATTCAAGAGTATTGTTTAATTTTATTTAGAATTGTGTCCCAGCAGCTGCACATCTAGGTGTAGACCATTCTTATCCAACAAGACATTGCTTTTCGTTTGCCATAATTTGGAGAAATTTTGATCCATTAGAAACCCTTCTGTGCTCCCTGTAGATAATATATATTTTTACCTCTACACCTTTCCCAGACATCAGAGTATATTTCCCCCCATCTGATTGTCTGGAGAAGTTCAATAATAACTAGCAAATATGCTCTTTCATATTATTGAATAAGATAAAGTATACACTAACTGGGGCTAATTGATGGGAGGAGGTACATGAGGGAAAGTCATTATTTGCTCATGGAACCAAAACATCAGTTTTTTCAGATCGCAGTGGTTAAAGAGTGGATGGTCAACCAGTGCCTGAGATGATCAGGGACAACGGATAGCAACTGAAGGTATTAGCAGGGGCTTCTGTCTGATACTCTACTCTGGCCCACCTTCACTGACATAGTCTACTGAAACTGGATTACCCACCATAAACCAACTTAATGAGAGATTCTACACATTCCATTAATTTAGGTGAATTCTCAATATATATTTACATTCATTAAGCTAAACTAGAATCCTAGAGAGTTTGGAGTTCACTAATTTAACCCACCTAAAAGTATTACTGTAGCTATCATTTAGAATTTGGGCTACAACCCAGGTTTCATTGATTCCAAGGTCTATACTCTTTCTACTGCATTTCATTTGTAAAATAATATTTGCAAGTATAATAGTGGGGATGGAATTAACAAATGCATGAATACCTTCATCCAAGAAGGGGCAGAAAGGAGGAAGGAGAGTATACAGATGACTTGGAAGTAGAGAGACTCTATCATGTGTACTCGTAAAGTACTTGAAAGCTCAAGATTAATCAGACAGATTTAGAGTGCACAAAATTCTCTAGCCATGGGATCTAGAGAATGTTACTTAACTTCTTTAAATAGAATTACTAAACTTCTTTCAGCTTAAATTTATGTAAAGTGAGGATAATAACAGTAACTATTTAATAAGGCCATTGTAAGAATTATGTCATTGCTTCCTAACCTTTACTTTACTGCACACAGAGAAGATGATAATATGTTTATGTCCCAATGGGTAAAACACAGAAGCCTGCTCAGGCTCCTTCAGGTTCCTACCTGTTACCTCAAAGGCTGAAAATAACATTAACATAGAATACCTAGAACTTTCTTTGACACCTTAATTGAGAAGTCATTATTTAGATAATGAATGCATAGGCATATTACTGTGTTTCAACACAGTAGGTTATCAGTGAATAATAGCTACTATTTTAGAAGTTTTTTTCCTGTGATTAAGTGGGTCAAAATTTTCTGCTTCATGTTAATATTCAGGATACTATAAAGTGTATTCAGTAAAGTGAGGAATCCCTCTCTCTTTGAAAGATCACATCAAACCCCATATTTACTGAGTTTAACTTAGGACAAACACATCCCTCAGGTACATTCAATTTTCTGTGACAATCTAAGTCCCAGTAATTTAGGTATTGGCATGATACCTGAATTCATCTTTGGGATATGTGGTCCTAGAAAAAAAATTTTTCCGTAAACATTTTCTTATCTTATTTCTTCATTTTGACTCCTATAATGATTTTTGATGATGAAACAACTAGAGCAGCAATGTCTTCCTTCTTTTTTTTTTTACCTTTTTAATATATTTTCTATATATTTCTTTTCTTTTTTCCTGCAGGAGTTCAGGATTTCTCCATGTTTTTAAAGAATTCTGACACTCTCAATGCATCTGATGAAAGCTGTGTGTGCGTATTCTCTTCAGTTTTTTTTCTTTATAAAATGTTGAATGCATTAAGCAGACACCATGGTAACGTAATTGTCTAAAACTTCTTGTTCTGACAATTTAACAAGCTTTAATACTTCTCTTAGTAAATCTTCTCATCTTGATGTTTATCATTTATTTTAAAATGATGTTAAATATGATTCTCACATATTACACATTGGGATGGTTATAGTAGATAAAATTGGTAAGGCAGATAAGGAAACAGGGTCATATAAGTATTGAGTAATATGCTTTTTGTTAGATCACTAAATGTTGATTATAACATACAGGGTTAATCCTTGGATGGATAACCTTTCAATTCACACACAGCCCCCCCAAATTAAATGTTCTACTTAATTCAAGTTAATCTCAATACTGTATTGAGATGAATACTGTAATCTCATGTAATTCTCACAACTACTTTATATGGCTTGAATTTATCTCATATGTTACTTGTCTACTTGTTTGCAACATAAATTTAATATTCTATTTCCTCCACAAATGACACTTAAATAATGCCAGTCTAAAATAGCATCACTCAATTTATTATACCACTTATAAAAACTCACATATATCTTCAACTATAATGACTAATGAATCCATGAATCTCTTTTCCTTCCTCAATAAAAACAAGAAATTTTTAATTTTTAAGATTGCTATTTATTCATTTTCCCAGTAGTGGCAGGCTCCCTCCTGGGCATTTGATAAAACACTTTTGTGAAATACAAAAACCTTCATGTCATGAAAAAAATCTATAGAGACTTCATATTATCAGCATTTTAAAGGCAATTCCATAATAACCAGCAGCTATTTCTGTTTAAAAAAGAAGGAAGATAGAAATACAGTAAATTAAAAGATTGATTGCAAGGTAAATCCCTGTTTTGGAGAAATTAGTAGAGCAAATGCTTAAACTTGCTTTCAAAAGAAGATAAGGAAATGGAATGTTGGCACATGAATATAGACTTCTGCAACAAAAAGCTAATTGGTGTATCTTGAAAGCATCAGGAAACAGAAAACTCTACAAGTTAGGACTACTGACTAAATAATGCTTCTAGTTCTCTTTCCTAGAAAATAACAGACTTTTTCTTCCATGTGATGCTCTGATATCTGAATAATTTCTATAAGGAAATCTCTCTACAAAATGATTATCTGAGTGTTAATTTTTTTTCTTAACTTGAATGTTTCCATATTTTCTTCAAAAAGGTATATGTACTTGCCTTAGTAAAGTCAAATAGTTTGAAGCTTGTAAAAATCCAGAAGTACTGAATTTCTCTTCATGATTGTAATTCAGTCCTAAATATAAATATCAAATCCTTTCTTTATTAATCAGACTTTGTAGGCATTGGCTGTTTTGAAATCTGGAGAGAATGGGCCTTATCTAGGGAATGTCTGAAAAAAGCTCCCTTTGCAGTTGATGTGCACATTTGGTTTAGCAGATGTTCTTTGTTGAGTCACAAATGACTTAAATCCTAGCACTGCCTAACATTCTTCTTTCTTTCAGTCACTCTTTTCACAGCCTGGGTTAATACTAATAGATGCTTCAGAAGAAGTAAATAGATGGAGAGAAACTGATTAATATTTAAAAATAAGACTGCTTGGGGCCTCATAATTTTATGTACAAACTAAAAATATTAGCAAATGTACTTAAAATAAAGTATAAATCCAAACAGTTTAAGATTAAAGATTTAAAAACAATTCAAATCATTTTTTGTTATTTAGATATGAGACTTTAGTTATATAATTTTTTGACACAAATTGATAAGAAGGTATTAAGTCACTTCCAAATGACACAGTTATAAAAATTTCAAATATTCAAAACAAAGAATGAAATAACAATAAATGTAAACTCCATATAGAGTAAACACACAGTAAGGGCCAATATATTATTATTTAGGTAGTAACTACTCAATAATAACTACTATGAACTGAATTGTATCTCATATTCATGTGTTGAAGTCCTACCTCTCCACCCATGTGACTGTATCTAGAGGTATGACTTTTAGGAGGTAATTACATAAGGTAAAATGAGGTAATAAGAGGGAACCCTAATCTGATAGGAGTGTGTCCTCTTATAAAAAGAGAACAAGAGCCATCTCTCCCTCCCTGTGCCATGGGAGGCCACAGTGAAAAGTTAGCCTTCTGCAAACCAGGAAGAGAGCCCGAACCAGAACCCAACCATTGCTGACCCTAGATCTCAGACTTAACAGCCTCTGTAACTGAGAAAAAATAAATTTCTATTGATTAAGCCATCTAATCTATGGTATTTTTTATGGCAATCAGAGCTGACTAACATAATGACAAATAAATTATTTAAATACTCATTAAGTACAGTACATAGTTATTAAAATCTTGTATAAAATAAATATTACCATATTCAGATTGATATTTTTAATATACCATGTCATGTGAAAAAGAAAAGAAATATCACTTTTAAAAATAATTCCTGCATATTATCTTCAAAGTTTTATTTAAATGATGGCTTTTCTGAAACATATATAAACATTGTTATTTATCTATAGGTATCAAGAAAAAGTTGCTAATGCAATATCAATGATTTGTCATGAAATATGGGGAAGGAATAAAGGAAGTTGAATTTCTCTACAGAATGAAAGAATAAAATCTGAAACCCCAGGAAGGAAATTAAACAAGGATTCACAATGGAACTAACCTGAGAAGCCAAGAGAGACCAAGGTACTGGCAAGATAAATGGCAGATATGTGTTCTCTATATAGTGGTCAAGGAATTAGCTAAGCTTCTTGTTTGATTTTAAAGAAAGTGAGGATTATGATAGTAGGTCAAGAAGAAATAGTCACATAACTCACCAATGACAGTACTATTGGGGAACATGAGAAATTAAGTTCCTGTGAATATTTAAGAAAAAAATCATTGAAGACAGTCTTGACTTTCATAATCCTCAGAATTTTGGGTGTAATACAAAGTTATATTCATCTCCAAAAAATTGGAAAGCCCAAATGCTATCTAGGATACATGTTAAGTTATCCATTAAACATTCAAAATATATTTATTTTTTGAATCCAATAAAAAATTCTGTCTTTGCTGCTGAGTATATAAAGCATATACACATACAGGCATTGAATCGTATGGTCTTGACTATCAACAGAACCTATATCTTCTCAACAGTGTGCCTTGAATAATTTATATAACCTAAGAAGATCAGAGAAATCACGTAAATAAATAAATTATATGGTTCTCTTCTATACTGGTGAAGGGATTGGAAGAAGATTAATATAGTGGCTGTAGTAGCTCATGTCAGTCAGTAAGCAGAAAATTCTCATCAGAATACCACCTCAATTTCCTCTACATTACTAAAGCCCCAGAAGTGAACACTAGTAAAAAATCACAGTAATATGTGCTGGGAGGCTAGGATTCAATTGGGAAGCATTAAATAGAACAATGATGTTATGAATATGTTCTATAAGTCATAAATGAACAAGTCAAATTGATAGTTCTAGTGCCTTAAACATAACATTATAATAAATTAACACATTTTTCACCCAGAGTGCTCATTTCAAGATCTAATCTATATTAAAATATATGACTTTATGTATACATATATAATGAGAATCCCATTTTAAAACGTATTGAATTGAGGAAACATTTATCAAGCACTAACTATAACAACTGCCTTTGATCCAAACCTTAACACTTATAAAAACAATTTAATTTAACATCATACCCATAATAGCAAGAAAGCAATGAAGTTGTATGAACCTTTCCTGCCTACAGACAGTAATTATAAAAACTGAATACAATATGAAAAATAATTAAATACACCGTACAATATCTAAATAAGACAGAAATTGGAGCTTCTAACAAAATTGCCAAATCTACATAGAATTCAATATTTAATATATACCTCATATTTAAAAAAAATTATTTTATATTGGAGTATAGTTGATTTACAATGTTGTGTTAGTTTCAGGTGTACAGCAAAGTGATTCAGTTATACATATACATGTATCTATTCTTTTCCAGGTTCTCTTATACCTCATATTAATTTATACCTCATATTAATTTATAGGGTGACTAGACCAAAAAAAATGATATGCAAGATATGAATGACAATGTCAGCATCATAACCTAATTGATATATGTGAGACATTATACTTAACAACTACAGGTTAAACATTATTTCCAGCACATATGGAGTGTTCCCAAAAACAGACCACAGATTCATAAAACAAATCTCAATAGATATTAAAAAAGGGTTTCTTTCAAACTATGTTCCCTGATCAGAACACAAACTAGAAATAAAAAAATACACATAGAATAGCCCCACATATATACATATTAAATAGCTCATTTCTAAACAGCACATATATCAACATATAACACAAAACGGAATTACACAGTATTTTGAGTCAAATGATATTATAAGGCTAGCATATCAAACTATATGTGAAACTGCTAAAGAAATGTTTAAAGGGAAATTTTTATGTTAAATGTAAATATCAGAAAAGAAGAAATGTCTGAAATCAATGCTGTAAACCTACAACCATAGGAGAGTAGTAAAAGAACAGCAAACAAAAAATATCCTAAGTAGAAGAAAGGGTATTATAAAGAGCAGAAACCAACAAAATAGAAAACAGGCAAAAATACAGAATATAGAGCTGCCCCATATAATTCAGAACACTCAGTTAAATTTGGATTTCAGATAAAGTACATTTTTAAGTATGTCACAAATATTACATGGAACATAATTATGCATGCAAAATATTCATTATCTGATTTCAAATTTAATTGGGTTCTTGTATTTTTATTTGTTAAATCTGATAACCTTAACATAAAAATCAATAACACTAAAAGTGTGTTTTGAAAAAATATCAATAAAATTGATTAACCTCATAATCTATTGATCAAAAAAAAAGGAGACAGGGGCTTCCCTGGTGGCGCAGTGGTTGAGAGTCTGCCTGCTGATGCAGGGTACACGGGTTTGTGCCCCAGTCCGGGAGGATCCCACATGCTGCTGAGCGGCTGGGCCCGTGAGCCATGGCCGCTGAGCCTGTGCGTCTGGAGCCGGTGCTCCGTCACGCGAGAGGCCGCGGCAGTGACAGGCCCGCATACCGCAAAAAAAAAAAAAAAGAAAGAAAGAAAGAAAAAGGAGACAGGTGACAAATTGCCATTACTAGCAATTATAGAGGGTATACTACTCAAGATCTTTCAGATATTAAGATAATAAAAAGGGGTCATTATAAATAACTTAACACCAATTACATGAAATGAAGAAGTTACTTGGAAGTTGCATATTACTGAAAGTGACAAAATAAAATATAGATACTCTTATAAGAAGAGGCCAGATAGCGTGCTAACTCTCTGCCATATGAGGACACAGAGAGAAGGCTGCCATCTATAAACCAGGAAGAGGGCCCTCACCAAGAACCTGACCACAGTGGCCAGATCTTGGATTTCTAGCCTCTTAAGACTGTAAGAAATAAATATTTCTTGTTTAAGCTACCCAGTCTGTAGTAATTTGTTACAGCTGCCTGAACTGACTAAGATACTTACCATTTCCATCATGATTGTCTAAACTTGTGGCTTCAGGGACTTGGAGTGTGGAGAGCAAAATAATCGATTCCTTTTTATCCCTGTAGCTCCTTCCTGTTAAAATTAAACTCCGTCCAGGCACTGATGACTTATGTGGTTCTAGGTGTGAGTCCTTCACGGTCTCTTCTGTGGCTCTTTTGCTGCAAGGCTCCAGGAAGTGAGATTTCCCTTCTGGCTCAAATTATTCCATAGCTGCTAAGGTTTCCTCCAAATTAGAAGCCCTTTTTGGTAGGGTAACTACAAAACAGTTCAGGTCTTGCTAGCATTTTCTCCTTGACCCAAAATAAACTCACAGAAAATATGCACCGGACTTGAAAACAGAAATTCAGGCTGCCACATTTGTACCTCTCTCTAAATCTATCCATCTATCTGCCTATCCATCTCTCTTATCTGTCCACTGCTGGGGTAGCAGGAGGAACAGCCTAGTCATTCACTATTTCAGCCATCATCCTATCAGGGTCTGAATGGTCTTTTCCCATCTTGCAGGCATCTTCGACCTCACTCAGATCTCTGGAGACCATTTCATTTAACTTAGACAAGGAACAGGGTTTGGGCGTAGCATGCTGGATATACCATTCCTTTGCCTATGGCATGGGAAGAAATGACTTCATACCACGGCTACTAAACTTCCGCCAGGTAGAAAACTCTAATGCTTCTGTGTCTCACTTCCTGGGCGGAGAATAAGCTTAAGGGGTAATAATTCATGCTCTTGTACCAATTCAATATTATTCTCCAATTTATACATATATAGACATAATTGTGCATCTTCATCTGATTATAGTAAACAACACAAAATATGCGTCAAGTTGCAGAGTCTTAAATGTTTAAATGCATGAGTAGTTCATTATAATGTTTTTGTTTTGTATTTTTTCATATTTTCATTTTCAGAATTTTACAAATTCTCTACAATTATCACATAATAGTTTAGAATCAGAAAAATAGTAAATAAAATGCAAGCACAATTTATTTGCTCATTGTTAAACAAATTATTTAGCGTATTGCCTCCCAATTATGATTTTAAGATATATTGGATTATATAATTAAATTTATATTATAATTTTATATACTTAATTATAATAATATCATATTTACTTTTTACTCTCCAAATGGATACAAATAATATATGGTGGTCTTAAATCATATAATTAGAAAGAATATGTCCACCAGTTTTATCAGAAAGACTTTCACAGTCTAAGTGGCTTTTAGAGTAATTTACAGATGAAATTTTTACTTAAAAAAAATACATTTCACAATTTAATCACAGATTAATACTTAGCAAAATGTCTTGTATACACATCATATTAAACTAATTTTTATTCCATGACTAAAAAAGTTAAAGTGTTTTGTTAATAAACATAGTAATAACGAGTAATGCTAGTTGTTCAGTAGTTCAAAGTATTCCCGAAAATTTACAATCAATTTGAATTCAAGTGAAAGAACATCAAGAAAATGATGGCAAACTTAGTTTCGGTGGCACAATAAAATAATATTCTCTTTGTCTAACTTCCGATCACATGTCAAAATTATATATAACTCTACTCATTTTCTTACTCATAATAAAATTTGCGGCATTGATGAATACAGAATTCAACCATTAAGATCTGACAGTTCCCAGGACAGATTATTCAGACTGCTTTTGTAACACATTAACTTTGATCTTTTGTTATTATTCTTTTTTTATGCATTTTTTTCAAGGATTTTTCTTCCTGTAAATTTCTTCTGCTGCATTTCTCTCAGCTGAATAAGTTTTTCCTCCCTTTAACCTAGTACAACCCATTGTTTTCAAAATGTCATGTACAATTAAAATTACCAAGAAGCATAATCCAGGCAATAAAAGGAATTGAATGCTCAGGAACATTGAAAAGATGGACAAAAATCCAAAAATCTGGTAGCATATATCCTGCTTAGTTTAATGGTCTTTGGTTTTCCTTTGTTTTTCCTTAACGGTACAGGCTTTATGCCAAGCATATATATTGTTGACTTCATGAAAATAATTTCAACTTTATTCTGCTGGTAACATCAATATCAATAAATGCTTTAAATAAAATGGTAACTCCTTTAGAGGTATATTTTAAAGTTTCTATTAATTTATAATTGTGATTATGTTTCCTATTGGACAAAACAATGTCTAAATAAATCCAAAAGAAAATTAACAATACATGTTAATAAATAATAAAATATATGGGTATTAATTCATAAGAATATTTTAAGGAAAATAATAATGTAAAATATAAAAATAGTGTCAAGATGCTCTTCTATACAAAAATCTAATTGCCATTGATTTTTTTCCTTTTTCCAAAGTAGTGTAATTGTATCCAAGTATATAATCTAATTATTGAGGAAAATATATTTTGATGCCCCTTCCTGATAAAGCCAAGATGGTTGATAAGTCTCACTGCCATGAGTAACTAAATGGAGGTGAATTTTTCCACATAATGATAATGAAGTTTGACTTACTGAGGCACCTATGAATTCAGAAAGAAAATGAAGTACCTACAAATATATGGTGAAAAAAAAGCAACATTTAGTGGTAATCTGAGACCAAAGAGGTATGACCATCAACAAAGCCTTAACTTTATTTTGCTGAAAGTCTTATCATACCATGTATTTCTCCTCCATACTCAACATCTTGAGACAAATATGACATAGAAGATTTTTGCTGATGTGATTTGAGAAGATTTTTGCTGATGTGGTTAGTTTAGGGAAATGGAGAAACAGTATCTTCGTGGCTCTGGAAGATGAAAGCAGCTGTAAAAGGCTTCAACTAGAGACTGTTAATTTAATGAAAAGAGCAAATTAGAGCTAGATGTGACAGATTAAATGTAAACATTCTCAGAGATTTTGATATGCAGGAGATAAATATTTTCTAACAAGAGTGGAATTTAGGCTGAAGTCAAGATATTCAAGAAGCACTGAGGTTATCTGTGTTGCAGGCTCAAACATTCAGTGACCATAAAATAAGTAACAAAGAATAGAGGCAATACAATGAAATGATAATAATGAAACTAGAATTTAAATGCATACTTTCAGAGTGAACAATTCCAGTATATGTGAAAAGGAAAATTAAAAGCATCCTATGTATATATACATATACACAGACACAGACACACACACACACACACACACACACACATACCTCTTTCACTTTCTTAGTACAGTACAGTATGCCAAAAACAGTAGCTTGATAACAGTCTATTTCTTCCATAAAGTTTTAATTTGGCTGTTACCCAGATTGCTCTTCTCAAGGACAACTGGTCTATGTATACTAAATTTGAAAGAGTACCATTTAGATTCATAACCAAAACATCTCTTTCTGAGAGACCATTAAGTATATTTTTAATACTTCTAATCCATACTAGCCAAGAGAGATCTGGACACCATCCACCATTTAGTAAATGCAAAAGAACAGTTTGGATTGACCCTTAAATATCTGTTGTCCAGGTTACACGGCCAACAATGTTACCAAAATGAGAAATAATGCTTCTTTCAGTTCAGAATTAGTTATATTTCAAGTTTACTTCAATATTAAATTGAGGGAAGTTATGTTAAAAGTCTGTCCTACTTGGGACATTTGTTCCATTGTTATTTTCCATAAATCTTGAAGTCATATTGACCTTATTCAGTGTCTAAGAAGGAACTCTCCAAGAGTCATCTTTGAATAGCTTTCTCTCTTTTTTTGAGTATTTAGTGTTACATATTAGGTTTTAGAAAACTCTTCTTGTTTGCGAATATCCTTTCCTTTCTTTTGTGGATAACACTTTAACTTCTTTTTATTCTCCTCTATCTGATATTAAGTATTAGTGTGAAGCCAAAAACATTGAGTGATTAACTTTCATCAGAAATTAAAGTAGCCTTCAACATTAAGTTCCACATGTGAACTGAAAAATATCTCCAGTGAGTTCTAACAAATAACTAAGCCTTGTGCCTACAATGTGCCTTGAATGATTTGTTTTCCAAAGTAGCTGTGAAAATTTTATTTCTGAGTCTAAGCTTTTCTGGCTCTATTTTAAATTGTATTTTCTATTTTATTATTTATATTCGAAATACTTTTGATTTAGTTCATAATCTTCCTGCAAAAGATACATTGTACATTTGTACTTCTTCATACATTATACATAACAATAAGCAAAATTTACAGCAGTGTAAGCAAAAGAATAGTTAGCTTTACTACAATATACAAAATTCAGCCAATTCAGCAAAAGCCTTGAAACTCTAGTGGAAACATTTTTACAGGCTGCATATGTGTTAAAATAAGATCTTCAAATATATGTGCATATACATTTTTTTTCCTTCAGAGAAAATTGAATGGTTTAATAAATTGAAAGTGGCAAGTAGAAGAAACACAGTGCTTCTGTTTTGCAGTAATGGTATGTGGTATGGCAGCTCCAAGTCTAAGCTTCCACAGCATTTGGTAAAGGAAAGCACTACTAATGTCATGGTTCCATATAAGGACTGGAGCTATTTCAGTTGAGTGTATAGTTGTCATATAAGGAAATTACTGAACCACAGACGAGTCTAAGAAAGCCTTATGTGTCCCTCAGCTTGTCTAAACTTTAGATAGGTTTCTTCCTGACTATAGTCCCCCGACCTTCCTTTCTTAGAGCATACATTTTAGCAAACTTGCAATTGTAAATTATTTGTCCACTCTTTATAGGTGTAAATCTTCTCACATCCTCTTGCCAGATTTATAAACCCAGGCATATCTTTCTCAAGGATTTGGGAACCATCTCTTTGAAATCTAATCATCAAGAAAGCCCGTCCATCACCCAGTTTCTAAGGGAGGGTAGGAGTCAAATTTAGATAAGTACCAGTTAGCGAACACAGACGGCATAAGCACAGTGACTAACCTCCCTCTCCCCTAACATCCTCCTGTACTTTTCCATGAGCTCATCCCAGTGTAAAAATCCTCCTGCCTTTTGTGTTAGTAGAGTTGAGTTCAATCCCTCTGCCCTACTGCCACAGTATCAAGTAAATTCTTCACTGCCTGTTTAACTCCATCCAGTGAAATTTTTCTTTAACAAGTCTTTGTCTAAAATCTCCTTGTATAATAATCTGTGAGGAGTCTATTTCTATAAAACCTTAACTTCAGGAATGGTCTAGTTAGACTATATTTGAGTGTGATAATTTGGGGCTTTCCTAATTGCCTAGGCAATTAGTAATGATTAGCAACCTTTTTTTCATTTAAATATTTTATTTTCATCAGCCCTTGCCAGTCATTCCTTGGTTTTATTCTCTGACCAGAACAACAACAAAAGACATCTACAGTATAGTCAGCACTTGTATTCTGAAATATCGTTCCACATGTAACAACTGTCTTGGGCTCCCTCCTTGGCAAATTTATGACAAGGGCTAGACTTCTGTCAGTTCTCAGCACAAAAGCCCCATTCAGATGTCCTTGGTCCTCTTTGCTCTTAAAGGGAGAGAGTGTCTCTAAAAAAGCGTAATTTAGTTTCAGCAGGTTTTAGATCTTATACTTATTTGGGGTCATATATGTTGATGAGAATTTTATGTAAGCTCTAAAAATTATTCTCTGAAAAATGAACCTATACATAGACAACTGAAATTCTGTTTAAATTTCAGGAAGCCCCTGGGCTGGGAAATACATGTTAGCTAACACAATTCCACTTCCAATAGCAACTCCTCTCCATCCTGAATTAATGGAATAGTGTAGCTGGCTCTCTGCCCCAACACTGGCTCCTGTTCTCTCTGCTGTTACTGCTTCATATTCCTCAACTTCTTATGTAACCAAAGATGTTACTTCTATACTAATCTGCTTAAAACCTCTCCTATAAATTCAGAGATAGTTTATCTGTAATCTTATATTCCCAAGTCAATGACAGTTTCAACCCAAAGTGAGTTAAATTATACTTGCAATTACTAGAACTGTTGCTTTAAAAAATCTTCACCAGGTTTTTATCTCTACTTTAACTGAGTTCATTCTTAAATGGTCATTAAGTATTTTCTAATATCTCTTCTATGATTATCTTCTCTATTGCACCGTTTTTCCTCATATTCACTACCTCTTAAAGAATCTGCCAAGAGTTGCTTTATTCACATAGCTAGAATACTATAATTCCATAAAACAACCTGCTATTTTGTCTTTACCTTCTGCATTTAGTAAATCACTATCAACATTACCAAAAGATCCTCACCAAATTCCCACAAATTGTGTGGCCCGACAGTTTCTTTCCTCTTATCATGAAACCTGTCAGAGAGTTTGCTAAGTTCCTGCCTAAGTATTATATTTCAACCGCGTTAATCTTCAGCCAAGTGGTCACCTTTTATCCACAGATTCATTCTAGGGATTTAAGACAGAGTGCTAGAGAAATGACTGGTGAAACTGATTATGAGCATTGTGATAATGGTCATCTTATCCCTGGACTCAGGAAGAGAAAATATGTTCAGTGAATCCATTGGTTCAGAACTGACATCTATCTTTGCTTCCTTGCTCTTGTTTTATGTTAGTATGTATCTTTGCAATTTAAAAATGTCTCTAGTCATGTTTCCTGAAAAGTATTTTTAAAACTCCACAGTCCCAACTGATCTATATGGGAAAATTTCTCTCCTTACTTGCATCATACTGGAAAATCAACTTATATTTTTCCAAAATAGAGAGATTGACATCAAGTTCTGTTTTCTTTTATATTCCAGAAATTTAATAGAAAGTGTAAACAGGTATTAAAATGCCATTTATATATTTTATATTGGTAGCCTTAAATAATCATAAATCATGCTGCATTTTCTACTGCATTCTTTGTTTTTGTTTTTTTTTCTACTGCATTCTTGACAGAGACACGCTAAAGATTCACAAATCCCGAACAACTTTTGCTTTCTCTACTATGGAGGACAAACTTCAAGGTGATCCACATGGTCCCTGTCTCCTGGTCTTCACACTACTGTATAAATCTTCCCCTTGAGTGTGGGAAGACATATGACTTGCTTTAACCAATGGCAAAGGTGATAAGATGCATGTGATTACATTTACACGATTACAGATGATTGCTAGGATTGTGGTACCCATCTGGTTAGCATCTCTCTCTCTCTCTCTCTCTCCCCCTTTCGCTCTTTCACTTGCTTCCTATCTCCCTCTTTCTCTTTCTTTCTCTTACTGGTTTTGAACTAGGAAGCTGCCACGTGTCTTATAGCTATATCCTGGTTTATCACAGGATATTAAATATAGTTCTTATAGCTATATCCTGGTTTATCACAGGATATTAAATATAGTTCCCTGTGCTATACTAGCCAAATACATTCATTCATGGTCCGACCACACATTCTATACATGATTTCAATATTTGGTTTTATTATGTCTTTGATTGATTTATTTTCTTTCCATATGATTGCCTAATTCCTCATCTTCCTGTCAAATGCAAATGAATGATCAAATAGCAAGTCCATGTCTCTTGGGAATTCTTCCTTTGTTGACCAAATAAAAATAAATAACTCCATCAAATCCTTAAAGCAGTAATTTTTAAAGTATCGTACCAAGATCCACAGCATAAGCATAACTTGAGACCATGTTAGAAATTCAAATTGAGAACTCTGAGGGTGGGGCCAATCAATCTAATTTAAACAGTTCCTCCAGATAATTCCAATGCTTGATAAAGTTTGACAGCCTTTTTCCTTTTTTTATAAAATTACTACCTGATATTTTGTATGGCAGTTTATGAATCTGTTTTATTCAATAGACAATGAGCTTATTAAAAGTAGGGACTACAGTTATTCATTTTTGTACCTCTCATAACACCAAGGACGAAGCTTTGTACAGCATAGAAAATCAATGATTGCTTGCTGAATTAAATCATACTGAAAGGTGAAACAAATTATTTTTTTTCTCTTTATCGAGTACTGAGTAAATGAAGTTTGTTTTAAAATCGATGTCCCTTGCTTCAACTTTATTCTTAGTTAGTCCCTCAAAATAAATGCAATCAGGAATATCAAAAGACATATGTTTACTTTTGATATTTAACTGAGACATTTTAAAATGAGAAATTTCCTCTCTTTTTTATCTTTACTAAGTCTGACTCTTTCGGAAGGGGAGGTATCTATATTCAGAGACAGTACATATTAAAAAAGAAAAAGAATTTTACTTTCTGTAAAGCAATTTTATGTCCTTTTCTTTTGAAGGCAATTGCTGTCCCCTCCTTGGAATAATTCTTTTAGTTAATCAGGGTTGTGGTATTATTATATTCATCCTCTTCATTGTTGTTGATTAGCTGGTTGGTTTTCAGAAGGAATGCAATTTATCTGATTATTTACATAGGAGGAATAATTGGTATACCCTGACCCCACTGAAAGCTCAAGTGTATACTCTTTAACAATTCTCTTAGCCATAAAAAAGAATGAAATAATGCCATTTGCAGCAATATGGATGGCGAGATTATCATACTAAGTGAAGTACATCAGACAGAGAAAGACAAATACCACATGGTATCACTTATAGGTAGAATCTAAAATATGACACAAATGAACCTATCTATGAAACAGAAACAGACTCACAGACATAGAGAACAGACTTATGGTTGCCAAAAGGGGGAGGTATGGGGGAGGGATGGATTGGGAGTCTGGCGTTAGCAGATGCAAACTATTATATATAGGATGAATAAACAACAAGGTCCTACTGTATAGCACAGGGAACTATATTTAATATCCTGTGATAAACCATAATGGAAAAGAATATGAAAAAGAATATATATATATGTATGACTGAGTCACTTTGCTGTACAGCAGAAATTAACACAACATTGTACATCAATGATACTTCAATAAAAAAAAAAAACCTCCTTCTTTCTCATTACTATTTGAAGACCACTTTTAAAGGTGCGTGATCTTGCCAGAGTTCTGAATTATTACAGTTATGATTCTACTGACATCTCCCATCACAGGAAAATGTCACACTCAAAATAACAAGAAGGTCTTCTATTTTTTATGTACATGCTGTAGACAAGCAGTAATCAAAACACATTTTAAGTTAATTTAATTTTTTTCTCATCACACCCCATTTTAGTTCAGATGTTATAGCACTATGTTAGTAAGCATATTGTTCCTATTAGATTTAAGTATTTCTGCACACAAACTCATATAATGTAAATTTGTTGACTCTTTCAGTGGATTCTTCCAGATGAGGCTAATTTTTTAAAGTGAAAATTAGAAAAAATGTTTAGTTTAGTAACAGACTGCGTCTATGCACTGCTGTGATGAATCTCATTTACTTCTGAGAAATTTTTTTTTATCATTAAAAAAATCTACGCAAGTGGTTCATTTTATTCAAGTTCTTATTCTGGCCAAGAAGAAAAAAATTGAGGCTAAATTTGGCATCTCACTAAAGGTTGAAGTAAACCCACCATGGTTAATGATGCCATAATTGGCACTAAAATTCGGTATGCATCAGAAGCACAAGGCTACAAGATGACCCGACTTACTGAGTCAATACCTAAGTAGATAATACTGCTACAAACAAGATAACTGATAATGAAATCAATATGTTCTGTAACAAAAAATACTGATCCAAATCAATATATCAACAAAGCGTTTGTTTGCACTGCATTTGGCACTGTTGCAATTAGAGTACTTATGATATATTAGAACTACTGTATTACTGTGATGGACTAATTTTTTTAAAGTTTCACATTATCTACGTTTTACATGTATATAAAAATATTATATATATACACACACATATATATATATATATTTGTTGATACACTCTTTAACTTAATCCTAATGTTAATAAGCCACTGGGTAAATAAATCTGAAATAAGTTTCTTTGTAACCAGTACCCACCAAACATGATAGGCAGTATTTCAACAATAAGTTCACAAGTCAATCATTCAATAGTTTGCAAATCAATCAAAAACGTTTGGTCATTTGATTATTTTATTTTTAAAGTACTGCTCCATAACTACCTCTTATGGGTGCTCTAGATGGCACTAGGGAAGCATTATTTGTTGTCCTAGACCTCAAGTATTTACACCTTGTCTTGGAGGTCCTAATGAACAGAAACAAAGTAATAAAAGTGAATATATTTTCAATTCCTAAGGCAACTGATTCAGAATTGAAAATGTGATGACAATAGATAAGTTAGACTTAGTTTCTAATCTTCAATAAAACCTTAAACATGTCTTATACTTTAATAAATATGTATCTTATTTTGGAAGTTTTTCTCTTCATCAATCAGTGTAATGTTAAACACAGGAGCGTCAATGTTTCAGAAAAAACCTGGAAATTTTAATTTTTAAAAAAGTACTTTTTAAGCTTCTGTCTGTCTCAAGCTACCTCTTCAACAATGAAGCACGAAACAAGGTGAGTGAGCTTTTCGCATGTCCCCAGTTCATATTCTCTAGCATGTGTTTAGAACATACACAGCGATAATTATAGCCAGTTACCTGGTTGCCTACCTACACTGACTTGATCGAAGTAAGAGAAGCAACAGCTCTCAAACTTGTAGGCTTCACATAATGTGGTTACCAAATAAATGAACTCATACAGATATAAAACTTCTTTCCTTTGTTCACATCCTTGGCCCAACCCAGCTTAGTACCCAGTGACCCCTCAAGCCCTGTGCTTTGGCTCTCGCCATCATCAGACCATTCAAATGTGGTGAACTGCATGGGCTTTTTTATTATAGCTTAGTGAAGAAAGTTGCTGTCTGGCATTAGTTTCTGGCTTTACTATCCATGAACCCTTGGTTGGTTCCGTTGTTTCTATTTTTTGTTGTCGTTTGTTTTTAACAGGCTCCCTTTTAAAAATAAATAACTCCCTTAGTCCAATTTTTATATTATACTTTATTCTGTCAAATATATAATTATCAAGGCTTTAAGGAGCTGTCAGGGTCTTGGGGAAGACAGACACCTGATTCTATGCTACGAGGTGGTTAAAATTATATGGAAGATCAAAAAAGGGACTATTAAATCCACTTATTGACAAAGAAAAATCAATATTTTCTTCTAAGGAAAGTATCTTTAAACAGCTGAGCTTTGCAAGTTTGTGTTTATGTGTTATAGTTGCCAATGTTGGGTTTGTGAAACAGTTACCAATGTTGTGACTTGAAGAAATAATTTTAATCCTATTCAAATATATATTACCCTCTACATCACAAGGAATTTGTATGTATTGATTACATAACATAGATATGCCATTTGTGAATGTGAACATTTTCATAGTATTTTGTTTAGACTGTTGTAAATATCTAGAGTTTTAAAGCATTTAAATGTACAGAATTTTTAGAAACTATTATAAAGTATTTGTAGAGTATATTAGTGTTATTCTTACATGTGTAATTTATATTCATTCTTTAAACATATATTTATTGAGCAGGTACTTGTGTGAAGCACTATTTTATTTGTCTTGTGGACATTAGATTTGGATATTGGGGTTTTGTGGGAGAAATACAGATAATGAATTTATGAATGCATTTCCATTTACGATCATCATAACTATTTAAAAGCAAATAAATCAGTAAGAAGTAATAAAGAGCGGAGGGAATGTGTATTTATTCTAAATGTGATGCTGAGACAAGGACAACAGAAAGTAGTTATACAGAAACTTTGATATTATGCAAATTTAAAGCCTTGAGTCAGGGGAAAGCTTGATATGCACAAGAAACTGAACATGGACCATATGAGTAAGGAACACAGAGACCAGGTGGCAGTAAGAAACAAGGCTGAACAAAGTCATCTAAGCAATGAAAAAATGGTCAAATTTTCTTCTAACTGCAACAGGAACCTTTCTGAGGGCTTAAGGAAGTGGGTGATATTACTCAATTTGTATTATAAAAAGACAACTTACTGGGCCATATGAATAAACTCAGCCTGATAAAACTTTATGTCCTTCTGCCATTATCTCTCTCTTAATATCCATTCTCACACATATTCCACAGCTAAATGTCTGCATAAATTAGAAAAATCATGCAGTTGTTTTGGATTATGGGCACCTCTTCATGAGTCAATGTTTGTAGTTCACTTTTTGAGACCTGCTTGGGCTTGAGTCTCCTTACAGGTAGAAGCACAGAAGGGTGGTGAGAGTTGGTCCTGAAGAAAATCTGCAGTGTCTTGTTAGGCAGCTACCTCAGGGAAGGTCATTACAGATTATTCAGGCAAAAATGAGTTAACAAACAGGGTTGAAAGAGCTGTTTCTCCTGGCAAAGGAGACGCAGCAGAATTTAGGGGTCTGATGGCCCCAGCTTCATCAGAATCTGCCCATGTCTCTATTCTGACTTTCAGGATCCCATTTCTTCCCAATCAATGCCCTCAACTTAACAGAAGATACCCTGTATGGTTGGGAGATTCAAATTAGATTGTAATTCAGTCACTTGTATGATGAGACTCTAGATTTGGTTTTGAGAAACTTCAGCTCTGTGGCTACGGGAGATAAAGGTTTCTTTCGGGACAGATATAAAACCTTTCAGGTCATATATGTTGAGCTTGAACTGGGAATTTTAAACCTTGAGTTCATTCTTTTCTTTCCCAACTTATCCCCGTACAATTATGAGCAACCAGCCAATCTCATTATACTAGTTAGTTTGACAAAATTGTTCTAAGATATCAGATATATGGTCAACCAGAACCTCACTTTCATAAGTATTGATATTTAATTAAGAGTATTCAATGATGATACAACACAAAACAGAAAACACATACACACACACACACCACAAAAACTCTCTTTTAAATACATAATGCTGGGTCAATTGAATATCCACATTGGACAAAAAAGATAAGAGAAAAAATCTGAGATGGGTGTTTGATCACTGCCTTAAATCATATGTATAAACGAATTCCAGTAAGACTGTAGACCTAGATGTGAAAGGCAAAACAATAAAGCTATTAGAAGACAGCATAGCTAAATAGCTTCAGGACTGTGGTGCAGTCTCCCAATGACACAAAGGAACTACCCATAAGAGGAAAGACTGATAAACCAGACTACATTAATTTTAAGAACTGTTCGTTTATAGACACTGTTAAAATGCTGGGAACAGAAACCACAGAAATAGGAAGAATCTATTTTTCAGTACATTAGTATTCAAAATTTATAGAGAACTACAAAGCAGTAAGAAAAACAGGGACAATAAGAAATATCTAAATGACTAACAAATCTTTGAAGTGGTGCTCAACCTAAATAGTCATAGGGGTATTGCAAATTAAAACCACAGTGAGAGAGTTCTGCACAGCCAGAATGCCTAAAATTGAGAGAAGCAGTAAAAAGCTTAAAAGAAAGAAAACTGACAATACGAAATATTGTAAAGGATGGAATTTTCATACACTGCTCTTGAGAGTGTAAATTAGTACAATCTCCATAAAAAGTCTTTTACATATTCTGCTAAAGATAAACATGCATTTATTTTATGAGCCAGCATATTCACCCTGAGAATGTGTCCATCAGAAAAGCTGTCACTCTCTACAAAAGACATGCACGTGAATGTTTTTGAAATATTATTCAGAATAGTCTCAAAAGACATCTCTCATGTCCATTTGTAGAATGGACAAACAAATTGGGATATATTTATATAAAGAAATGTTGTAAAGCAATGAAAATAAATCAATTATACCTATACATAACAACGTGAATACCTTTCACAAGCATAATGTTAACCCAAGAAGCCAGGTGTAAAAAGTACATCCTTCATGATTCCTTTTGTATATAATTCAAAACATGCATTAGCAGTGATGACAATGATTACTTTGGGGGGTGGGGGAGGTAGTAGTTATCAGGACGGGCACAGAAGGAGGTGTCTGACATACTCTAACATGCTTGGCCTAGGTAATATTTACATAAGTGTGCTCACTTTTTGATAATTCAATGAGCTATATACATACGTGCCTTTTGTCTTTTTCTGGATGTGTCTTGTACTTCAACTTAAAAAGTTAAATGAAAATAATCATGCTAACGATGGAAAAGAAATAGGTCCTTAACGCTTTAAAAGATAGTTCAGTGAAAACAATCAAGATTACATTTGCATGTATTTAACCAATAGAAAAAAAGGGAAGATTTTGAAGAATACCTCATTCAAATCGTATTTTTGGAAAAAAAAAAAAGAGAGAGAGAGAAGTCAGTGATGATATTTTGCCTGCCTCTCTTGCTGCTTCACATTATGGACTCTCAGTGCCTTCTTTACCACTGGAAATAGAATCACGAATGCCTTTAAAACTCATCAGAGTAGAGAACCAATTCCGGAAATCTTAGAAACAATTTAGAACACTCATCCTTAAGATTCTGTTCTCCAGAACCACTCTCAGTATCAAAATATGTGTCACCAGGGTTCTAGAGCGAGAAACAGAAGGGTATGTCTCTGTGTGTGAACGTGTTTGATACCTATTTATATATTCAATTATGCAACTTTAAATGTTTACCTTTTATATATTCAAGCAGTATATACATGTTACATATATTAAATGTTATAAAGTATATAAAATATATATTATAAACATATGTATAACAGTTAAGAGCCGCATCTTTACAGACGACTTGCACGGGCTGGTAGACTGTGAAGCGCGCGCGACGGCAGCCGACGCTTCACGAGCGGCGGAGACGCAGACGCTACGCCACGCGGGCGACGTCACGCAGACGGGCCTGGACCCCGGCTCCAGGCACGCGAGGAGACGGCTGTGAGCGCGCCTCAGCAGCAGGCGGGACAGCGTGTCTGGCCCCAGCACCAGCCCTCTTCCTGCCGTGGCCACTCCCGGGGCAGGAGCTGAGGGCCCCAGCCGAGCCCTGCCAGATCCAGAGAGTGCAAAGCCCTCGGAGCCCAGGTAGGCCGAGCCGACCCGGCGCCAGGCCGGTCTAACTGGGGGAGGGGGTCGATGGGAAGTGACGGGCCTGGGGGCCACGCGCGCCTCGTGTCACTTCACTCTGTGTTGTGACAACTCTCTAAGCATTCTTTTCCGCACAGTTGGAAACACAAATGTAATGCAAGAATAAAAGAAAAAAAATGGGGGGGCAGAAAAACATATATATATACATGCACATACATATGTATGTGTTTATGTATGAATGTCTCCTTATACTTTCATTTTTGATAAAATATATATTGAGCCTTTTTGTCATGGGCACCGTGTACCAAGTGAAAACGTCAGGCAAGGACTCTGTCTTTTGAATGCTTGCGTGAGAGTTGAAAAAACAGCAAGCAGGTGATTACATAAAGTGTATCCGTTTGTAGGCTGGGGAAATAGTATGCTCTGAAAGCTCAGTGGACAGCCATATATAAAACAGACCAAAGATGTCAGGATATAACACATTGATCTCTGCTTTTCCTAGATCCCTACAACCTACTTTTACCTAAGGGCATCCTTACTCTGGTTGTTCTATCACCTTGGAAACTGCTTCCCCTAAATAATTGCATAATTCACTCCTTTAGTTCATTCAGGCCTCTGCTGAGATATTCATCCCATCAGAGTGCTTTTGCCGGCCACCCTTATCTCTTCATGATTCTTTACTCACCTTACCCTAATTTATTTTTCTTCATTACACATGATGTCACTTACTCCTTTGTATGCTTTTGTGTGAGACCCAATAGAGCATGAACTCTATCTGTATTATTTGTTGATGTATTTATTCTTAGGTTCTGCGATAAATCTTGATACAGGGTTGGCCCTCAAAACAAGTTTGTTGAACAGATGAATCAATATATATAATTTAAAATTTGGAATATGAGTATAAATTAACCTGAGGTGGAGAAAAGGGTGGAGTGAATTTCAGGCAGACAAAAAACTTGAGCCCATAGCCAGACATTCTAGAAAATGTACTTTGAATCAACTGAACAATATTGAGTAACTGGAGTACTGAATGTAAAGCTAAGGATGGAGGCAACAGGTAAGAGGCAAGGCTGAAGTAATCATCGGTATTAATTTGGGCAGAAGGGATTGGAAGGGAAAAGACTGAGGCAGATAGGCCAGTTGGGAGATGTGACAGTAATCTGCTTGACAGATGATGGGAGTTGACACTCAGGGAGGTATGGTAAGGTGGAAATTGCACATATAACAATGTTCAGGAAATAGAATTACATACTTTTAAATTAATTTGATTTGGAGGTAAGGAAGAGAGCCAAATCAAGAATAAAACTTAAATTTCTTGTTTTCAAAATGATGCTATAAAGAGGAGAAGAAACAGGGTAAGAGGTGTGGATTGCAAGTAGTGATTGGAATAGTGGACATTATGAGTTTGAGGTGCCTGAAATATTAGTGAAATAATACCACATCTTAGGTTAATTATTCTAAAGAAACACATTTTACACATCTTAGGTTAATTATTCTAAAGAAACACATTTTACAGCAATAACCAACATATAAATTCCCTTATACTTGAATTGTTTTGACCACTGTAGAATTACTAAAATGAAGTAAACTTTAGAATAAATTTGCTGTTTCCATAGTTGTTTTATTCCGAGTGTGCCTATTAGCCTAATTTTCTACCCTTCTCAAATCTTCTATGAATTTGACTAATCACAAATATAGTTATTGAATGTATTTGTTTAATTCTTTAATTCATTTATTTCATTTAATTTTTTTTGGCTGCATGGGGTCTTCATTGCTGTGCGTGGGCTTTCTCTAGTTGTGGTGAGTGGGTGCTACTCTTCGCTGTGGTGCACAGTGTATTTTCAGTTAATTATATAAAAGGGATCTCATATGGTGCCTGTATATTTTATATTTGCTTTGTGCTGCTGTGTTGATTTATCGGTTCTATTTTTAGCATAAATTTCTATTATATTTATTACATTTAGTTTGTTTCCTAAAAGCATCTTGCCACGTGGTTTTTGTTTATGTTGTTATATCTTATTTGATCAACCTCATTTTATACAGGAAATATAAAAATTATTGGAAAAGTATGGGAACAAATCTTTAACAGCAATTTCCTAAAAACCAGTTTTTCATCTACAGTCAATATGGAACTAATCATTTTATGTTTTATACCCTTTGAGGTATGTTTATATTTGAAAAGTATGCATTTGAACATAGCCTTGAAAAAGCTCCACCTCCTAAAATATAGAGTAATTTTTATGTTTATTATTTTACCTAATATACAGTAGATTTTGTAAAACATTTATTAAGATGATAATCAAAAACTTTATATTTATCTTGGTACCAAGTGTTAATGATGATTGTCTTTAAATTATTTGTATTTGGAATCTTTAGAACTATATTATACAGAAAAAGAGTATTATTTTAGGTTTATAAATTTTCCTGTGTACCACCAAAATTTTGGTAAGGGATCATTACTGTAAAAAGAATTTTTTTATTGAGGTCTAATTGATATACCAAAAAATGTACATATTTAATGCATGCAATTTGATGAGTTTGGACACATGCGTACACCCTTGTGTCAATCATTACAATCAAGGTAATAAGCATATCCAACACCTCCAACTGTTTCCTCTTGCCCTGTGTGTGTGTGTGTGTGTGTGTGTGTGTGTATTAAGAATACCTACTATGAGATCTACCCTACTGACAAATTTTTCAGGCCCACAATAGGTTACCATTAACTGTAGGCACTACATTGTACAGTAGATCTCCAGAATCATTCATTTACATAATTGAAACTTTATACCCATTTAACAGCAACTCCTTGTTCTCCCTACCCCAGCCCCTGGCAACCAGCATTCTACTCTATGCTTCTATGAGTTTGGTTACTTTAGATTCCTCATATACATGGAATCATGCAGCATTTGTGCTTCCTTCTATTACTGGCTTATTTCACTTGGCATTTCATGCCAAGTTCATCCATGTTGTCTCAAATGGCAGGGTTTCCTTCTCTTTTAAGGATGAATAACACTCCATTATACATATATGCCACGTGTGCTTTATCCGTTCATCCATCAGTGGACATTTAGGTTGTTTCCTAAATTTGGCTCTTGTGACTAATGCTCCAGTGAACATGGAGTGCAGATATCTCCTCAAATCCTAATTTCAATTATTTTGGATATGTAGTCAGAAATGTGATTTGTGGATCGAATGGTGATTCTTTTTTTTTTTTTTTTTTGAGGGACCTCTATGCACCATAGCAACTGCACCAATTTACATTCCCTCCAAGAGTTCCAGTTTCTCCATATCCTTGTCAATACTTCTTATCTTTTGTCTTTTTGATAATAGCCATCCTGATAGGTGTGAGGTGATAGCTCATTTTGGTTTTAATTTGCATTTCCCTGATGATTACTGATGTTGAATACCTTTTCATATACCATTTGTGTGTTGGCCATTTGTATGTCTTCTTTGGTGAAATATCTGTTCAGGTCCTTTACCCATTTTTCAATCAGTTTATTTGTTGTTTTTTTTTTTTGTTTGCTATTGAGTTGTCTATGTTTTATACATTTTTTTGATATAAATCGCTTATGAGATAATATGGTTAGCAAATACTATCTTCCATTCCATAGGTTGCTTTTTCATTCTGTTGATTGTTTCCTTGATGCTGCAGAAGCTTTTTAGTTGATGCAGTTCCACTTATTAATTTTTGCTTTTATTGCCTGTGCTGTTGGTGTCATATCCAAGAAATTATTGCCAAGACCAGTGTCCAAAAGCTTTTCCCCTGTTTCCTTCTAGGAGTTTTACAGTTTCAGATCTTACATGCAAGTCTGTAATGCAAATTGAACTGATTTTTGTGTGTGGTGTAAAATAAGGTTCCAATTTTTTTTTTTTTTGCATGTCTATACCCAGTTTTCCCAACACTATTTGTTGAAAGACTGCCCTTTCCCCATTGTGTATTCCTGGCACCCGTTTTGAGGATCAGTTGACTGTGTATATGGTTTTATTTCTGGGGTCTGTATTCTATTCTGTTGGCCTCCATGCCTGTCTTTATGCCAGTACCATACTTTTAAAATTACTGTAGCACTGTAATATATTTTGAAATCAGGAAATGTGATGCCTCTAGCTTTGTTCTTCTTTCTCAAGATTTCTTTGGCTATTTGAGGTCTTTTGTGGTTCTGTATGAATTTTAGAATTGTTTTTCTATTTCTATAAAAAATGTCATTGGGATTTTGATGGCTATAGCATTGAACCTATAGATTCAATATGATAACCACATTAACAGACTGAAGGATAAAAATTACACAGTCATCTCAATAAATGCAGAAAAAGCATTTGACAAAATTCAGTATCAATTCATGATAAAAACTCTCAATAAATTAGGTGTAGAAGGAATTTATCTCAACATAATTGAGGCATGTATAACAGGTCCACAGCTAACAGAATATTCAGCCGTGAAATATCTTTGAAAATTTGAAATCTTTTCCTCTAAGATCTGGAGCAACTCATGGATGCACACTCTACAGCTTCTAATCAACATAGTACTGGATGTCCTAGGTAGAGTAAGAAAAAAAAGGCGTGCAAATTGGAAAGGAAAAGCAGAATTTTGTCTGTTTGCATATAGCATGATCTTATATATAGAAAACCCTGAAGACTACACACACACACACACACACACAC
Organism: Monodon monoceros; assembly: GCF_005190385.1. Classification (NCBI taxonomy): domain Eukaryota; kingdom Metazoa; phylum Chordata; class Mammalia; order Artiodactyla; family Monodontidae; genus Monodon; species Monodon monoceros. Next base: position 23,667,031 of record NW_021703785.1, on the reverse strand, counting down.
ACACACACACAAAGTGCTAGAACTAACAAATGAATTCAGTAAAGTTTCAGGAAAAGCAATCAACATAGAAAAATGCTTTGTGTTTCAAATACTGTAACAGTGAACTACCTGTAAAGAAATTTAAGAGATCATTTCAAAATATGATCATAATAATACTGAGAAGTCAGTAAGCTGTTAAACTGTAAACTGAATTTTTAAAAATATACTTAAGAATATATTTGTTAATTAATGTTATGCTGGGCAGTTTTTGCTATGATTATATTATAGCAAAATGCTGTTGTCTTCAGAAAGTCATAATCAAGGAATGCACCATAAAACTGAGTGAATCACACAAATAATCTTATGAAATTAGACATGCTTCTTGTGGTTAAGTGTCAGTTTTTCAGTTCAGTCTGTGTTCTTAGCCTATGGTTCCATCGTAGACTTCTTAAACATAGTTCTGATCATTCGGAAATTCCTTGTGATTTATATTTCATTGAATTTGACTCATGAGTATTAGCTGTAGATGTTCAGATTGGAAATGAAACAGCGAAATACAAAGAACTTTCATAATATAGCAATTACAATTCTATATATTAATAATTAAAATATCAAATATAGTTAAAATATCAAATTATTCAAACCATTGAACTAGAGGAGATATAAGAAAGGAGTGTATTTATAGTAATCATCAGAATATGATATGTTTTTATTATTAATTGTAGAGTGGTATTTTCCATCTTGGACATCAATTGAATGGATATAAATTGTAGCATTGTTTATAATTGGTTAATAAACCAAGACCTCTATTGAACATTGAGCACTTAAATAAGGCGTGAATAGAAGACATGGAATCTTCAATTTAGGTTATAGTTAGAAATGTTAACAATTTCCATATATGTGGATAGTTTAAATAGAATATGAAGTTAAACAATGCCTGAGATGTTCCTCAAATTTTTTTTTTTTTTTGCGGTACGCGGGCCTCTCACTGTTGTGGCCTCTCCCGTTGCGGAGCACAGGCTCCGGACGCGCAGGCGCAGCGGCCATGGCTCACGGGTCCAGCCGCTCCGCGGCATGTGGGATCCTCCCGGACCGGGGCACGAACCCGTGTCCCCTGCTTCGGCAGGCGGACTCTCAACCACTGCGCCACCAGGGAAGCCCCGTTCCTCAAATATTTTTTTTAGCTCTGTACCAGCTAATTTTAAAATTATAACATTAAAGATGTTTCTCAAGTTCGCCATGAGTCTACTCCTCTTACTACTTCTCACTCCTTGGGGCTGTGGCTGGTAGCTTTTGACATCACTTCCAATGACCCCACCTCTTCCAACTCATGTTCTTCTTTAAGCTTAGTCCATTATTTGTGAGCTGGGCTTAGTGATTTGGTTCTAATGAATAGAGTATGGAAATTAATGGGTTATCATTTCTGGTATGAGCTTAACTGTGACGTTCAACTTGCCCGCACTCATTTTCTCTTGCTGGTATTCTGTCTTGCTCTCTTGTTTGATCACTCTGATGAAGCAAGCCATGTTGTAAGGTAGTGTATGTAGATGAAAATGAGTCAAGAAACTGAGAGACAGTTATAGCCAAACCTCATGAAGAACTGAGGTCTCAGTTTAACAGCCTGTGAGTGACTGAAGGCTGCCAACAACCACGTGAGTGAGTTAGGAAGTGAATCCTTCCCAGTGGAGACTGGTAGTGAATGTACATTTGTGAGAGACCTAGAGCCAAATGCATCGACTATACCACTTCAGATTCCTAACTTACAAACTGTGAAATAATAAATGTTGTAAGCCACTAAGCTTTGGGATAATTTGTTATTGTAACAGTCAATAACTAATATATAGGCATGGGCTAATTTATCTATTCCCAAGGGTTAATTTCTCATCAGTTTATTTATAAACTAAAATTCAAGTTACACGACTCTGATGTCTGTTGAAATTCACACCCGTATTTCAAAATTCTCATTTTATGTCTACATTTGATACCTCTTAGGAGCCACAATACCAGTCTAAACAAAATTGAACTCATCTTTTTTTTCACAAAATTTATTTTCTATTTTAAACCTTAGTTCATGAAATGATACCTTAATCAAACCAGTTTCCCATTATAGTGTTTCAGATTTAGAAGTCATTCTTAGACCTCTCCCACCCTCTCATGAATCCATATGATCTTGAAAAACATATTAAGTTTATTTTATTCTACTTTTAAATGCTTCTGGAGTCCTTTTTATAACTCCTGTTTATACCTGAGTTTAAAATATTGTCAATTTGAAAATGAATTGCTATACAAGCTGCATGAGGAGTATCCATTTTTGGTATGGCAGTGAAAATTATATTTTAAAAGTAAACATCTGCTCACAATTTGTTTCCTAACACTTAAAAAAACCTCTCATTTCTTTCAGGTAAAAGTCAGACCTTTAATTTGGATTTAAAGGATCTGATAAAAATGTCCTTTTTAACTCTAATGTATCAATTTTTTGTTTATTTTAGACATAAGCTCTTTGAAACTGTCACAATTTTCTATATTATTTATTTCTTTATCCTCAGGCATAATTCTATTTCTTTTCAGTAAATTCATGAAAGAATGAACAAACAAATGATTAAACATAGTATTGCACATTATAGCCTTCTTAATATTAGGATTATGTTAAGAAACACTCTACTCTATTAAACACATTGACTTGTAAAGACAGAAATGTGTGAATTTTAGTCCCAACTTTGCTATTAATTTCATGTCTTTGACATTCAGAAAAATATTCTATAGATAATCACACTGGTTCACTACACTGCTATTTCACTGTAATTGAACCTGGTGAGCTAGAAGAATAAGCATTCCAGATGCATTAGTAAGACACATGAATGCAAGAGGGTGGAGAGACACATAAATGAAAAAACAACAAGAAGGGAGTTAAAACAAGAGAGTACATAATAAGAACGTTTAACATACGTTAACATTGAGGATGAGTCAGTATCTGACCATGTGCTTCAGGCAACTGGCCACAGGTCAAACTGTGTATTCTAGTATATGACAGTCTCTCCAGGTAACTGTGTGTATCAGCTTACTTCATGAGTTGAACATCTTGTGGCCACCACTGCTAAGAGAAAATCCTGAGATCTCAGTACTCCACTGATGTTTGCAAATGCTGTTGCTTGGCAGAGGGGAAAAAAATAAATAACTCACTCACTGGATTAGCTTTCCTGCACCATTATGCCAAAGTCTGGAGTGGAGTGAGGTTCTGCCACGTTCTCCATCTACCTTTATGATACCTTGCACAGTCAAAAAGAGCCGTGGAGATAGATCTTTATGCTTCCCTTCAGTATCTTTTTGTATAAATCCAGTGAGAAGAAATTTTGAGGGCTTTTGGAATGTGAGTAAGAGCAAAATATTTTTACCACCAAATTATCTTCTATTTTAATGGAAATAGGGTGAATGATATATAGGTGGATATTAATTTGTCACCTCTACTCTGCTTAGATTTACATTTTGTCTACTATACCTTTACATATCACCAAGGTACCTACCCAGACAAATATAGAAGATCATTTTAAAATAATTAATATAGATTATACTAATTTATTTGAAAAATGTTTGCATTCAAAATATGAAAAGAAATACACAAATTGTACAATATCAACTTCTAAGTTTAAATTTGGCAATGTTGTCTTTAAATTTATGAATTATCAACTGCCATTAATTTTCCACCATTGCTAATTAAATTCCTTTTAAAATGTAACAATCAGGAAGAAAATAGCCAACTTTTCATGCTGGTTGGAGTTTTACATATTCAGAAAGCTAAAGTAGAGGAAACACACAGGTGGAAGCTGCAGGTGTATCCATCTTCCTAGATTTATTGTGTGATAATCATGTGGTTGATTTCTAAACTGGATGGTGTCAAGTATGGTAAAGGGCCTGAGATTTTCCTGATTTGCAAACTAGCAAATAAGCCTGCCATGGTTTTATGTTTGCTGACAGAAAACATGAGACACCCATAACAGAGAAAAAGGACTTTGTTTCTCAGATACAGCAAGAAGCATAAACTTCATAATTATATCAGTTTCTCTCCCCGTCCCCAATCCACTTCCCGAGCACATAATGCTGGTGGGTAGAGCTGGGTGCAGCAGTGGCCTTGTGTCGCAGATGGGAACCCCAAGATTATAAAACCTCAGTCTTTTATAATGAACTGCAAGCAAACCTATCCAATCTGTTACCTGGAGGGAGAGCTTATCTTTATTAAGCTGAATAGCAAACAGTTCTGCCCTCATCATCTCTATCTTCCAAAGCTGTTCACTATGCAACACCCTTAAAAGTAATCCAGGAAGAAAAAATAAATGTTGTCAGTGTCTCTACTTTGCAGTGTCTCTACTTGCAGGTTTGATGAAGTATGAGAGACACCATGAACAGGAAGGCAAACCAAAAATGCAGTTGACTGTATCGTGTGAATGCATGATGAGAGATGGGGAGAGAGGTAGGGCTTGGCCAAAAATGTATCTGTATTTTCAACTGCCAATCTTTGAATTTCTGTCATAAACTAATCAGTTATTAAACATTTACTGACCACACACTATGTAACATTGCCTTAAATTATAATTTCTTACTTTAAAGAAAGCATATTTTGTTAAAAATTAACAAAATTCAGCGAACTGGTGCCTGCCATTAACACACGTGTTTGAGTCATCATTTTATCGTCTAATGTGGTTCTAAGCTGAGAACAAGTTTTAAAAATGGGGATAGGGGCTTCCCTGGTGGCGCAGTGGTTGAGAGTCCGCCTGCCGATGCAGGGGACACAGGTTTGTGCCCTGGTCCAGGAAGATCCCACATGTCGCGGATTGGCTGGGCCCGCGAGCCATGGCCGCTGAGCCTGCGCGTCCGGAGCCTGTGCTCCGCAATGGGAGAGGCCGCAGCAGTGGGAGGCCCGTGGACCGCCAAAAAAAAAAAAAAAAAAAAAAAAAAAATGGGGATACTGAAAGGAGAGATTCTGACAGAGGTGACTTCTCAGAGAGTCCAAGTGTCTCCAAGGAGTAGTGAGCAGTCAAAAAAGTATTATACCTGAGAGAATGTGTTGTATGAACTCAGAAGAACATTGGAATGAAGGTGGGAAAATGTTCCAATCAAGCCTCTTAATTTGAATTGTCCTGTGGTTTGCCCTCATCACTTAAGCTGGTTGCTTTCTTAAGAAAATCATTTCGTAGGCTAACAAATCACTTTAATTGCATTTTGGTTGAAATTACATTACTGTAACTTCACATATGTAACTGAGTACATCATCTAAGAAGACTATTCTCACTATAAATCAAAAGAACAATTTCTCCAAGCAACAGTGATAATGTATTTATGGCATAATAATTCAGACCTCAGTCTCTGGAATTAGATATTCTTGGCTTTAACCTATTACCACTTACTAGCTCTATGAACTTAGACAAGTAGCCTAATTTTTCTGAGTCTGATTTTGTTCCTTTGTAAAACAGGAATTTGTAATTAATGCAAAAATTCGTTGTGAATATTTAACAAGTTTATGCATGCAAAGAACATGGTGTTATACTGGAATGATTCTATAATTCTATTCTCTTAATAATTAAGCAGTATTTCCATAATTAGCATTATTATTATTTTAAAGAGCAGAGGAGTAACGCTGGGTTAACTACGTCTGAGAAAAATAGAACAAACAAATATTATAAAGTAAAAATAATACTTATAGAAACTAGAGAGAAACCTGGAAGGGTGAAATATATACTATATAGATAATTTCATAAATTTGGAGGTAAGGTAGTAAAATTTCTGAGAATAAAAAAGATCTTGTTTCTGTTACCTAATTGAAATCAGTTGCATCAAAAGGCATCCACAAGAAAGTATATATAACAGGAAACTTGAAATACGTTATTCAGGATGACAAAGTTTTTGAAACATGTCTGGCTTAGGAGCCTAAAGAAATGAAATATGAAAAGTACGAAGATGAGGGTTATGTCTCCCAAAATAAAAATACAGTCTCCTTTACTGTTATTTATGAGGCCATATCTGATCTTCACACAGTTCCAGTGTCCACACCATTTCAAGTTTGTTGCAAACCCATAGGATCTGGATTAGAAGAGCCCACTGCAAAGTACTCTGCTTTCCTTCCCTCAGCTGTCCAAATTTTAGGCACAATTTTAGGAACAATATTGTCAAAGGATTAAATAGTTAGAGATCTTATGTGGCTTAATACTCACTATCAACATCAGAAAAGCTTTGGATATGTCAATGTGTGATCTTAAAGATAAGTAATATTAATTCTTCACTTTACACATTGAGAAAATTCAATTCAGAAATCGCAAACATTGCCTGTGTGAACCCTAGATCTAAAAAGACTCTGCGTCCATGCTGCAGTCCTTCTATTATTCCATAATCACCCCTCATCAGAATACTTAAAATGACATGGTCAAGTATACCAGTGATGGAGGAAGTTCTGAGAGAATCAGTGTATAGCCAAAAAGAGCCATAATGAGAAGTGTTGATGGACTCAGAGGACCCTGCTGTAGCCACCTAGACAATCAGCAGTATGCGTGCTTTATTCACCTTTGTGCCTCCACACATACTATCACAGGGCTTTGCCTATCTAGGTGTTCAATAAAATGCTCACTGAATTGATTTGCTCTGTTTGAAATTCCAATTAAGTTGTCAACACCACTTAATATTTCTTTATCTCAGACCCTCCAGAGGTTCCTCAGAATCAGATAGCAATGAAACTGATTCTGGTTGGAAAGGTAGTTATATGCCTTGCTTTAAGATGTTTGTCCTAATATCTGTTCATCTGTGTCTCATGAAATCAAACAAAAGAGCTTTGTATTCCCTGTTGCCAGTATTCAGCATTAGTGCTCTCAGAAAAATAATACAGAGTGAAGATCCAGTTTTTAATAATGGTAATTATAATGTAGGTTCCTGGAAGAACTCTGTATATGTTCCCATTTTGTAAAATTTTTATTTCATTTATAATCTCACTTGTGCTCCCCACTAATCTACTGTTGATTGGTTGATTGACTCATTTATTCCACAAACACTATTGAGTATTTACTCATTACTAGCTAGTCAGCTTGGGTGCTGGGAATTAAGTGATTAACAGTCTTTGGCTTCAAGAAGCTGGGGATCTCATAAAAGGGATATACTTTAAAATTTGGAAATAAGGATTTATATTAAGATTTGTGCCATTAGATTATAGCTATAACAAGGAGACTTACCTAGTGTGAGGTTTATGGAAGACTTCCTAGGAAAGCAAATTTAAGGAGATAAGATGAGGAGAAATTAACCCATGAAAAGAAGAAGAGAAAGCATGCCTGACAGAGGAGGACTTGAAATTCTGAGAATGTGAATAAACCTATGTCATATTTGTTAGGAAAAGATAGTAGCTGACTGTGAAAAGGGTGAAGTAAATTTACAGATGAAGTCACAGCTAGTTGCTGCAAGGTTTTGTAGTCTAGAGGAGAAGGCATTGTAGTTTTAAGCAGGAAATCTCCCTTATCAGAATCATATTTTAAAATACTTCTCTGATACTTAGTGATGAACCAAATGAAGGGCTGCAAGAGAGGACAGAGCAGATGAGTTAACAGGGTACTGCAGGGATTTTTTTGTTGTCTTTTATTGAAATATATTTGATATATAACATTGTGTAAGTTTAAGTTGTACAGCATGTTGATTTGATACATTTATATACTGCAGTATGATTGCCATTGTAGTGTGTTAAGTAGCGCCTCTGTCAGGTCACATAATTGTCATTTGTTTTTTGTGGTGGGAATGATTAAGATCTAGTTTCTTATCAAGTTTAATTTTTATAATATTGTTATCTATAATCACTATACTGTGCATTAGATCGCCAGGACTTATGTATCTACTAGTTGCAAGTTTGTACCCTTAAACAACATCTCTCTTATTTCCCCACCTGGTAACCACCATTTTATTCTGTTTTTAGAGTTCAGTGTTTTTTTTAAAGTCACACATAAGTCATATCATACAGTATTTGTCTATCTCTGGCTTATCTCACTTAGCATAGTATCTGTCCTCAAGTTCCATCCATGCTGTCACAAATGGCAAGATATCCTTTTTTCTGATGAATACTATTTCACTGTATGTATATATACAACATCTTTTTTATCCATTTATCCGTTGATGGACACTTAGGTTTTCCCATATTGTGAGTAATAATAATACTGCAGTAAACACGGGAATGCATATATTTCTTCAATACCCTGTTTTTATTTCCTTTGGGTATATACCTAGAAGTAAAATTGCTGGATCATATGGTAGCTCTATTTTTAATTTTTTGAGGACTCTTCATATTGTTTTCCATAGTGGCCGAGGTTTAAGCTGAAGAGAATGGTGACTGTCACTAATGTCACGGCACTGTAGATGAATAACAGAGAGATTTGATCAATATTTCGGGAGTGGAATCAAACAGTTGGTGATTGATTTTGAGGAGGGAGAGAGACAGACACACACACACAGAAAGTCACTCTCAGATTGTAGGTACCAATATCTAAGTGGAGGGTACTCTTGGATGAGATTTGGATGGTTTTTCAGGTATGTGTGTGTGTGGGGGGGAGGGAATGGGCAGGAGAAAATCAGCAGGGTCCCATGAATTGATTTAAGGACTCTGCCTTTGTATTTCTATTGGGAACAAAGAAGCTCATAGTAAGTGAATAATTGAATATATGATAGAGGAATTTAGAAGAGCAGGCAGGATAGGAGATTTAAAATTGAGCATTGTCAAAAAATAATAAGTCAATGCATGTTCCAGATAATTTGAAAATTTAAAGTACTTTTCTTTTTTCTTCAATTATTAATTTTTGATCCTAATATTAAGCATGTTAACTTGCTCAAATTTCCAAATTCCTTTGACAAATTAATCAGTTAATACTTATTTAAGCTACCTAATAAATATTATGTATAACAGGAACAAAAGAGGAGTAAGATTCAAAGATAAAGAAGTTACTCTGTCTGGCCTCCTAAATTTATATATATATGTGTGTGTGTGTGTGTGTGTTTGTGTGTTGGTGTGTGATATCTATATCTATGTGTATATCTATATATCTATGTCTGTATATCTAAGTATGCAATCTATATATTTCTATCTATAAATATATTGGTGAATCCCAGTGTATGGAAAATATGATAAATTCAGGCTTTTCACATTTAATGTATAGAATTAAGATGAAGGAACTTGAGTGGGCTGATTTCAACTGCAAAGCCTTTATGTTTTCTGTGATTTATTGGTGTGGAATTGGTTTTGAAAAAAAAAAGGTGCTCAGGTTGTTTTGAAAAAGCTATTTTTACCCTGTATGCTCTTTTGACAAAAAAAGAGAAATAAAGCGATTTAAAACCTTTTAAATGATGCATCTATTGCAATATAATAAGAGGCATCACACTGTTAAGAATAGCATCAAATCCCATATCAGGTCAGCTATTACCTTTTCATTCAGTTCAGAATGACCTTATGGAATGGGCTACCACACTGTGCGGAGCCACATACAGTAATCTAGCTTTTAAAATGCTGTTTATATATTGTATTTCACTCTTCTTGAACTAAATGTCAATTGTATGCCATTGAGTTGATAAAAAATGATTGCCAACAGAAATATTCATATTAATGAGAAATTAATATGTTAATGAGAAAAGGATATGTTATAATTTGTGTCTGGGATAAACTTTTCATTACCATGCAATGTATTTCTCATGTCATCACTTATTTATACACAATGTATTTGTAAATATCATGCCATTTTTGGTTTCTAAAAATGACTCTTTTAAGGAAACATTTTAAAGTTCTTTAAATCCTGCAACCTTTTGGGGGCACTATATAGTTCAATCATTATATCTTCTAAGGGAAGAAAAATAATACAATGTCAGGTGGGAAATTATTATATATAAGTATGTTTACTGTAGTGATTTTTCTTTTATTTCAAGTATATTTTCTTAGAGTTTCAGGTTTGATTCTCTTGTATGTGCTTTAATATCAGTAACTATGGCAACACGATTTTAAATGCTGTCTGTAGTATAAGTAAAGGGAAAAATGGAGAGAATAAAACCTTAAAAGAACATATCAGTCCTTTTGCTGCCATTGTGAATCACAAAAATAATTTTCAGAATTGTGCTGTCATTTATGCAGGTGATGTATCTTGTATGTCACAAAGAAGTTTTGTTTTAGTTTTAACTTTAGTTTTTTACTATGTAAGTTTCCAGTTTTCAGGATTATAATTCAGAATCTGTATACACTACAAAGTAATCACCACCAGCAAGTCTAGTTTCCATGTATTACCATACAGTTGACTCCTTTCACCTATTTTGCCCACTCCCAACCCCTCCAATTTCTTTTTTTTTTTTTTTTTTTTGCGGTACGCGGGCCTCTCATTGCCGTGGCCTCTTCTGCCGCGGGGCACAGGCTCCGGACGCACAGGCCCAGCGGCCATGGCTCACGGGCCCAGCCGCTGCGCGGCACGCGGGACTCTCCCGGACCGGGGCACGAATCCGCGTCCCCTGTATCGGCAGGCGGACTCTCAACCACTGCGCCACCAGCAAAGCCCCCCTCCAATTTCTTTATAATTATCTATACTTCTTTACAGGCCTTTATGTTTCATGTTACAGTTTTGTGTGATGACTGACATTAAATACATACACACACAGATTCCATTTCCTGCATAGTGATAGGAGGAGATCTGTGAAACCAATTCCCAGTAGAACAAATATAACTGAGGAAAGTTATATTAAAGAAATTAAAATCACTGGGACTTATCCTAAAGATATAAAGCAAATGAATAAATATTTATTCAAGAAAATCTACTAGGGAATTTCCTGGTGGTCCCGTGGATAGGACTGAATGCTTTCACTGCCATGGGCACGGGTTCAGTCCCTGGTCAGGGAACTAAGATCCCGCAAGCTGCTTGAGGCGGCAATAAGTAAGTAAGTAAATAAATAAATAATTTTGATTGGAAAAAAAAAAAAAAGAAAATCTACTAAATAGCAGGAAGAGAAAAAGAGAGACTGTATAACTTGAGCCATGGTCTGTTCCCAGCCTCCATGCTGAACCCCTGTTCCATTCTGGGCAGCTGTCGCCAAAATGGGAGGTCTCTCTTTCCATCCAGATCTTAGTTAAGAGCTATGGAATCTCTCCAGAAGTGTGGTATCACCAGCATTTTCTCACAACCCTAGCTTCTTGTTGCTTAAGCAAACCCCAGGAAAACCTTGCCCCAGTGCAAAAACCTGCCACTGTACCTCATTCAGGGGAGGAAGACTCAAAGTACTTCAACTACCCTCACTTGGGCTTACAGGTTGGAGGTACCACACAGGGAGAGTCAAGCTGAGAAGACCAGAGGCTATTTCTAGCATCCATTTATATCCTAGGCATGTCATTATAAGAGAAGCAAGCAAGTGTTCCCAACCCCATCTTCAGAGCTCAGATTTTTTTCCCAGTGAAAGGTTTAGGCCATAAGAACAGAGGTCACCAGAGTTCTCCCCAAAAGAACTGACTTTATTTTGAAGAGCACGTAGGCAAGATTTAGCCTAGGGCCCCTTCAAAAACAAGAGAGCTTTTAATGGTAAGCAACCAAGGAAAAGGTTAATATCTTCATGAGAATGAGCTAAGCTTTAGATCAGCTAGTTTACCACAGACAACAAGGTAGAAAGACAGCCTCCTGGAACCAGGAGGAACAAAAAAACTTTCAAACTTTCAAGATAGCCTCAGAAACTACCTCTGCAAAGGAACCCAAGTGAAGTTGGATCACTGTGTATTAATTTATGCTCCAGGGCATTGATAGAAACTATAACAATCAGCTATCAGTTTCGCTCTCTCACCCACCGCTTACCTCCTGCTGTGTGGCTGGGTTCCTAACAGGCCATGGGCTGGTACTGGTCCACGGCCCAGGAGTTGGGGACCCCTGATTTACAAGGCAGAGGAAACAGGTGCCACAAAAAGAGATCAGCCAGTTCACTAAACAAATGAACAGGTAAACAACAGCAAAATTAGTAAGTCCCAGAGGCACCTTAAAAATATCAAAGGAAACTTTTCAGGCTGAAAGCAATAAACCCAGAGAGGGAAATTCAAATCCACAGCAAACAGTGAACACCAGTGAAGGTAATTATGTAACACAAAAGACAAACAAATGCATAATGTTTCTCCTTTCTTCTCTTAGCTGATTTTTAAAAAGAATCGTGTGCAACAATTTGTATATTATTATATGGATCCATAGTACATAGAAATGTAATATATTTTACAATAAGAACATAAAGGAGGTAAGTAGAAGCAAAGCTATATTGGAGTAAGGAAATGATACCATATGATAAGTCAAATCCATAGATACAAATGAAAAGAACCAAAATGATATATTAGCAGGTTAATACAACAACCTCTATAAATATGTACTTACTCTCTATTTTCTATATAAACTTTTGTCAGTGATATACAATTATATAAAATAATAACTGCCATAATGTATGGCAGACAAATCCAGCTATATCAGTTAATACCATTAAGTTCTGAATGGATTAAACAATCTAATTAAGACAGATTTTCAGGCTGAATAGAAAACAAGCAGGATCCATATATAGGCTGTCTATAGGAGACACACTTTAAATCCAAATATACAATTAGGTTGAAAGTAAAAGGATATAAAAATATGTCATTGCAAGCAGAAACCTAAGAAAGCTGGAATGGCTATACTAATATCAGATAATATAGACTTTAAAATAAATATTTCATCTTTGTGCAAAGCTTTTATTTTAAAAATTAAGTTTGAAAGAGTATATTACTTCAGAAAGAATACTATAGCAAGAGTATTATTGTAGGGATAATTTAAACCCCAAACATTAGATACATGGAGCGTTTTTTCTCTGGTTTACTGTTAAGCCATCATTTAGTTTTCTTCCTTCCTTCCTTTACTTTTTTCTTTCTTCCTTCCTTTACTTTTTTCCTTTCTCCCCCTCCCCTCCCCCTCCCCTTTCCTTCCCTTCCCCTCCCTCCCTCCCTCCCTTCCTTCTTTCTCTCTTTTTTCTTTCTTTTTCTTCTGCCTTACATTTTCATACTTAAACCTATATATCTAAAATTCAAAATTCTGAATCTCAGCTTTGAAAATACATATTTTATCATTTTATATAAAGACTTTTAATACATTATTTTTCATATCTTCATGAATTTTATATATTTGAATATCAAATATATAAACATTTTTCATATAAAAGTCTAATCTAGTATTCACATATGAGTAGAACATTGATTAATCAATAAAAATAATTATTTTGTTCAGTATATCATTTAAAAAGAGTTTATGCATATATGTTAATTTGAAAAAAAATTAAAAACAAGTTAGCAATTAATATGTTTCAAGTATTGTCACAGTAGTTTAACATTAATGCATTTAATTTTTACAGCAATCTTGTATGTTAGTTTACTTTTATTTTAGAAATGAGGAGCCTGTAGTATGGTGAAGTTAAATTACACACCTGTGGTCACAAAATTAGCAGCTGGTAGAACTAGAATTTGAACTCAGAAGGTCTGGTTTCAAAATCTGAGATCTAATTTAAAAGTGCTAATTTTCTCAATAAGTAGTCACATTATTTTAAGATGTCATTACATTGCTCTAGAAATGTAACCTTTTTGGCCAACTAGAGGAAAGGTTGTGTTACATGATCTAAATAGTTTTTAATCCAGATGGCTTCTTTTTCACCACATGAAACTATAATCAGTATAAGTGGTTTATCATTTATAAACATTAAACTGAGTCTTTTTTTAACATCTATATAAACTGTGTCTTTTCACTTAATTCTGCAATATAATTTTGACTTTGACCCGACATACTGTCACAGAGGATTAATAAATAACAGTAGTAAATGTATGTTGAATACCTACCATCCTCAAGACAGAAATATAGTTTGAACCAAAAGATACCAAATTTTATGATGAAATTTAAATCATTTCATTGCCATAAAGCCAACTGTTCATTTAGAAATATAAAATTTGAAGAGTATTGCATGTCTGTATCAAGGAGGTTATTTTAAAATTAGTTATCAAAGAAATATTAATTTAAATTGTCAATTCTTTTTACTACATAGTTAGAAATAAATACCCAATTCCATAACATCAATGTTCCATGCCCCCCCAAAAAAGACTAGGTAGAAAACAAAATGCATTGTCATTTTTGGATGGCACTGAGGTATACATTGACTGTTACGCAAAAGCACTCATGAAATAGAATTGTATCTTCTTATTCTAGCATTAAGTAACTTCTTTTGATGAATGCCAAAATCAAGTTAGAAGAAACTATTAGACTTCTTTTAGAAGATGAGGTAGAATTAAACAAAATCCACTTAAGGATTTTACAGTATCTAATTTCTTCTTAATGTTCTTCTCCTATAATTATATACATGTAAAAAATATTATATAGTATATAAGATAAGGTGTTGAATTTCAGATTAGTAAAAAATAACAATCTGTAAATTTGCTAACTTCATATTTGAAATTTAAATGAAATTTTATAAGACTATGGGTTTGACTAATTCATCAGAGGACTTATTTTAAAAGTAATGTTTTAATTTTTTGATAACACAGTTCAAGTGTTATATAGTATAAATTTTACTTTACCAGGGAACCCAATTTTACCAAAACATAGCCTGGTTAATTTTCTTTCCTGATTAGAATTTTCTAAGTATTCATTGTCAAGGATTCAAAAATTAATTATACCATTTTTACAATATTTGTTTTTCATATAGCTCTGTTATTTAGTGTTCTCACAATAATATCAACTACTAATTTATCTAATTTATGTTTGTTCAATTTATTATAACATTTTATTAACATAATTACTCTATAAGTACACTAAATGACCAAGACTTTTATAATCTTAATTGGTGTATAATATGTTTCATATAGAACCTTTAATTTGCATTATTGGGCAAATGATATATTTTGTATTTCATAAATAATTTTACTTTTTATTTTAAATTAATAGCGACACTGGCATATCACTTCTATTCAGTTGTGATATCTTACTGTTTTTGTTTAAATAAATGTTTAGTAACTTAGCACTATCATAAAAATATCTTAGAAAAAATGTTCATCTATAATACAGTAAATACATCTAAAATAAATTTGTGTCCTCTGAGATGCATATTATATGCAAATTTAAAGCATATTGGAATGTTGAACAAACCAATGTCCACAAGCAGATTGAGTCTAAACCTTTGAGGGTGAGAAAATTATTTTTATCTAGGCGTGACTGATGAAATAAGTTAATGAATAGATTTTAAAAAGTTCATGACTACTTGTCAACATTATTCAAATTTATTTATTAATTATTTTACCATTTAGTATTAAAGGTAAGGACCTGGAGAAGAGAACTCAAATACACTTATGTTATATGGTACATGTTCATTACCTTCTAAAAATTTAAGGGGAAAGTAATGCTATATAAGGTCCAAAAATCAGGAGAAATAAAAAAGACAAATATGTGTGTGTGTGTGTGTGTGTGTATACATATATATTTGACTTCTGTAATGACTTTTATTTGATGCTTTTGACTTCTTTTTAGTTGATGTAAATTAATTTTTGAATAGGTGCATTTACCAGTTCCTAAAAAAGACTGATAAATTTACTGATAAATTTACGTTTGAACTGTGAAAAAAAGTTCAACTTTTACTAACAACAACAGCAGCAAAAAGCAAACAATACAAAATAGGACAAAACTATGGTTTTCAATGGTTGGGAAAATATAATCAATATGTTAAACCCCTATAAAACATTTATCTATATTGATTATATTGATATATCACAGTTGTTGAAAGGGGAGAAATGCTTGTGTGCATTGACGTGATTTTTATATTTAATATTAGAAGGTATAATATTATTTAAAGACAGACTTTTAAGGTAAAGATGCATATTGTAAATCTTAAGCAATCACACACACATGCACACCTGCCCATGCACACACACAGACCCACATGCACACACACAAGCAGGCTTAGCCGGTAAACATATTTAACCCAATACAAAGCAGAGAAAAAATACAAAAAGTACAAAGAACAAATTGATAAATAGAAAACAATTACCAAGATGGCAAGTTTAAACCTAAATACATAGATAATTCAATTATAAGCACATTGTCCAAATGCACCAATTGAAAGGCATATATTGTCAACAATATGCTGCATACAAGAAGTACATCTTAAGTACAAGGATATATATATATATATATATATATATATACAACTTAAAAGAAAAGGATGGAAAAATAATTCATGCAAACACTTATCAGATAAATTCCCAATTGGCAGTATTACAAAAATGAAACTAAACTTTAGGAAAAGAACTGTTACCAGAGGGCTTCCCTGGTGGTGCAGTGGTTAAGAATCCGCCTGTCAATGCAGGAGACATGGGTTCGATCCCTGGTCTGGGAACATCCCATATGCCATGGAGCAACTAAGCCCGTGTACCACAACTACTGAGCCTGCGCTCTAGAGCCCACGAGCCACAACTACTGAGCCTGCATGCTGCAACTACTGAGCCCACGTGCCTAGAGCCTGTGCTCCACAACAAGGGAAGCCACTGCAATGAGAAGCCCACGCACTGCAATGAAGAGTAGCCCCCACTCGCCACAACTAGAGAAAGCCCACGCGCAGCAATGAAGACCCAACAAAGCCAGAAAAAAAAACAAAAAAAACTGTTACCAGAGATAAAGGGATATTTCATAATTATAAAAGGGTCAGTTCTTGAAGAAGATTTTAAAAGTCGTAAATGTATATGCATCTATTAATACAGCTTCAAAATATGTGAAGCAAGAACCGACAGAAAATGAAGTAGAAATGAATTTCAACAGGAATCTCTCAGTAATTGTTAGTATAAGAAGACAGAACATCTTTGAAAATATAAAAGACTTAAAGTAAGGTAATTGAAATAATGTAACCACTCCAAAACAGTAGAAAATCAGTTTTCTCAAGTTCATTTGAAACATTCAAATATGTCTGAATAGATTTGAGGGATGAAATCCTATAAATCATGTTCTTTGACCACAGTAGAATTGGATTTTAAAAATACACTGTTAAATACCCCTCAGATTTAAAAAAATAGTAAAATGGGAAATTTTAAAAATTAAAAATATATCTTACCAAAATTTGGAAGATAGAGCTAAAACAATGCTTGGAGGGAAATGTATAGTTTTAAAGGCTTATATTGGAAAATAGTAAGGTCTAAAATGTATGATCTAAGTTTCTATCCAAAGATGCTAGTAAAGAAGTGCAAATTAAATCCAAAACATGTAGGAGAAGGATATAATAAGATAAAAAGAGCAAGTGGTAAAGTAGAAAATAAGCAAAAGATGAAATCAATGAATCATAAATCTGTTTTATTAAAAATTCTATAAAATTGATGAACATCTACCTAGATTGATTATGCAATAAAAGTGAATATGCAGATATCCAGTGTCAAGAATAAAGATGGATACATTATTAGGGCTCCACAGATATTTTAGGAGAAAAAGAATATATGAACAATTTTATGCCATACATTCAACTCAGAGATGAAATATAGTTTCTTTGAAATATGCTAAAACTTACTTAAAAAAATAAGATATCTCAGTAGACTATATGTACTAAGGAAAATATATTTGAAACCCTCCGCAACAAGAAAACTCCTGACTCAAATGGCTTCTCTGATAAGCCCTTTCAAAAATTTAGGGAAAAATAATATCAATCCTACACAAACTCTTCTAGAAATAAAAGAGAGAAGAAGGCATTACCACTTATTTTATAAGGTCAGCATTATCCTGATAACCAAATCAGATAAGAGCATTGTGGAAAAAACAGAACTATATACCACTCTATGCCATGTGAACCTAGACTTAAAAATGAAAAAAAAAAATATATATATATATATGTACATATATATACGTACCCACACATTAACAAAGGGAATCCAAATGCATGTGCATATATAAAAGATAATTTAAATGAAACATATTAAAGTATATTTTAAGACATCATGATCATGTGAGATTTATTCCAATAATGGATCACTGTTTTAGCATTCAAAACTCTCAACGTAATTCACTACTAAACAGATTACCAGGGAAGCATTTAAATAAATTTATCTTATTCATGATGAAAATGCTCAAACAGTGAGCAATAAAGGAATCTTTCTCAATCCAACAATGAATATCACAAAAAAAAGAGAGGAAGAGAAAGAGAGAAAGGGGGAGAGGGTTAGAGAGAGAAAAGAAGGGAGAATACATACATAAAGGGAGGATGAAAGAAAAAAAGAAAGGAGGTGGGGGAAACGAAGGGAGGAGAGAGGGAGGGAAAATGGAAAAAACTGTATATAAGGCAAGGATGCACTCTCACCTTTTTTATTTAACATGGTATTAGAGATTCTCCCTAGACCAACAAGGCAATCAAAGATGTAAAACATACACCAAACAAAAAACTAAGAAGTAAACATCTCTTTGTTTGCATGTGGCATTATTGTATATGAAGAAAATCCTGAATGATATACAAAAAATAATAAAAATAACTGAGATTAGAGTAGTCATTTATAAATTATTTGTATTACTATATACTAGAAAATAACAGTTGGAAACAATTGGGAAATGGAATCAAAATAAAATATACCATTCAAATTATCACCCCAAAGCATGAAATATTTAGGGATAAGTTTTAACAAAATACGTGCATGACCTCTGCACTGGTAACTGCAAAACATGGCTTTGAGACATTTAAAAGTCCTAAATTAATATATGGAAAGATGTTATTCATGAGTTGGCTGATTTGATACTATTAAGATGTTAATTCACACCACATTGCTGAATGAATTCAACATAATTCTAGTTAAAACCCCATCAGGCATTTATTTTGTAGAATTATACAAGCTGATTCTAAAATAAATATGCAGTTGCAAAGGACTTGGAATAGCTAAAACAATTTGGAAAACGAAGAACACATTTGGAGGATGTACACTATGTGATTAAAACATAAATCTACAGTAGTTAAGATGCTGTGATATGGTTTGAGGATATACATGTAGATCAGTAGGATAAATTAGAGTCCACAGATGGACTCATCATGTATCAGTGATATTCAACCCTTTTGCCATGGTAATTCAGTGGAAGGAGTGGCTAGTTTTTTCAATCTTGCTGATGAAGCAACTTGATATCCACATGGGAGAAAAAAAAACTTGGCTACCTCACAATATGAATGAAAATTAAATTTAAATGATTTATGGAACCTGAAACGTGAAAGCTAAATCTATGATACTTCTGGATTGAAAGATAGAAGAAAATCTTTGTGATCCTGAGACAGGCAAAACACATGGGCAATTGGAAAAAAAAATGATAAATTGGACTTCAAATAACTAAAAATTTCTGATTTTCATAAATGCCATTAAAAAGGAAAAGGAAAGCGCAGACTGGAAGAGAATATTTGTAATACTGATATCTGATAAATGACTTGGATCTGAAATATATAAGGACTCATATCTCTGTAATAAGAAGGCAAACTACCCAATTAAAAATGGGCAAAGAATTTGTACATCAAAGAACATGTGCTAATGGCAAGTAAGCACTGGAATGCTGCGTACCATAATTAGTCATTAGGGAAATGCAAATTAAAATCACAATTATCAATAGATACCACGACACACTGCTAGAATAGAGAAATTTAAAAAGGCAGAAAACCAAGTGTTGGTAAGCATATAAATTAAACTCATACATTGCTGATGGAAATCTAAAACAGTGTGACCACTTTGAAAAGTATTTTGGCAATTCCTTATACAATTAAACATATACTGACCATAAGCCTAGTAACTGGAGTCTTGAATATTTACCTAAGACAAATGAAAGTATATATTCTGACAAATATCTGTACAAACATTTTATTGTCATTTTTCTCATAATAGCTGAAAATTATAAGCAATGAAAATATCAACAGGTGAATGATAAACTTTCGATCTATCCATATAATGTAATAATACCAATACAAAGAATGATCTATTGATGCATGAAATTACAAGAAAGATTCTCAAAATCATTGTTCTAAGTGACAAAACACAAATACAAAAGAGTATTTACTGTATCTTTCCATTTATATGGAACACTTAAAGAGGCAAATCTCATTTATAGGGACACGAAGCTCATTGTGCCATGGATGGAGAGAGAACCACCAACAGTAATAGATGGCTGTATTCTGTATCTTGATTGTGGTGATAGTTACTTGAGTTTATATATGTGTGTTAAAATTCATTGATGTGTATTCTTAAAATGGATGCATTTAATTGTGTTGCAATTCATAGTAATATTTATTTCAATAAAAGGCAGTTATAAAAACGAGAAGGAGAACTCAAGAAGTATTTGTCTACTTTTTTTCCGAGCTCCACCAGCAGCGGTTTCTCCAAATAATCTCTAGGGTCTTCTTAAAGTATGTAAAGGATAGACTTTACTAGACTTGAAAGTTTCCATTTTAAGGTTGCACCCAGAGAGGCAAAATGTACTGCATGCTGACTTACTTTTCTTCCTTATCTCTCTTTTTAATTTAATATAATTTTTATTTTATATTGGAGTATAGTTGATTTACAATGTTGTGCTCGTTTCAGATGTACAACAAAGTGATTCAGTTATATATATACATATATCCATTCTTTTTCAGATTCTTTTCCCATATAGTTTATTACAGAATATAGAGTTCCCTGTGCTATACAATAGATTCTTGTTGATTATCTATTTTATATATGTAGTGGGTGTATGTTAATCTCAAACTCTTAATTTATCCTGCCCCCCCCAGCCTTTCACTTTTAGTAAACATAAGTTTGTTTTCGAAGTCTGTGAGTCTGTTTCTGTTTTGTAAATAAGTTCATTTGTATCATTTTCTTTTTTTAGATTCCACATATAAGTGATATTCTTATGTCTCTTTAGTTCAGCTTCCTTATTCTGTGCAGGAGCCAGAAGACAAACAAACTAAAAAGCAAATAAAGCAAAATAAAAACATGTAAGAAAAAAAGAAAATTTACAGCACCATGGCCTAGTATAACACATTTGTTAAAGCGACTCTCAAGTTGATACATAATATAATTTTGTTCTAAAGTTACTCTCTGCACCAGTTTTTTCTTGCCACTAGTTGGAGTTCCATAATCTCCACTTCCAGGCATTTGAGCTCCAATCACATGCTCATTTAAGCAATTACAATAACTACTCCATTGTCATAACCAATCAAAAGTTTTCCTTGAGGTTCAAACTGCAAAGACTGCACTGGAGAGTGACGTAGGAGGAAAGAAACTGGGCTTGGATAGAGGGTTTCAGTCTGTTTTCTCTAACTTTATGTATTTCTCCCCTCCCTTCATGAGGCTGCTTCTGTTCTATACAGATATAGAACAAGAAGGAGAACAGAGATGTAAGTGTAGCAAATGTCTTTGTGCAAGGACATATTTGATGATTCCTTCTGAATTGCATTTCAGTTTTTCTTAATCCCTTAGAACACTTGTGTGGTTTTCTCAGATGTTTCTCTTTAAGATCTCCCAACTCTAATTTGATAGAGGCAGTACCTCTCATCCAGCTGGGAGCTAATGATTTCCCATTCAACTCTGGACATCCAGTGGTCCACCTTCTGCTAGGGTTACAAACGCTCTCTTGTCTGATGTTTTAATACGGTCTAAGGAAACTTCAGTTATATTCTTTTATGTATACCTCGTTTTGCCCAGACAGAGGTGAGGGTACATTTCCAGTCTTACCTTCTAAGCTTTCATAGGTCACTTAAGTCAGCCTCTTGCCGGTAGAATTTCATGGCAATACCCACTAAAATTGCAGGGCTCACATAAGTTTTCCAATGATCCCCTGAAAGTCCTCTCATTTGGTTGACAGTAAAAAGAAAGCACCTGTATTAGGGTTGTCCAGAGAAGCAGAACCAATGAAATAAATATGGATCTATAGAAGGAGATTTATTATGAGGTTTCACAGTTATGGAGGCTATGTTATGCTATCTGGAAGCTGGATGGCCAGGAAAACTGATAGTATAAATCCAGTCAAATCTCAAAGGCTTGAGAACCAGCAAAGCCAATGATGTAACTCCTGTCCTGTGTTCAAAGGCCCAGGAGCACTGAAGTCTGAGGGCAGCAGAAAATGGATGTCCCAGCTCAAGCAGAGAGCAAATTTTCCCTTCTTTTGCCTTTTTGTTCTGTTAAGGCCCTCAGAGAATTAGCTGAGGCACACCTGCACTGATGAGGGCAGGCTTCTTCATTCTATCTGTCCAAATGCTAATCCTATCCAGAAACACCCTCACAGACACTCTAGCAATAATTTTTTATCTGCTGTCTGGATATCCCTTACTCCAGTCAAGTTGATACATAAAATTAACAATCAGAACATCCCTACACCTTCCCCATCTAAGTGGGGTAAGAAGAGATCTAGAGGACAGTGACAATGTTACTTAAAAAGAATGAACCCCAAAATAAATGCACACATACATAGGCAATTAATTTATGACACAGGAGCTAAGAGTATACCATGGGGAAGGATAGTCTTTTCAATAAATGATGCTGATAAAACTGGACAACCACATGCAAATGAACGAAACTGCATCCCTATCTTAGGCCATACACAACAATCAAAATGGATTAAACCCACAGCCAACATCGTTCTCAAAGGTAAAAAACTGAAACCATTTCCACTAGATCAGGAGCAAACAAGGTTGCCCACTCTCACCACTGTTATTCAACATAGTTTTGGAAGTTTTAGCCACAGCAGTCAGAGAAGAAAAAAATAAAAGGAATCCAAATCCGAAAAGAAGTAAAACGGTCACTGTTTGCAGATGACATGATACTATACATAGAGAATCCTAAAGATGCTACCAGAAAACTACTAGAGCTAATCAATGAATTTGGTAAAGTAGCAGGATACAAAATTAATGCACAGAAATCTCTTGCATTCCTATACACTAATGATGAAAAATCTGAAAGAGAAATTAAGGAATCACTCCCATTTACCATTGCAACAAAAAGAATAAAATACCTAGGAATAAACCTACCTAAGGAGACAAAAGACCTGTATGCAGAAAACTATAAGACACTATGAAAGAAAGATGATGCAAACAGATGGAGAGATATACCATGTTCTTGGATTGGAAGAATCAACATTGTGAAAGTGACTATACTACCCAAAGCAATCTGCAGATTCAGTGCAATCCCTATCGAACTACCAATGGCATTTTTCACAGAACTAGAACAAAAAATTTCACGACTACTAGGGAAACACAAAAGACCCTGAATAGCCAAAGCAATCTTGAGAAAGAAAAACGGAGCTGGAGGAATCAGACTCCTGGACTTCAGACTATACTACAAAGCTACAGTAATCAAGACAGTATGGTACTGGCACAAAAACACAAAGATAGATCAATGGAACAGGATAGAAAGCCCAGAGATAAATCCACACACATATGGTCACCTTATTTTTGATAAAGGAGGCAAGAATATACAATGGAGGAAAGACAGCCTCCTCAGTAAGTGGTGCTGGGACAACTGGAAAGCCACATGTAAAAGAATTAAATTAGAACACTTCCTAACACCATACAAAAGTAAACTCAAAGTGGATTAAAGACCTAAATGTAAGGCCAGACACTATAAAACTCTTAGAGGGAAACATAGGCAGAACACTCTATGACATAAGTCACAGCAAGATCCTTTTTGACCCACCTTCTAGAGAAATGGAAATAAAAACAAAAATAAATGGGACCTAATGAAAGTTAAAAGCTTTTGCACAGCAAAGGAAACCATAAACAAGATGAAAAGACAACCCTCAGAATGGGAGAAAATATTTGCAAAAGAAGCAACTGACAAAGGATTAATCTCCAAAATTTACAAGCAGCTCATGCAGCTCAATATCAAAAAAACAAACAACCCAATCCAAGGCAGAAGACCTAAATAGACATTTCTCCAAAGAAGTATACAGATTGCCAACAAACACATGAAAGGATGCTCAACATCACTAATCATTAGAGAAATGCAAATCAAAACTACAATGAGGTATCTCCTCACACCAGTCAGAATGGCCATCATCACAAAATCTACAAACAATAAATGCTGGAGAGGGTGTGGAGAAAAGGGAACCCTCTTGAACTGTTGGTGGGAATGTAAATTGATACAGCCACTATGGAGAACTGTATGGAGGTTCCTTAAAAAACTAAGAATAGAACTACCGTACGACCCAGCAATCCCACTACTGGGCATGTACCTTGAGAAAACCATAATTCAAAAAGAGTCATGCGCCACAATGTTTATTGCAGCTCTATTTTCACTAGCCAGGACATGTAAGCAACCTAAGTGTCCATTGACAGATGAATGGATAAAGAAGATGTGGCACATATATACAGTGGAATATTACTCAGCCATAAAAAGAAACGAAATTGAGTTATTTGTTGTGAGGTTGATGGACCTAGAGTCTGTCATACAGAGTGAAGTAAGTCAGAAAGAGAAAAACAAATACCATATGCTAACACATATATATGTAATCTAAAAAGAAAAAAAATGGTTCTGAAGAACGTAGGGGCAGGACAGGAATAAAGACGCAGATGTACAGAATGGACTTGAGGACATGGGGAGGGGGAAGGGTAATCTGGGACGAAGTGAGAGAGTGGCATGGACTTATATATACTACCAAATGTAAAGTAGATAGCTAGTGGGAAGCAGCTGCTTCACACAGGGAGATCAGCTCGATGCTTTGTGACCACCTAGAGGGGTGGGATAAGGAGGGTGGGAGGGAGACGTAAGAGGGAGGATATATGGGGATATATACATATGTATAGCTGATTCACTTTGTTATAAAGCAGAAACTAACACACCAATGTAAAGCAATTATACTCCAATAAAGATGTTAAAAAAAAAGGGATTAAAGACTTGAAAGTAATATTTAAAAACATAAACCCCCTAGAAGAAAACATAGTAAGCTCCTTGACATTGGTCTTGGCAGTGTTTTGTTTTTTTTTCTTTTTAGATTTGAAACCAAAAGTAAAGGCAACAAAAGCAAAAATAAACAAGTGGGACCACATCAAACTAAAGAAGTTTTTGCACAGGAAAGAAAACTATAAACAGAATGAAAAGGCAACCTCTGGAATGGGAGAAAATATTTGCAATTCCTGTATCTAAGATATTAATATCCAAAATGTATAAAGAACTCATACAATTCAATAACAGCAAAAAAATTTGATTAAAAAATTGGCAGAGGAAGTGAGTAGAAACTTTTACAAAGAATACATACAAATGGCCAACAGGTACACGAAAAGGTGATCCATATTACTAATCATCAAGAATATGCAAATCAAAACCACAATGAGGTATCTTCTCACACCTATTAGAATGACTGTCTTCAAAAAGACAAGAGATAATAAGTGTTGGTGAGGATGTGGTGTGCACTGTTGGTAGGAATGTAAATTGGTGCCACCACAGTGGAAAACAGTATGGAGGTTCCTCAAAAAGTTAAATACAGAACTTCCATATGATCCAGCAATTCCACTTCAGTGTAGATATCCAAAGGAAATGAAATCACTGTATCAAAGAGATTTCTGCACTTCCATGTTCATTGCAGCATTATTTGCAGTAAAAGACACGGAAACAACCTATATCCATCAATTGATGAATGGATAAAGAATATGTGGCACATACACACACACACACACACACACACACTCTGGAATGTTATTCATCTATAAAAAAGAAGGAAATCCTACCATTTGTGACAACATGAATGAACACTGAGGGCATTATACTCAGTGAAATCAGTCAGACAGAGAAAGACAAATACAGTATGATCTCATTTATATGTGGAATCTAAAAAAAAAAATGTGATGTGTGTTAACTGGACTTACTGTGATCATTTCACAATATATACATATATTAAATCATTGCGTTGTACACCTCAAACTAATAAGTCTATTATATCTCAATAAAACTCGGTCGGGGGAGCCTCACAGGATTTTTAACAAAATGCTATGGAAAGAAAAAAATGATGTTGTTCAATTTACTCAGTTTTCACACTTCTATACCTTCAGTAAGGGTCACGGAAAACGGTTTTCCACATTTCTCTTTGTAAGTCAGTCAATTGGTCATCTAGCAGGTCAGTTTGGGTCTAAAGGTGTGTTGTTTTTTGTTTTTTTTTTTCCTTTGCAACTTTTAATATCTCACATGAAATAGAATAAGAAGCTCACTTTTTGGAGAAAGAGCCTCATGAAGAGTTTGTGCTACTATCACTCAAGTTATAATAAAGGACCTACTGGTATAGGACTAGCCATAGTGCACATGATGACATGCTGTTATAATTTTTAAATGGTGACTGTTCTGAACAGCTAAATTGTTTTAATTTGGGGTACATTAGGCAAAGAAAGAATTTCTTTTCCTGGAACATATAACGGCAATATAATAAGTGATGCAAAAATCAATATCAAATCAATAGAATCATAATATGCTTATTGTAGCTACTTTTATTTTAAATAATTCAAAATATTTTAATCACCCTAAAATGATTTCTGTTTGGATAATAGAGTTTACCAACCCCTGTCTAGTATATCTAATGCAATCAAGTATCCTTTGGGGGATAGTTTACAGATGAATACTGGTAATTTACAGATGAATAAATGATCTCAAAGATGTTAAATGACTTGTACCAAGCTACAAAGCTAGTAAGTGTAAGTGGTGGGCCTCGATATCAACTCTAATGACTCTTAGTCCAATATCCTATTCACAAGATTGCAGATGACAGTGTTTATTAGCACAATTTCTTTAAACATGAAAATTTGAAATAGAAAAAAAAATCCTGCAAATAACAAATACATATTTTAAGAGGCCATCAATATTTTCAGATACTCAGAAAATAGAACTGAAACTTATAATACAAAATTAAAATGGACATTATATGGCCTGCAAGTAACTGTCAATTTAACTATTTAGTAAGGAAGAAAAAAGGTATATGATCACTTAAGGGGATATGAATTTTATTAAGATATGCATTAGTTAGAACTGTGAGAGCCCTGTGAGAACTGTGAGATTTGAGTTTAAAAATTGTAGTTAAAACTGCTAATGTGTTTTTTCCTTGCTAATATTTTGAGATCTTATCTTCTCAAATTTAAAATGGTACATGCTTCAGTTTTTATTTAAAACTTCCCTTATCTTGTAATTTCTTAAAACCTAAATTCAAATGAGTTTATTTCTCCATTTAGCAATTTCATAAAAGGAATGTTATATTAATTTCTCCATAACACAACATAATATTGAGTAATAAGAGATTTTTCATTAATTAGGAAAGCACTATAGTAGTTCTAATATGGAATTAGAAAATGTTTGTCATATTTTAAAATGACATGAAGTGATAGTAATTAGATAACACAGACTTTGTTATATTTTTTCATTAAAAAAATAATAATTATTCATTTTAACAGAAGCCAAATTGCATAGAAGATACTGTGTTTTGACAGTTGTATGTGTTTGCTAGCGTTCCCATAATGAAATACCACACACTGGATGACTTAAACAACAGAAATTTATTTTCTCACAGTTGTGGAATCTGAAAGTCTAAGATTAAAGTGTTGGCAGGTTTGGTTTCTCCTGAGGCCTCTTTTCTTGACTGACAGATGGCAGTTTTCTTGCTGTGTTCATATACAGCCTTTTCTCTGTGCATATGTGTCCCTATTGTCTCTTCCACTTATAAGAAAACCAGTCTTATTGGTTAGGGCTCCATCCTTAAGATTTCATTTAACCTAATTTCCTCTTTAAAGGCCTCATCTCCAAGTACATTCACATTTGAGGTACTAAGAATTAGAACTTTAGCATTTGAATTTGAGGGGGGGCACAATTCAGTCCATAACAGTAAACTTTATATTTTACTGTCTTCATTTTAGGCTGTGATACACTCCAATTAATAGGTTATTTTATTTTTTATTATAATCCTAACATGATTCTTAAAGGGTTCTCTTTGTCAAAACAATTGATTTACTTTAAAAAAAATTCATTCAGCCATTTATTAAGCATTAATTTGGTGCCTAACTCAATGTTATTAATTATTATGACAATATAAATCATAGATCACCTCCATTGGAAGAAATTCCTAAATGATGAGAAAAAATATACAAGTTTTTAAGAATTATTTCAGGCAAGATATGATGTGTAGAAAATTGTAGAAAATTGATGTGTAAAAAATTGATGATATTGTTTTACTGTCTGTAAAATTCAGCAAAGATGAAGATGAACAGAGTTAAGGGCCATCCTGAAGAATAAGTCATGGCAGATGTGATCATTAAATTGTATTTCAAATCTAATAAACTGTTTGGCTTGATGAAGCCTGGAATCTGATGATAAATGTGAGGCTTTTCACCTTCTGCTGTCTAATGCTGCTAGAAAGTTCATTTAAGAATATATGGTGTTTATCTTACTGAAGAACTGTAGAATTCAGTTTTGGGGAAATTACTGGGAAGCAAAAGATTAAGGAAGATTGCATTACATATATTTAATTATTCGAAATGCATTGAGGTTCATATTTAAGACTCGCCATTCTGAAGAGAAAAACTAAGATGGAGATTTCTGTACTAATTCTTGATGATAGCTTTGGGATTGGCTAAAATGAATATTGAAATTTGTAGGAGAGAGGACCAGAATAGAATATCATCTTATGCAGACATATATGGTTGTATTTTTTTCTTTTATCAAGCCTTTACTATCAGTATTATTCCAAGAGATTTAAATTCATATATTCAAAAATTTGTAAGGAAATTTTGTCTTACATTGGTAATAGATTATTTTCACATGCAGGTGAGATCTGCAGTGCTGGTAGGTATATAGATATTTAAGATGAAAAATTTTAAATTAAACTGATCATTTTTCTTTCAGAATATTGAAAATGTAGATGCAACCTTAAAGAAAAATCAGGATATTATTCTTAAAATATTTGCATATAAGCAAATAATTGTTAAATGCCTGTGGTATCACTGTGCACTTAAATGTATGTAATAAACATCTGCTAGCTGAGTAAAGGGATGATGAATGCAAAGAGAAATTAAGATTAATTCAACAGATTTTGTCAATAATCACAGTGAATTCACTTTCATCAGTACAGATCCTTAAAGGCACTTTTTAAACACTTGTTTATCACAGTATTAATTCAATAATAACTTCTAAAATAAAAAAATAGGTAGTATTATGCTAATCCCTTTGTCAGGTTTCTGTCAGTCTTGGCAGAGTAGAGTATGAAAAATAGACCTCACAACTATATTATTTAATCTAGAGGGAAGATATGATAAAAACTATTACAAAATTCTGTTGACTTAGAATTACTTATAAACTGCATGCACTGATTTAATGAAATTTTAATATCTGCTTCTTTTGGTAACAAAGAATGCCCCCCCACCACCACCACACAGTTACATTTCTGTTGAGGGTTATGTTTGGGAAGAGGCAGTATAAGAACTGAAAGACACTTTAAATCTTTGCAGTACTGTATGGAAGCATAGTTCCATCACATATGTTATGAGTGTTTCTAATGATTAATCTTGTGACAATTCTTTTGGAACCTTTATTGGACCTCTTTCTATATTTTAAAAATATTTATATATGACAGTGGAAAGTGCAAAAAGAGATAGCAAAAACAGAAGTAGCCAACTGTCTTTTTTAGCATTTACAGGCATACTATATGTTATCTTAAATATTAATATTTAAGTATGTCCAATGTTGGTATTAGTATGCTGTAAAAAAAGATATTTTACTAAATATATCAGAAGATTATTATTATCAGATTATTATCCATAATTTCTTTATAGTATTAAAATGGTTTAATAAGTTGCATTTTTGTAATTTTTATTTGACACTATTATTATAGATATATACAGAAGTGCATCATAAAAATCCAGTGAAAAGTAAACTATGTTGAAAAACAAGATCCAGGATTCTTCAACTTCATGTGTCTTCAAATAAGGTGATGATAACATAAATCATTTTCTATTAAAAGTAATAACAAAATCTAAAAACTTTAAAAAGAAATCTATGATATTATTTGCACAATGAAGAGTTAAATCTATAGTGGTTTAAAGAAGACAATATGAATAAATTATAGACAATTGTGTTACAGCAGTAAGGAAATAAAAAACAAACAAATAAACACAGCAGAATGCTATAGAAAAAATGCTGATCTTAGATAAACGTTAACACCAGCAGACACAGGGCACCATGCCATAGCAAAAAAAAAAAAAAAAATGAATAAAAGAATTCCAAGTGAATGTTAGTAGACAGTGACTCATATCCAAAGCTTTGAAAATTTCATGTCATAGCTGTGTTGAGTGGAATGAGAAAGTGCATCTTAATTCATTGTATGAAGCTTTGTGATTTTTGGAATTTGTTTTTCTCAATGTACCCTCAAATAGTTTCAATAATAGTATGCCGCTGAAAAATTGCTTTATTCTCTTTTTAAAAGCTGTGGTGATTATTTTTTAAATTATATTGTGCTAAACAAATCGCTTTCCTAAATCTTTCTATAGCAGAATATTCTTATAACTAAATTAATCTTTCTATAGCAGAATATTCCCAAGGTCTGTAGGACTTAATGTTTTAATAGGCGTGCATATAAAAATTGTGTTTTACTGGCTTTGTTATGCATATTTTAGAGTCACAATACACCATTGACTTCGTGTTAAACTTTTGTAGGTAGAGTAGATCTTTGCAAGTACTAATATCAGTGAGTGAACTTATATATAATAATGTAATAAATACTATTTTAAATAGGATTAGGTACTACAAAATGCTCAAAACAATCTCAAATAGGATTTTATTAGTTTTTCTAACAAATGGAGAAAAGGAGACATAGACATTATACAACTTGCCGACCTTGTTGTGTAACCAAGTTTAAGACCCAGATTTTTATCCTCTGAATTCTATACTGATCCCTAGATTGTAATGACTTGTGGCAACATGTGGTAACTGATGACAAAACTATTGGTATTGCCATTTTAGAAAATTGTAGATCAAAAGAAAAAAATTTGGCATCCTAAAGCCTTTTTGCTGGAGTTAAGATTATTCTCAACTAGTGGAGGAAGGAAAACATAGGCTCAGTAAACTGAAGCATAGGTTTTAAGTGTAGACATTTCTTGATGGGAGACTTGAAAATAATGTCTATCAAAAAAAAAAAAAAGAATTTAGTTCCCTAGGCCAACTAGAGGCCTCACAAAGAAAATATACCATAGAAACATATTTGAGGTAGACAGAAATAGTTCTAATCTATCAAATTTTGAGCAACCTTGCACTACCCCCATATGAGCCATGATGGTGAAGTTCAGAGGACCTGAATAACTGAGGCTTGACACCAAGTTAAAGCAAATGAAGAATTTCAAAACCATTAGTTAGCTGGTTATTTCCAAAAATTGGTTAAATTAAACTAAGACAAAGTCATCCTTAAACTCAAAAACCTTATCTTCATTATAGGTCAAAACTTGGGGACTTTTTTGTGACTATGTTGGAAAAAATACACATTTTAATGTTGGTGGAAATGGAGCTGTGATGGATAAACATTGTTTCTGAGATAGATTTTTGATTGCCAAGTAAGAATGACAAGTGAATCAGATTTTGCTCAGAATGATTGATGAAGTGCTAGTGATGCAGTAAATAATAAGTACTAGTACAATATCTTTAGTCCATATTTTTTTTTTTTTTTTTTTTTTTCGGTACGCGGGCCTCTCACTGCTGTGGCCTCTCCCGTTGCGGAGCACAGGCTCCGGACGTGCAGGCTCAGCGGCCATGGCTCGCGGGCCTAGCCGCTCCGCGGCATGTGGGATCCTCCCTGACTGGGGCACGAACCCATGTCCCCTGCATCGGCAGGTGGACCCTCAACCCCTCCGCCACCAGGGAAGCCCTTCTTTAGTCCATATTTTAAGTTTTGTTGGGTTCATCCTGGAAGCATTATATATATGCACAGATATATATTCATATATATATCACATGCATATCACATATATGATATATGTCTGTGCTTAAATATATTTGAATCTATATATACTTTATATATTCTATATATAATGTATACCCAAACATAGCTATATCTTTCCTAGAAATTTTACAGTAGATATGAAAACTAATGGTTTAAATGTCTATATGAAAATAAAAGCAATACGGAAATCATAAAAATGTCTAAATATGCTCATATTACAGTATAACAAATTCATTTCTCACATATGTATTACTTATTTTAAATTAATATGTATTTTCTCTTGTTCTCCTGGAAATTTATTTTGAAGTTAAGTTGAATTTTCTCCTTTTTATTATTCCTTAGCAATATAGAAAATAGCTTGTCTTGGATTTAAGAACAAAATAATCTGGACAGCATTCTGATTAGTGGATGAAATAGTTTGGAACAAAAAAATTGTTCTAGTATATACTAACTTATGTGGTGAAGACTCTGGTAATACATTAGTGTTTGTTTCTCTTAAGGGGAGAACTTAGTGAGGAGAATATCCATACAAAGTGATTTGAGATATAAAAGAACTCTATACAGTAAACTGGACACTGAAGTATATTTGATTTATAAAATGGAAAAATTACAAGGAAAATTATTATCTAGATTTGAACCTAGTGGAAAACCTAGTTTCAAACAGAGTGCTTACCAAGTCTCATTTGTCTGGTGTTTGCTTTATGTTTGCATTTTAAGGATTTGACAGAGTTTTCCTGGACTGGGTAGAAGAGAGAGAGAGGGAAAGAGAGAGAGATTTTATTGTAATAGTTAAATTATTGAAATAAGACAAGGGTCAGTGTTTTTCAGATTACTGTAAATTTTGTTAGCTAAACAAATTCCAAGATATTTTGCTGCTGAGTAAAATTTACAGTGTATTCAGTCATGCTATATGAGAAATTTTAGCTCAGGAATTTTTTAGCTCAGGAATTTTTCCAAAAGAAATTTTTAAATGAAACAATATGATAATTTTGATTAAACAATAAAAATCTATTTCAGAAGTAATATATATATATTTGATAAACCATTTAAAATTTTAGGATTTACCCCATTTTTTAATTTTTCATTATCTTTTTTTATTATTATTTCATATTTTGAAAGGTGAATTCTATTAATATTTTGGAATTAAATCTTTTGGGAGTTTAGCTTTTGGAGTTAGAGACTGAGATCGTGGTTTTCAAACTTATTTCTGAAAAAATGACTTCCAAGTTAAATATTTCTCTCTAGCTATTTCCTGTGTTTTATTACAGTAATTTAGTTCTCAGTTATCCGTAATCTCTTTTAAGCTTTTTTCTCTTTTGTCTGTGGAATATTTATAACTGTTTTCAGAAGTAAGATATTTTTTTATATCTCCACTTATTTGTGACTTGCAATTTATTCTAGACAGGTAATATAGATAAGTGATGTTCATTGTTTAATAATTTGAGGACTTTTATGGCCCAGCTTGTGTTCATTTTATTGTGAGTATTCCATATCAAAAATAATAAGTTTTTAACTTCAAAACATGATAAATATTAATCCATTGCTTTCATGTATTTAGTGTTACTCTGAAGAAGGCCATTTCTTAATTTTTAATAATTGCATTTCATTTCTGTAAGTCTTCAGAACTGTTTCTTGATGGTTTAGAAACTGACTCTACCAAGTTTCTATTTGGACTTTTTTCTTCTTTATTCTGTTTGACACTATAGGTGCCCTTTCAAGCTGATGTTTTGTATATTTTTAAAATTAAATTTGGGCAACTCTGAGTTTTCCTTTCTTCAAATATTTCTGCCAGAATATCTATCAAGTATGAGGATGACATAAATATCTATAGATTTGAAGAGATTTACATGAGTATGATACTCTGATGCCTCTTGGAGAATTCTTTAAGGCTTCAGGTTTGTTTTTATTGTTGTTTTTTTTTAAATTAAAGTATTGGAAAATCTGGCTTCCAGAAAACAGATGCCAAATCCAGGAGAACAAGGAAATGAAGTCTGAGAGTAAAAGCTAAGGAGTAGGCCTGGAGGGGCTTCCCTGGTGGCGCAGTGGTTGAGAGTCCGCCTGCTGATGCAGGGGACGCGGGTTTGTGCCCTGGTCCGGGAGGATCCCACATGCCGCGGAGCGGCTGGGCCTGTGAGCCATGGCCACTGAGCCTGCGTGTCCAGAGCCTGTGCTCCGCAACGGGAGAGGCCACAACAGTGAGAGGCCCGCGTACTGCAAAAAAAAAAATAATTAAAAAAAAAAAAAAGTAGGCCTGGAAAGCAAAAGAACGAATCAGAACAGGAATCCAGAGAATTAGGAGAATAGTGTGTTCAAAAAGCAACTGCATTCTTTATAACTACTAGTACGATAAAGAACTTAGGTTAGATTATTTCAGACATTAATTTTGTTACTGTTCTTACTCTACATTTTTCCCTATGCAGTAACGCTTCCCTTCCCAGCTTTCAGTTCCTCCTGGTAGGTTTAAAAATAAAACAAGAACATGAAACCTACCAAGTTGAGTCCTGCCTCTCCCTTTGAGCCAACAAAATTCCTTCTCTTTCACATGTGAGTAAAAATTATTTCAAAATTATTAGTGTCTAATACACATGAATTAATAAATATCTTAATGGTTCATTTAGGAAATGATTTGTCTGTGATCACCAGAAACTTCAATGTAGATCATTGACACTCTATACTATGTATTTTTTATGTAATATATGTACATATCCATATGCATAATTATTGAAGTTTTTGCAGGCCACAGACTTCAAGGTACAATTTTGCCTCAAAAAAATTTTTGTAATGAATTAACGGATGTGAATATGTGAATAAACATTGCATGCTCATACTTGGGGCATACTCAACAACATCTGGGATAAGTATTGGGGCTTTATTTCTCAGAATTACAAACTCAGTAGCCTCAACGTTTTATAGGTCAAGAAAAAAGTTATGATTGTACAATATTGATTTTTAGAAGATAATGCTTTCTCTAATAGGTACAATTGAAAGCAAGTCTGTCGGAAATTGTTCTTTTTACTTCTAGTTTTGTGCTGTTTAAATTTTTTTGTGCTATATTCTTATGGCCATAATTGAGGTGAAAATTTACTGAGAAAATTTCTGGTGGTGTCCTTTTCATTTCTGACATTTTGTAGTTAACTGAAATAAATGTTGTAAAATTCAGGGGAGGATGTCTTTGTCATGTTTCCAAGGCTGTGGAACTCTCTGTTCCTGCAGTTCTAAGGCTTAATATAAGAGCATTTAGGAAGAAATTCAAAAGATAGCTCTTCATCAGTATTCTGCATCTACTAAGCCAAGCTAATTCTTATTTTGGCTTAGACTTTGTCTATATAAAGACACAGGATCTAAAAACCGAATTTATGTGGAAGTAAAACATATATCCATTTATAATGATATATATATATATATACACACACATAAATATGTACATATCATATGTATATATTTATATATAATAAAGAAGATATGTTTAAATATTTATACATTTCTAGTATAACATTCAAATTTACAAAACATGATGCTCATTTAACTGGGATTGATAGGTTCTAGACTTTTAAATTGAAAGCATATATTCTCCTCTTAGAGGTTCTTATTAGTGTCAGCTGATTCATATGGACCATGCTGATAATAAGCAAACCAAACAGCTGAGAAGATGATCATTAAAATCGTTTTCACTTCTCTCCTGAATTTGGATAAACCTGTATTATTTTTCACATTTCTTTTATTTTGGGCAAAGGACAGTAGAAAAAATGTAATCTAATATTAAAAATTCAAAGAGTACTCATTTATTTTTGCTTAAACTAGTAATGATCTCAATACACAAACAAATACAAACAACAAAGAAAACATACCTCTTATCCTGCTTTAAGAGGCAATAAAAGGCAATGGAATGGGTGTGGGTATCAGAGGCAGATGTTCAAGTACAAATCCCAGCTTCCCTATTTACGAGATATGACTTTGAGCCATATAACTAACTCTTATGCCTCAGTATCCTACACAGTAAAGCAAAGAATAACATCTACCTCAAGGGATGGGGTTAGGAGTAAATAAATTCATTTCTGCAAAGCATGTTGCACAGAGCTACACCCAAAATAAGCACTTGATGAATGTTAACATTTGTTATGTTGTTCATCTTTAAGGATGAAACGTATTCATTTATACAGTCTGCAAATATAAATTAAGCTTCAATGATGTAAGCATATTATTTGGTATTGAGAGTATAAGGGCAGTTCAGTCAAGGTTCTTTTTTTTTTTCCTAGTAAAATTTAGCTAAACTAACTAAAAATATACATGAATGTATATAAAGTAGATGTGTAAGTATTTGAAGGTGCATGATATAGCAGATATTCTAGGAGGTAACTGAAAAAACTTTAGGTTTGGGGAGTGTGGGTGAAATGTTTTGCACCTGAGGTTATCGCTGTGACCAGCTGCTGAGGCTAGTGCTCTATAAGCCCGTGCTGCTGCAGTGTCAGTACTACCATCTCTGGGGGACTTGTAACAACAAAAGCCCTGAATAATTTAACTATCCATTTTTTTCTTTTACTTCATCAAACTTCACAGTTTCAGAATGGAACACCTGATTGGCTGAGGTAATGAGCCTAAGATTTAACAACCAGGGTATTGGGAAAGATACTATTATTTTCTGCTTAATTGGAGGAGATAGAAATAAAACTAGTATTTGTAAGGAAATGGTAGAGGTATAAATATAGAAGTGTGGATTCTTTTGAGGCATCAAGAATAAGTGAGATAATTCTAACTGGGACAAAGAACATTTCATAAGAAGCAAATCAAGCCAATTATATATATATATATTTTGTGTGTGTGTGTGTGTGTGTGTGTGTGTGTGTGTGGTACGCGGGCCTCTCACTGTTGTGGCCTCTCCCATTGTGGAGCACAGGCTCCGGACGCGCAGGCTCAGCGGCCATGGCTCACGGGCCCAGCCGCTCCGCGGCATGTGGGATCCTCCCAGACCCGGGCACAAACCCGTGTCCCCTGCATCGGCAGGCAGACTCTCAACCACTGCGCCACCAGGGAAGCCCGAGCCAATTATATTTATAGTTGTTTAGAAGGAGTGGGTTTGGGACTTCCCTTGCAGTCCAGTGGTTAAGACTCCATGCTCCTAATGCAGGGGGGCATGGGTTCCATCCCTGGTCTGGGAACTAAGATCCCGCATGCCACACTGCGCGGCCAAAAAAAAAACAAAGAAAAAGAAGAAGTGGGTTCAAAGGGTATTCTATGCAAGAGAGAGAGGGTGATCAAAGCAAGGGTTAGATGCAGACTATGCTGTGTATGCCTAAAATTGAATATAACTATTTCCACTGGATCCCAATGTGGCCTGTGTATGTGTGTGTACACTAAGGATGGGGATTTGTGTATGATGACAGTTGAACATGAAGTGTTAACAAAACCAAAAAATAATGAGTTATATGTGTAAATAAAAGACAGTTAGACTTTATCCCAGACTATTGAGAACCAATTGAAGATTTTATAGATGACATACATCAAAGTAGTTAAATTTTAGTAGGGCCATTCAGTTAGTAAGTTGGAGAACAAATTTATGCACAGAAGGCTAGAGGAACAGTCCATAGGAAGAGATGATGTGTCTGTGAAAGACAGTAAAGGATAAAAATTAAAGAAAATTTTAGTAAAAATATTTTTGGATTTTATTAATATGATTTTAATAACTAGTATATGCTGGTAGTTAGAAAATCAGATGTATTTATAGGTTTGAGATTCAGGAATTTACAGAATTGTAGTGTGATTCAAGAGAGAAACAAGAAGGCAAGCATGTTTCCAGAGAATGTTCAATATGGAACATTTTGAGTTTAGATATTTATTGGATAGGTACATTTCATATATAGATACAAAAAGGAAAATAACTTTTTTCCCTAGAAAAATATATTTATAAATCAATAGCATTTAGGAGATCATTTAAATCCTCCTCCAATTGACTGAACCCAGTGAGAATTCTACTGGCAAGTGAGCCCAAAGGAGGCTGTCCTCAAATGTCAGGTTCCCTCCTGGGTCAGCCCCCCTTGGCTCAGTGCACAGAAAAGAAGCATTGAGAATGGTTCGTGACCAAGGACAAAAGCAAATGGGCTTGCCCAAATACCCATTTGACATCCAGATGAGTTACTATCCATACAATCACCAATTACATACTATCTAAGAATACAATTTCAGAGTAATCCAAGGTTCTCTTTTCCTCATTATCTACCTTATCTGTATACCAGTTATCTATGATCACGTCATATCCAGAAGCCAGACACTTCTTGTTATCGCCACAACAAACACTGGTTTCAAGGAATCATAATCCTTCATCTGTGTTACTAATGTAACATCCTAACTGGTCAGCCTGCAAACACTATTGCCAGTCAGGCCGTGTGTTTGTTCCTTACCCTTCCCCCAGGACAATTCAAAGCAGTATCTTCCATTTTAAAAATCCCTCAGTAGCTTTAAATCACATCTACAGAAAAAGCCAAAGTCCTATGTTTGTTTGTTTATTTATCAACCTATTTATTTTTGGCAGTCTACCTGCTATCTGCTTCTACAGTATCATTCAGTACCATTCTCCTCCTTGTCAACTACAGTTCAGCCACATTCTTCTTTCTTTCCTCCAACTATTCTGATCCCTTCCTGCCTCAGTATCTCTAAGCTTGCTGGTTGTTTTCTTCCTGGAATTCCCTCCCTGTATCTTCATAGGGGGCACTCCTCATTCAGCTGGTCTCTGTTCAGAGGTCTCTTTCTTGAGAAGTTTCTCTAAATCCCCTTCCAAAACAATCCCATCCCATTCCATTTACTCCTATTTTTTTGACCCTGATTATTTTCTTCATAGCACAGCAGTATATGAAATATTATGTATGATATGTTTACTGGTTTAATGTATGTTATACTCTGCATCGCTCCCTGCTGAATCACAAAATTTACAACGTTTGGAACGTAATAGGGACTTATTTAATAATTATTATGGTAAATGAATGTATGATAATCATCACAGTTAATTTACTGGCAGGCAGGTGGAAGCTAAACCAGTGACTGTGCTAGGTGCTAATATATCAAATGTATTTGATATTAAACATAAATAGATCACCATTTGAGTATTTTTTTAAATGAAATAGTAGAGAGAAGGAACTCTCTACTATTGAAATACTAATGAAATAACTAGAGGGTAAAAAGAACAGAGTATACACTTGTCTGATCTTGCTATCTTCCAGACCTGATTACTCACTCTTTCCTCCAGATTTACTTAGTATTTTGTGCGATCTTCTCACAGTGTTAAGTTCCTTGAGCCAGGGGCCCTATCTATCTACCTATCTATCTAGAATTACCTGAATAACAAGTTATAGCCAATAAATAAATTCACATTTGATTATATCATATAAACATAATCTACATTTATATCTAAGTTTCCTTTGAGTGGCTAAAATTACATTTAAAAATGAAGAGCTAAGAAAAATATACCTAATCACTTTTACACTATGATTAGACCAACTACTTTGAGGATCTATTAATTTATAGTTTAAAAGGGAGCATGGAATTAGGAAGTAAGATGGAATAAGGTTTAGGAATATAAAATAATGGAAGATGCAGAGGTCACCAGAATCTGTGATTTGTTCTCTATTTACTGCTCCTAAAATGGATTTCCTACATGTGTTCAGCACTTATGTTCAGAAATGTTCTTGTGTCAGTTATCACCATGTAGCCACTGGAATGCTCCCAGGAGAGAGATGATAATTTCTAACTTTCATGTGTGGACCTTCATGAGGAAGCAAATGTGTCTGTTTGATGTGTAATTTTTAGGAGTAGAGTCAATTCAAATGACTGATAAGTCTATTTTCAAAAG
The DNA here is from genome assembly GCF_005190385.1 of Monodon monoceros. NCBI lineage: Eukaryota > Metazoa > Chordata > Mammalia > Artiodactyla > Monodontidae > Monodon > Monodon monoceros. Next base: position 23,627,281 of record NW_021703785.1, on the reverse strand, counting down.
ACAGTAGTATACATTTTTGTTGCAGAAAATTTTAGAAAATGTGTTCTTGTGGAAGGAAGAAAATAAAAACTACTAAGCATGAAACAAGGTATTTTTGAATGCACATTTCAGAGCATTGTAGGTAATGAGTTCCAATTGGGAAAACTCTGTAAGACTGTGAAGGTTCAGTGCAAACAGCTAAGAGAAATTATCTGAAAATTTACAGCATTTTAAGCAGAGCTATCAATACTTTGGCCTTCTCCTATGAAGCAGAATATTCTCACCCCAAATTCTATTTTCATATCTGATTTTGGTCTTGGAATAGAAGTTACCTTCTAATTGATTGGGCATTGAACAGTCTGTTACTTCACGGGTAACTGTTTTTGACCTGAAACAAAAAGACTGCCAGATATTTTCCCAGCAAAGATGGATTTATTCAGGATCAGCAGAGAATGACAGTTTGGGGCCAACAACCATGGTGAGCCATGTGCAAGGCCCCAGAAAAACAGAACACTTTTATTGGGAGGGAGAGAAAGTTGGGAGAGCTCTAGTAAACCAGCAGTTCATGGCTTTTCATTGGCTGAGTCTCTGCCAGGAAAGAGAAGTCTTTCTTTTCCCTTTTGGGCTCTGCTGTCATCGTAGGGCGTGAGAGCTCCCCCTTCTGGTCTCCCAACTCTAATTAATTGAGGTCTCTTAATTTTTTTTTTTTTTTTTTTTTTTTGCGGTACGCGGGCCTCTCACTGTTGCGGTGCACAGGCTCCGGACGCGCAGGCTCAGCGGCCATGGCTCACGGGCCCAGCTGCTCCGCGGCATGTGAGATCTTCCCGGACCTGGGCACGAACCCGTGTCCCCTGCATCGGCAGGCGGAGTCTCAACCACTGCGCCACCAGGGAAGCCCCAAGGTCTCTTAATTTTTTACATTTTCTTCTTTTGATCAAGTTCTTTCTTGGAAACCTCGCTGATTAGGTGTCAGGTTTTCTAGTTTCAGCTGTTTTCTGTCCCGCAAAAGGGAAGGATCTTCCCTGGGTTAGTGTCTCACATCAGAGAGAAAGTTCACAGATTGGAAACCTATTAAGGTCACATTCAGGTAACAATGAGGGGCAGGAGAGAGAACTCTCAGGCACTTTTTATCTGAAGTTCATATGTTCTCAAGATCAAAGACTTTTGAAATCATCTGAATTCTGTCATCATCAAAGATTTGGTGACAAACATCCAGCTAGTCTTGGGAAAGCTGTCTCATCAGATGTCATTTGCTTCAGTTTGGGAAATCTTTACTTTTAGGTTACCAGTTGACGTGCAGGTCTAGTCAATGTTTGGTGCTTTCTTTAGGTGTGTCACGTGAATCCAAGAGTCTGTTTCCTAAAATTGGGTGGCACAAGGGTTTGTTAGCAGTACTTCAACCAGCAAGGTTGAAGGGGCTTTTCCAATAGATAAAATCTCAAGGTTGCAAGGTATGAAGCTTAAGGCCTTCATCTCCTGAGGACACACTGTGAAAAGACTGCTGTACCAAAACATGGTTATTTTTAATAGAAGCAATTAGGTCCTTGCAGTATTGGAGTCTCTCTCCTTTTATTCGTGTGGGTCAAAAGAAGCGGGTGCCAAGTGCAGTGGGTATCCTCTGTCTCAAAGGGTGAGAGTTTATGAGTTCCAAAAGGGTGGATGTGAGATTTAGAAGGACCAACAGCAATGATTTTGGCCAAAGTACTTGGAGGGCCTCTACAAAGTATGCCAAATGAGTCTTAGAAATGCCATTATTGCATTAGGCTAAAGCAAAGGATTGAGAATGATTGGCACAATGAAAGTGCTGTAAAACTAGCCAAACAGTGCAGACTTGTCAGAGCACCTGGCCAGTAAAATGGGTTCCTTGATCTATGGAGTTTGAGAGGAGTTACCCAGGTAGGAATAATCTTTACCAATAGGACCTTAGCCACAGAAGAGGCAGTAGCCTATCTTCAAGGGAAGGCTTCAGTCCAGTGTGGAAACATACAGACCATGACTAAAGCATATTTATATCCATGAAACAGAGGAAGTTGTGTGAATACATTTGCCAGACCCTCAGTGGTCCATTAGGCAGTTTAAAATGTCTGGAAGCAGTTTTCCCTGGGTTGTACTTTGGACAAGTGGGACAAGTGAGGCAGGCACTTTATGCAGCTTTGTTAATGTTTCCCCACCATATTGACTCATGAAGGCTACCATTTTGTCAGTAGACTAATTGTTTGATTCATGGACAGTAGTGAAGAGTGGGAATTTTAGTGTCTGGTAAGACTGGGTTGTTGTTTGGTCCAAACCAGAGCTTCCTCTTTCTATCAGACCAACAATTGTTGAATTCCCAATCTTGTTTTTCTTTTTCTGAGGCCAATTATCGGGCTTCTTTAGCCAGTTTTTCTAAATTATTATTTGGGGAAATAGCCCGTTGGACCATGACAGAGGTTTGGCTGCTGTTGATCCCTTAAAGGGTAGCATTCCTTGCAGAAATATCAGCAAGGTGTGATTACCCTTAGCTTCCACAGAATCAAGTTTAGAATGCCCTGGAATCTTAATGATAGCTAAAGCAGTGATTTAAAGTATTGCATCCAATAATTCCTGAACACAGGGACCATTTTTAATTGTATTTCCACTGGAAGTAAGGAAGACACGTTGCTTCCACACTATCCTCAAGTCATGAACTACTCCAAAAGTATATATACTATTACTATAAATATTGGCAGTTTTGTTCTTGACCAAAATATAAGCTCATAAAAGACTGTATAACTCAGCCTGTTGTGCTGAAGTAGCAATATGTAGAGATGATTCCTCAACAACATCCAAAGGAGTTGTAATAGCATTTCCAGGACAATTACCATTGTCACTTTTAAATAAGAACCATCAGTGGACCATGAGAAGTCAACATTACCCAGTGGAGTTTCCTGTAACTCATCACAAGGAGTCAGGAGGTAGTTTGTTAGCGTTATAGTCGTAAGGGACTTCATCAGTGATGTAGAGGGAAGTAGCCAGATTAAGTTTATTACAAAGTAAAAGAGTTATGTGAGGAACAGTTAATAAAAGACCTTCATAAGAGATGAGGCAGCTGGCTGAGAAATGCTGACTGTGATGAGAAGTCAGGAGAGCTTCTACTGCATGAGGTACAAAAATGGTTAGAAGGGATTCCATGATTTTCTCTGGATTCCATGATTTTCTCTGTGGCTTTAATCAAAAGGGCAGTGGCTGTAATGGCTCGAAGGCAAGGGTATATCCCCATGCCATAGGGTCCAGTTGCTGCCTATAATACCCTATCGGTTGATAGTGGTCCCTGTGTTTTTGGGTGGGTCCCCCAAGGGCATTCCCTTCCTTTTCATATACAAGAAGGAAAAAGGGAATCTGATCATTGGGATGCCAGAGGGCAGGTGAGTTCATCAGACTCTCCTTTAAGGTCTTGAAGGCTGTGTTATCTGGTTCTTCCCATAAAATTGGATTGGGATTGTTATTGTTGAGTAAAACTTATAGAGGTTTGCCCATAAGAGAGCAATTTGGAATCCAAATTCAGCAATAACCAACTGGCCTGAGAAAACCCCACAGTTGGCACTTAGTTTTGGGCTTTAAGACACCATGAAGTCTATTGGGATGTAGGTGTAGCACTTGTTCTGATATCCAGTGCCCTAAATATTGAACCTGAGTTTGGGCAAACTGCAGTTTTCTTGGCGTCCTTATGTCCCTTTAAGGCTAAAAGCTTTAGCAACTGGACACTGTCCTCCTGTGAGGAAGCTTGAGAAGGAGAGCAAAGAAGCAAATCATCCACATTGCAACAAAGCATCCAGATCAGCCTTCAGGACTTTCAGGAAATAGGGACTCACAGTATAACACTCAGGAATTACTGTTCAGGTGAATTGTTTTTCTTCCCAAGTGAAGGCAAAAAAGGTATTGGCTATCTTCATCAACTGGAATACTTAAGGATATACTGCATAAATCAGTTATAGTAGAGAATTTGCTTTCAGTGGAAATAGATGTTAGTAACCTGTGAAGTATCAAGGGACAACAGTGTTGTTTATTGCTGTGAGGTACTGGACAAACCTCCACCCTGGGCCCTTAGATTTTTTTCACTGGTTTAATGGAGGTGTTACAGGGCTAGTACAGGGGATAATGAAACCTTGGGGCGTCTATTATGGGCGTTATGCCTCACAGGGCTTCTTGACCTACAGGATATTGATTAATTTTGGGAAGAGGTTTTGAGGGGTCTATTTAAATTTTGCTGGGAGGTGGCTGTGAATTTTGCCAACATCAGTTGGAGATTTTGCCCATAAGGAAAGTGGTAGCTGATTCAAAAGGGACAAATGATCAGTGTTGCCAGAATCTGCTCTAGTTCCATCAGAAATGGAACAACTGAAAAATGTCAAAGGGTCATTTAATTCACCTAGTTGGTTACTTTGATGACTACTATCAATTTCTAGAATTAGAAGCATGATGCTTCTCTAAGAAGTCTCAGTGTAATAAACGTATAGGGGCGGAGGAACTAAGGAGAAAAGGGTGAGTATCTCTCAAAGGGCCCAAACAAAAAGGAATAGGTTCGGGGACAGGAACCTCTTGAGGTTCATTAGAGATGCCCACTGGTTGAACTGTTTTAGTACTCCGAAGCAGGAGCTGTTTCATAGTAGCAGGGCTGAGCACTAAGAGTGTGGCTCCAGTGTCAGGACTGGAAGAGATTGATCCCTAATATGGAGACAAGTTCCTCCAAGCCAGTCAAGAGGGAGGATTGGGAGGAAGCCCAGTAGTTCCTTGTAGTCCCATCATTAGGGAGGACTTTGGAAAGGCTGGCTAGTGAGCTGAAGGTATCTAAAGTGCTTAAATTTGTAAAGATCTCCTTTCCAATGTTTTGCCTCTTTTCAGTAGTAGCAGAAACTAGGTGGGGTTTGGTTTCATTTAGGAGCCTTCATTTGCTGGAGTTTAAGATTAAGAAGTTTGGTGGTCTTCCTTAGCGGTGACTCATCTGGAGTGCAAGAGAGCTGGTTGCCAGATTAATTAAATGTGGAGTGGACATAGTTTCCCATTCCATCCTGGTCCTTTTTACTGGAAGGGAAAGGTCCTGGTTCAGCCCCATTAATAAGCATAGAGTTAAAAGCTACTCAGGTGGAATCAACATCTGAAGGAAGACTAGAATTTTCTTTTAAAACATTCTGAAGTTGACTGTAAAAATTATGAATAGGTTCTTTAGATGTTTGTGTGCACACTTGAGTTTTGTTCTAATCAACAGGCTTTCAAATAGCGCTAAGAATTGCTCAATGAAATTGCCTAGCAGTTGCCTGAATGTGATCGTAAGTTAGCAGGCCGGTCTCCCAGTTCTAATTCTAGAGACTTTTCAAGACTTACCCAATTAGCAGTTTTCATCCAGTGCTGGCCCTGGCCTTTACCAACAAGCATAAGAACTAGGTGATGTAAGTCAGAGAAACCAGGTTGATAAGTGTGGATGGCTATATTAAATTCCTTAGCAAATCTATGAGGATCTTTGATTACTTTAGGAAAATCTTTGACTATGTCTCACAGTTCAGCTTTAATCCAGAAAGCATAAAAAATTAAAAATTTAGCCTCTGGATCCTCAGAAGGCTTAATTTTAAAGGGACAGGTTCTGACAAGTCAGAGAAAAAGGAAGTGGGGAGAGTTTCAGAGAAAACGGGAAGTTTGGCAAGAGAATTAGTATGGGAAATTTGGGAGTATGGTGGAGGTGGAGGTGGTGTAGAGGGGAAGAAGGAAGATAGCTCTGGAGGCTGAGTCTGGCCAGGAGGTGCTGAGAGAGACAAGATAGTGCCAATGACAGAGTCTGAGGGGAAGCCAAGGAAGAAGATTCTGAGGCTGCGGGAGCCATTTTATCTTTCTTTAGTCATTTGTTTGCCTCAGTTAATCTTTAAAACTTTATTTTACAGAGGCAATTTTAGATTCCTAATAATGCTAGGAAGCTTCAAAATATTAATTGAAATAAGCATTCCACTCAGTTCTGGAAACTTTCAAGCTATTGTAGTCCAGTACAGTTTTAAGTAAATTAAGTTTGGGTATTTCAAAAGTTCCCCATAATGGCAATTGATATTCTAAATTGCCTTTGGTCAGGTTGGTCCATTCAGTTAGAAATATACCTGAGGAAGGACCATGTTTTTAAACATAAAATTGGCCAGATTCCCTGCGGGGAGGGAGTGAGGCTCCCTCAAGACACTTAGATACTGGGATGCCATTTCCTAGAGGTTTTTCTTCTAGAGTAAAGAACAATTTTCAAACAGCTTAAATAAGTTTACAGCACAAATGGCTTAATTTGAACAGTTTACAAGCCATCTTAGCCAGTCTTAAGACAGCTTGGTCCCAGAGGAGCCAGGCCAAATGCTTTTTTTTTAGGCACTCTCCAGAAGATAGCCCTTCCAAAGGAATTGGCCAAAGCCTGAAAAAATTGGCATTGTTTCAGAGAAACAACCCTGTTCCGGAAGGAATGGTTTGAAGACTAGCCAGCTTCAGTGAAACAGTCTGATCTCCAGTCAGACCAAAGTGCCAAAGGAGTATTTATATACAAAACAAGGCCTTAACCAGAAAGATGAAACCTTTAAAAAGATCCTAAGTAAAGACGGGAGAGCTTCAAACACAAAGAGCATGTAAGCTCAGATCCAAGAAAAAGAAATACCTTCAAACTCCAGGGTTTTGTGAGATAAGCAGTGAGCACAATGGGCTCAATCATGGGTACCTCACCTGTTTTCTCAGCAACCCTGGAGCCACCACGTTCTCCAGCAAAATGGGTTTATTCGGGATAAGCAGAAAATTGCAGTTTGGGGTCTGCAGCCATGGCGAGCCATGTGCAAGCCACCACATGGTAAGGAAAGAAGAACACTTTATTTATTTATTTTTAAATATTTTATTTATTTATTTTCTTTATTTTTTTTGGCTGAGTTGGGTCTTGGTTGCAGCATGCAGGATCTTTCGTTACAGCACACGAGCTTGTCTCCACTTACGGCACTCGGGCTTCTCTCTAGTTGTGGCGTGCGGGTTTTCTCTAGTTGTGGCGCACAGGCTCCAGAGCGTGTGGGCTCTGTATTTGTGGTGCTCGGGCTTAGTTGGCCCAAGGTATGTGGAATCTTAGTTCCCCAACGAGGGATTGAACCTTCCTCCCCTGCATTGGAAGGCAGATTCTTTACCACTGGACCACCAGGGAAGTCCCAAGAAGAACACTTTCATAAAAGGGAAAAGGAAGTTAGAGGGAATCGGAAACAAATAGACCGTGGCTTTTTGTTGGCTGAGTCCTTGACAGGAAAGAAGAGGAATCTCTTCTTCCCGTTGGGCTCTGCTATCTTTGCAGGGTGTGAAAGCTCTAACTTCTGGTATCCCACATCTACTTGACCGAGGTTTCTGTTTATTAATTTTTTAAAAATTAATAATAACACTATCTTAAAAATCAAGTTGACATTCCTTGTTATTATTTTTCCACTTTCTGGTAGATATTTACATTATAGTCAGCCATCTCCTCCCCCCGACCCACATCTCTCTCTTGTGCAAATGGCACCCTGTTTAGTGACAGGCCTGGGACACATAGAAGCTACGTAGCCTTGGCCACCTTAGTGCTAAACTCGGAAGCTATCATGCTGCTTCTTGCCATTCATCTGATTCTATTTGTCTGCCATTTTCTCCTTATTCCAGCTACTTGTTCTTGCAATAATTTATGTAAATATTCTCTGAAATTCAAGGAAAAAGAGATAAGAAACAAAAAGATTTGGGTTTCCTGGTCTGAGACATTTGTCAGTAATAGTGTAAGTAGAGTTGATATGTTTTCATAGAATTTTTTCCTTCCTGTCAACCTCTGTAGATATATTTCTGACAATATCTAGATTCAGAATGCAGAGTTGCTAAAATCTAGATTTGGCCCAGGAACCCTTGCACTGATATCACAGATAAAACTTCGACTAATAAAAATGACTAATATTAATTTAGTGTTGTCTTCACTCAGCAGAGGACTTCAAAATGAAAAGGAATTTGTGGTGCTGCAATCCTCTGATATATACTTCTCAAATTAAGTGACCGTTCAATTTTTATTGGACTTATTTTACCAGTGAAGGCTGGCAGAATATACCACCCCCAAATTTGCTGCTCTGGCACGTTGACTATTTTGAGTTAAAGGCACTTGCAAAACAGAAAATGCAAGAAAAACACTGTGACCTTCCTTCTTTTTCTTAAGAGCAGAAGATGAATTGCCCATGCTAAGGATGTCCTTCCTATGTGAGCAGGACCCGATGGGGCCATCTGGGAACACCCACCCCCCACCGTGTCCTCCACCTGCTTCTTATCTGTAGAAAATCTTTAGCCTCCTAGGTTTTCCCCGAGTTCCAAAGAATAAATTTAATCAGAGAAGTGAGAAAATGCAGAAAGAAAGGAAAATAGCCAAGCAAGACAGAATAGTAATAGTTTAGCCATTAAACAAAGTCAGGAACCTTTAGTTCCTTCTCAAGGGCTACAGATAATATTCTGAGCCATATCCTTGAGCTGTTTTTCAGATACTAAAACCCCTGCCAGGTGGAAGAAGTTAACTGTATGCTGCCCACAAGCATGTAGACCCCAGACTTGTTGGAACCAGAAGGTTGTTGATGTTGACTCCCAATTACCTCACCACCAGCCAATCAGAAGAGTATCCATGAGCTGATCATATACCCCACAACCCTTCTCCCTCACCCTGGCTTTAAAAACCTTTCCCTGAAAGCCACTGGGGAGTTTGGGTCTTTTGAGCACTAGCTGCCTGGACTCCTTGCTTGGTGCCCTGCAATAAAGGCTACACTTTCCTTCACCACAACCTGGTGTCAGTAGATTGGCTTTACTGTGCACAGGTGAGAAGACCCAAGTTTGGTTTGGTAACACCTGTATCAGAAGGAAAGTAACATTCTTATCATCAAGGACAAGAAGCTGAGACCAAAAGAATTCTGTACAAACAGATCTTGTTAAAATAATTCTTATTTTCTTTTAGCTTTAACACATAATTCAGTTATTTTTCCACTATTGCCTCTCTTTGTTCATCCTAATAGACTTATCACTTATTTGGGTGTTCATTCCTTATGAAGGTTTCCGTGTCACATAAAACTTATATATCTGAATGCTCTTCTCCTGTTAATCTGTTTTATGTCAGTTTAATTCTCAGGGCCAGAGGAAAACCTTAAGAGTATAGAGGTGAAAGTTTTGCCCCCTGTACAGTGACAAGGCACTGTTCTTCTCAATGGAGAATTAAAAGAGGTATACGACTTGGCACATTCTATTAAGATTTTTATGTGATATTTGGGGGAGACAAGGCAAAATGAGATATGATACACTGTGTAATTCATATCAGTGTATTGTTAAATATAAAGGGCTATTAAAATATAAGACATATCAGTTATGGTAAGAAAGAATGATTTGTTTTTACACTTGAAAGCTCTTTCAAAATAGAAGATTATAGAATATAGGAACAAATGAGTTCAGAAGAGAGGAACAGTGTAAGAAAATGCCATAACCAAAGTTGAAAACTCTTGTGAAGGAAATTGTTACTTACTCACCAATAAACAGAAGCACTTGACTGATTGAACAGCAGAATAAAGATTCAGGAGAAGGGGATTGTTTTTAAGACAGTGTAATAGTTCTAGGAGTGGCTTAAGGAAATGTGTTTGGTAAAAGTGGGAAAGTTTGAGAGCCTTTAGGAAGGGTTCATATAGGGAGATCTTATCAAGTATCTTCTGTAAGTATCATTTATTATGTGTACCAGGTATTGTGCTAAACAAGATTTAGTCCCAGTTTATCATTACACAAACCACGTGGGTTTCGTATTACTATTTAAATAATAATGGTAGAACACCGAGGCTCTAAGACATTAAATTACCAATTCAAATAGTTAAATAACAGACTTGGGGTTCAATTTCACTTTTTTCTGAATCAAAAGCTAGTAACTATTTCTAGTAAGGTATGTTAGTACTGAACTATTCTATCTCCTTAAAGTGTTATTGTTTAGTACTTTATATAATTCTTAATTGTTTATATAATATCCTTAGTAAGGATATATTATAAGAATATCAAAACAAGTATTTTAACATACTGATCATTCAGTTAGTCTGACCTTAGCAAAGCAGTATCTAAATCTCTAAAATGATTAGGTCACAGGAACCTTGGGAGCAAGTGCACATCTAATGCACCTCATTTGTCTTAAACTGTGGTTAGTCAGCATTCTGACCTTCTATTCACAGGGTGGGTAATTGACTGAGTTGAGAAAATCATTTGTTTGACCTCTGTGGGAGGGAGTTCCATCAGATTTCTGGCACCAGAAGGAACAAAGTTATGATTAAATAACCACAACCTCCAACAGCTCTGAACATATTCCTCTCACTTCATATGCTGCAGTTTTGTTCCAGTATCTCTGCTCCTGGCCAGGCACATCCTGTTCTCCCTTCCAGCCATAACTCAATCCTGTAAGGGACACCAGCACCCTCACAGCCCGATCTGGCTCAGAACCCAATATCTTTTCTCCTTCTGGCACCAAAAGCACCTTCTCATTCCAACCTCATTCCCTTTCTATGCCTAGTCTTTACTTTTATCTTGGTACCCTTCCAACTGCCCATTCCAATTCTTTTTCCTACTATGTCTTAAATTTTCCTCATTTTCTTCTGATTCCAAGGCCATAATCTTTTTTTCCTCCTTCCTTTTTTTCTCTCAGTTTCTTCTCTTTCCTCTAATTATTATTGTCTGCTTTGTTTTTATTCATATAATTTGCCTAAACCCAAATATTTAATGTTCCTGCAGACTAAAACCCAGTGCAACATTTGTTGATAAAATATTTGCAGACCATATAAAGGTAGCACTTTGGGGGGTTATTTCTATAAACTATATATTAGCAGATTACAGCACCTCAGTATAGAACCTAAAGAAAACAAAGGAAATGTACTAGATATATGAATATTGCCATATAAATTTAGCATCTGAAGGGCATATTATAATGTAATCATATATATCTTGAATTAGAGTTTTCAAAACACATAAAAATTTACTGTAACCTAAAGAGTTTCACATTTAGCTTCAATTAGTATAGATTAATTAGATGCATACATTAATATAATGAAAATATGAAGCACAGGATTCATGCTGGAATTTCTGATCTGTACTTCACATTATAATTATATACTCTGACACTAAACTCTAATTGCATTATTACACACACACACAAACTAAAAGCTGTGTATTCAGATTTTCTTTTTCTCTCTATAACTCTTAAGCGCGTGTCCGCATGGGACATAGTCCTACTGACTTAATAAACCTCGATTATCTCTTTTACACTTCTGCAGCATTCCTTGGAAATTACATGTTTTAATTATTCTATCCCTAAAGCCCAAAAGGCTCTGAGCATAATTTTTCCTCTTTTCGATATATTCTTGCCTTCAGAAGTATAGGTTATTTTCTTGGTATTTTATTTTTCAATATGCGTATGGGTAAGGGATTTAAAACTGTATTATTTTTCATATATAATATTCTGTAACTTCTAAATGCTAAACATATAAATGTGTGAATATAAGTAGGTTGACATACTCATGTAGTGGAGGAAACTACACTGAGAAAACTAATGTTGAGTACTAAATTCTTTGTTGAAAATCAGGTAAAAAAGTGGGGAAAATCACATGGATAGTGTTTATTTATTCATTAGCTCTTTAATTCCATAAATATTTATTGTGTTTTTTCATATTATTCAAATCTCTGAGACAAATAACATTTGAATCTCAAACAGGTATTGTGTTTTACAATCTTTGAGATGATAAAATTAATGACTGCAAAATAAAATAGTAATAACTGTTGTGAGACATTCTTAAATAAAATACTACAGGAATTCAAAGGAAGGAGGTATTGTTTCTACTTGCGTGAAGAAGATCAGGAAGATCAAGTAAAGTCTCATATTTGTATGTGATTTTTTAATTTGAACAATAAGGTGCAGATACAATTAAAAGTTAGGAAAACAAAGGGTAAATACTCTGGTTATCTTTTTCTGGTTGTTTTTGTTTGCTTATTTGTTTTTTTTAATTGAAGTACAGTTGATATACAGTGTTTTGTTAGTTTCATGTGTGTACAGCATAGTGATGTGAGGGATTTTTTTGCAGATTATATTCCATTGTAGGTTATTACAAAATATTGGGTGTTAATTTCCTGTGCTATAAAGTAAATCCTTGTTGCTTTTCTATTTTATGTATAGTAATTTGTATCTGTTAATACCATACTCCTAATCTGTCACTTCCCCACTTCCCTCTCCCCTTTAGTAACCATAAATTCTTTTTCTATGTCTGTGAGTCTGTTTCTGTTTTGTTTGTAGATCCATTTGCCTGATGAAGTGATATCACATAATATTTGTCTTTCTCTGTCTAGCTTACTTCACTGGGTATGATATTCTCTAGGTCCATCATGTTGCTGCAAATTTATGGGTAATATTCCATTGTGTGTGTGTATATGGATATATGCCCAGGAGTGAGATTGCTAGATCCTATAGTAGCTCTATTTTTAGTTTTTTAAGGAACCTCCATACTGTTCTCCATAGTAGCTGTACCCATTTACATTCCCATCAACAGTGCAAGAGGGTTCCCTTTTCTCCACACCCTCTCCAGCATTTATTGTTTGTAGATTTTTTTGATGATGGCCATTCTGACCAGTGTGAGGTGATACCTCATTGTAGTTTTGATTTGCATTTCTCTAATTAGCGATGTTGAGCATCTTTTCATGTGCTTTTAAAGCATCTATATATCTTCTTTGGAACAATGTTTATTTAGATCTTCTGCCCATTTTTTGACTGGGTTGTTTGGTTTTTTTGATATTGAGTTGCATGAGCTGTTTGTATATTTTGGAGATTAATCCCTCATTGATTGCTTCATTTGCAAATATTTTCTCCCATTCTGAGGGTTGTCTTTTCATTTTGTTTATGGCTTCCTTTGCTGTGCAAAAGCTTTTAAGTTTAATTAGATCCCATTTGTTTGTTTTTGTTTTTATTTTCATTACTCAAGGAAGTGGATCAAAAATAATCTTGCTATATGATTTATGTCAGAGAGTGTTCTGCCCATGTTTTCCTCTAAGAGTTTTATACTATCTGGTCTTACATTTAGGTCTTTAATCCATTTTGAGTTTATTTTTGTGTATGGTGTTAGGGTGTGTTCTAGTTTCATTCTTTTATATGTAGCTGTCCAGTTTTCCCAGCACTATTTATTGAAGAGACTGTCTTTTCTCCATTTTATGTTCTTGCCTCCTTTTTAAGGCATTAAATATTTTAAAGTATGAAATTTTATTTGAGGAAAAAGTAAAAATAAGTTTTCATAATTTTATTAAGCATGTTGTTTGGCTTTCCAAACATTTGCTAATGAAGGAATGCCCTTAAAATGATCTGAACATATTTGTATGTTCTCCAAATACTTATGCTTAATAAAAAATGAATAAATAATATTGATATAATTTCTACCATTTTTAGTGGAGAGAAAAGGAACTAAAATGTACTGTTGAATAAAAAAGATCTTCAGTCCCAACATGTTGAAAAATAAAATAGTATTTATATCTTTATACAATATACAAGCTGAAGTTATTGGAGTATAAAAATATGAATTCCTGTGATTTTTCTGAATTGACCTTCTAATATTTTTACTAATGGAGCACCTTTCTAGGATTAAAGGTATACGCACACACACACACTACAATGTTAGACATATGGTTAAAATAAATATATAAATATAAAATAAAATAAATATAAATGAAAATAAATCAATATAAGGTTAAAATATATGGAATCATTCCCAAATACAGGAATCCTGTTATTTGGCTGTGAGTGAAAAGTTGCTTGATATTTCTGATACTGTTTCTTTATTCATAAAACCAAGAATACTAATATCTTAAAGTACACAATACTTACATATACACATTACATATTTTCTGCTTTCTTTTCACCTATTCACTCCAAGTGACAGTGACATAGCTTCTGTCAAAGCACTCCATTGAAATTACTTTTGTTAATTACATTGAAACCCTCCACATTTTGAAAGCTGATTTTTTTCCCAACACTTCTCTTAATTGAACTTTTTGGCAAAATTTACCATTATTGTTCCCGAAGTTTTTTCCTCAGAATTTTATATTCTTTTGTTTCAAGAAGAGTGGTGTCTCTGTATTACTACTGTAGCATGTTGTGCTACCTGTTCTTCTTGAGTTTCATTTCTGGTTTCTTTTCCTTACTCACTTATAAATGGTGGTGTTACCAAAATTTTATCTTCATGTATTGTCTCTTCTTTTACCACACTATGTTTTTCAGGGCCATTTCATTGACTCCCAGAGTTTTATCCAAGAATTATGTAGTGTTGAGTTCCACATTTTTTTTCTACCCCATAGTTTCTTAATCACTAATTCCATGACATTGTTTTCTATTTCTCTATATCTGAAACTCAACATTTTGAAAATGACCAATCTTTCTTCAAACCTGTACCTTCTCAAAATTTCAATCTCAACGTATGGCATCATTTTCTACAGACAATTATTTTTGGAGAAGTTGCTAAATTTTGTTTTCTTTCATTAATTTTATATTTTAAAAAGCATGTTTTATTTCATTATATTTCACATTTTTATTTTAAATTATTGCTCTAGTTCCTAAAAATGGGTGGGAATGTATGGCTTTTGTCAGGAAATGTCTATGTGCATGTCTTTCATGATTAGTCTGCTAGAAATCAATGCATTCAAGAAAGTAGACTTGGATTTCTCTTTGGCCCAGGAATGAGTCTCTATTATTTGTTGTCATTTTTTAAATTTTTACTATCAATTCTTTTTTACCTGGGTTTTTAATATTTAGTTATTAATTCTCAATATCTGAACTCCAGGGTTTTTGTCTATTTCCTCATAATTTTCATATTTTTAATCTCTTTCCTTTTTTCTGTTTATGTTTTAGGATATTTCCTTTACTTTGTCCATAATTTAGGACTCAGGGGCAGCTGTTCTTTCCTTTAATTGACTTATTGATTTTTTAACTAGAAAGCAAACCTTTTAGTTCAAGAAACTTTGGTGTTCCACTGAGTCATCTCATTTTAAAAAATACATTTTACTTCTAGATACTTTTTTTATTTTGCATTGAAAACACCTGTGCTATTCTTAATCATGTATAAGTAATTGTTTTTTTTAGAATTTTAGTAAACTTTCTTCTGTAGCTGATAAATCATGTTGGACCTTTTCCTTCTGATTGCCTTCCTCCTGAGCTCATAGCACAGCTTAGATGCATTGTTACTTATTTTTGTCAGGTCTTTTCTGTCTGTATCTGATTATCATGGTGACCTAAATCAGGGGTTGGCAAACTATTGCCAGCCGGCCAAATCTAGCCTGCCTCTTATTTTTGGGGTTCACAAAAAAATAGTTTTTATATTCCTAAACATTTCTTAATCAGTGGGATAAAATGCAAAAATTAAATTAAATGTTTAAAGTCCATCAATAAAATTTTATTAGAATGGAATCACATTCATCTATATATATTTTATGCCTGCCTTTATGCTACAACTGTAGGTTTGAATTGTTGTGAAAGAGATCATATGGCCCACAAAGCCTAAAATATTTACTGTCTGGCCTTTCACAGAAAGTTTGTTGATCATCAAACATCAGATAGAATGTATTGTCCGCCCATTGGCAGAAGGAGTCTTGAAGCCACAAGACCAAGCATAACATTGTCAGCGGGGCCATCTTGGAGCTCTTGCAAGCTTTCAAGCTTAGGTCTAGTGTTGCAGTTTTTTTTTTTTAATGAATCCTTAGTGAATTTGTGGTCTGGGAAGATAGGAGCCTTCATGTGGCTTCTTCTATCTCTGGATAGAAGAAAGGGAAGACATTGGGTTAGGGCCAAATTCTCAGTATTCTCCGTTTTTTCCAGTATGTGAAAAGTACTAGCCAATCTCCATTATCTTTAGCAATACTGTAGTTACTGTGCACACAGTGTGATTCAGAGTACAACTGTGGCTCTACTGGCTTTAAACCTTGAATTGTATATCATGAAGATCATTTGCTATTGATCACTGAATTTATTCTCAACTTTTATATGATAAACTTCATTTTCCTGTATGTCATGGGCATGATACTGACTAATGAATGTGAGATTACAAGCTATGAATGCCATAATATTATTATGCTACTTATGGTCACACTCCCAAACATTTGCTTTCAAAAATATTTAAATGTTTTCTAAATTACAACATATACATGTAATTATATTCAGTGATTATTAAAAGTCCAAGGTAATAATTCTGATGACCTTTAAAAACTATCAAAATATTTGTTTCTTTAGACAAATATTTTCTTAATAATTCTGGTATGTTCCTAAATATTTGGGACTTTTTGGTGATATAATTGTTTTTTGGGGTTTTTTTCCTTTACTTTCTCTATGAATATACTTTGTCCAAATTATTAAGTCAGTTTTCTCCATTTTTTCTAAATGTATGTTAAGAATGTCTTGGCAAATATTCTAACTGGATTCACCTGCACTCTTGCAATTTTTTTTAAAGTGTTATGATTTGACAAATAACTATTTCTTTTTAGGTATTCAGAAGTATTTATTCTACCTTTATGAGTCATATCAAAAAATTTCCCTGCTCCTTTTTCTATTATAATGATTCATACATAGTCAACTTATTAAATTATTTACTAGAAAATAAATCTTATATAATCCTTTGTAGCAAGCTTAGGGCTTTTATTGCAAAAAAAAATTCCTAAACAAATTTTACACACAAAAAAAATGTTTCTAAACTCATACAAACAACCAAATGAAACTGGAATCTGATTTAGAAACAAGTGAATAAAGAGAAAATTAGCATGGATAATCTGAGAAAAGCTAGGAGAATATACAGACAATTTAATCACACACAGACACACACACACACAGAGGAATATAAGTTTAAATTGTTTGTATACAAAGCATGATTTTTCCCAACCTTAAAAATATTTAGGTATATTGATATTTTTCTCAAAAATTAGAACTTTCCAGAAAAAAGGAAAAATGATGTCAAAGTGAGTCTTGTGATAAAAATCATCTATGAAATTATAAAATAATTGTTGGAAAACTTATTCTAGTAGCCATCATTTAATGAGGACTTACTTTGTGTCAGATGTAGTGCTACAGACTTAACATACAATTTTTATATATTTTTCCAAAATGAGATAAATATTGTACATGTTTTATACCTCTTTTGAGGAAACCAAGTATCAGATCTAACTACACTTGTTTATAAGCTAAACATTTGTAAGGACTGGAAAACTTAGGTCTATTTGACACCAAACTTTTGGAACTTTCCTACTATAGGCAATATTTCTTACCTAGGTCTTTTGTTAAAAGTGATATTGTTATATATGCAGGAGAAAAACTCACTAATTAGCAATTCAGTACTGTGAAAACTGTTGACTTTGCCGTTTTCTGACACTTAAAAGAGCTCCTTTTATCTTTGTTAAGCAAACTGTATAAGATTGCATAATCTTCATATTCTATAAAAAATTAAATATAGAAAAAACATTAGGTTATCAAGTGGGGAAATAGAAAATATTCTAGTCATCAAAAATGCATTGCATAGCTTCTACATAGCAAGTAAAACAGATTCAATTTCTACATTTAACTTATGTAAGAATAATTAGCATAGATTCAGGGGATTTATTTCATCTATAATTATGGTACAGTTTTCATACATTAGAAGATTCAGCACTTGTTGTCCCTAACACTGAACATCTGAGAGTGCTAGTTCCTTAGATACTACATATGGTACATCTTAGCATTATAAATGCTTCATTAAGTGTTCATCAAAATAGTATAGCTATATTAAAATATTTTTATTTACCCTCATAATATAGAAAGTTAGTTGTATGATTTGGAAGTTAAACATTCTGTTTCTATCATTGTATCACATACCCTTTAGCATACACAGTTATCATTGTCTCTTTCCTCCTTCCAAGTATGCCAAGATTCTGTGAAAGCCTTAATTCTGGTCACACCTTTGTGTCTTTCCATTACTGTTATCCAGTATTTCAGTTCTATTTTTATTTACAGTTTCATTACTGCTACTTTCATTGTTTTAAGCATTCAGAATTTTTACATAATTGCCATTATCTTTTTTAACTATTCCTATTTGCAGCTCAGTCTTCTAGGTTCAAATTCTTTCTTCTGTAAGTACAGACTTTATAGTCTCTTACATTGAGGACATGTTAGTTATAAGTTATCTATCTATTTATTTTTACTTAAAAATATATTTCTTTTTTCAGTGTGGAGTCATAGATTAGGTGAATAAAACAGTTTCTGTTGCAAATTTTTCTCCCCACATTTTGAAGCTATTACTCTATTACTCTGCATTTATTGCTAGAGTTGAAGCATCATCTTTCAGTCTACTATTTATTACTTTTCTTTCCAACTTTTTTTTTAATAAATTTATTTACTTATTTATTTTATTTTATTTTTGGCTGCATTGGGTCTTTGTTGCTGTGCGCAGGCTTTCTCTAGTTGCATTGAGTGGGGGCTACTCTTCATTGTGGTGCGTGGGCTTCTCATTGCAGTGCCTTCTCTTGTGTTGCAGAGCACTAGCTCTAGGCACATGGGCTTCAGTAGTTGTGGCATATGTGCTCAGTAGTTGTGGCTCATGGGCTCTAGAGCGCAGGCTCAGCAGTTTTGGCGTGTGGACTTGGTTGCTCCGCAGCATGTGGGATCTTCCTGGACCAGGGCTTAAACCCATGTCCCCTGCATTGGCAGGTGAATTCTTAACCACTGTGCCACCAGGGAAGCCCCTCCAACTTCTTTTAAGATACTCTATTTGTCATTAGGTTTATGTTTCCATACTTCTCTTGGGTTTTGTTGGAATTCCTAAATCTGAATTCATGTTTTCATCAGTTCTGAAAAAATCTTGGTCATTATTACTTCATTATTTTCCCCATTCTTTTCTGTTTGCATCTTCCATAACTCATGCTCAGTTGTTTTAATGTATTCCCCATGTCTCTTTCTCTCCTTCATATTTTCCATATCTTTCTTTCTCTGACCTGTTATCGTATCTGTATCTATATCTATAAATCCATACAAATATATATGCACATATTTGTAACTTAAAATATATACTCGGTTACACAAATTCTCTAAGTGGCTGTGCTAACTTGTTTTATATCCATCACTGAGCTTATATTTTAGTTGTATTGTTATTCTTCTAATTGCAAGAATTTCTAGTTAGATCTTTCTCAAATATGTCTAGACTACTTTGAAAGTATATTGTTCATTTAATCATAGTAAGCATGCTTATATTATTTTATACTGTAATATTCATAATTAAGTTTCCTGTAAATCTACCCTTGTCACTTAGTGTTTTAGCTTATTCTCATGATAAATTATTTCCTTTTGTGCATTATAATTTAGAATTAGCAATTCATTTTTGGTGGAGCTTTACCTATGGACATCATTGTTGCCTGAGATGAGGGTGTGTTCCTTGAAAGATATTTTACTCTCAGATTCGGTTGGCACTATCTAGTGTTATCAACAATGATTGACATTAATGTGTATTTTGTTGCTTGTGGTTACTTGAATCACACATGTTTTAAAATTCAAATCTCAATAGCACCTAAAATCAGAACAGGGCATATTAATTCTCATGTAAAATTGTGTGTTTTGGTTTTTTTTTCAAACCAAAATAAGCTTTCCTGTTTCCCTGATGGAAAGTAAATGTATTTTTGTAATTCTCACTTTCATGGATGATATAATTTTGCATTTTTCTACATATGCTTGTTAAGTAACAGGTTTTGGTTTACAAGTATTGGCAAACAGAAGGCAAATATGTGCATTTCTGGTTTTCAATATTGAATTATGGGTATTTTTCTAAAATTCTTCTGATGTTATTTTTTTTGAATATATTTATTTATCATCACATTGTATTTTTCTGAGAGATTTTCATAAACCAGAGTCTACAAAATTCTTGAAAAGAGAATGGCTTAACTTCACCAATCTTTTTTTTTTTTTTTTTTAAACATCTTTATTGGGGTATAATTGCTTTACAATGGTGTGTTAGTTTCTGCTTTATAACAAACTGAATCAGTTATACATATACATATGTTCCCATATGTCTTCCCTCTTGCGTCTCCCTCCCTCCCACTCTCCCTATCCCACCCCTCCAGGCTGTCACAAAGCACCGAGCTAATATCCCTGTGCCTTGCAGCTGCTTCCCCCTAACTATCTACCTTACTACGTTTGTTAGTGTGTATATATGTCCATGACTCTCTCTCACCCTGTCAAAGCTCACCCTTCCCCCTCCCCATATCCTCAAGTCCGTTCTCCAGTAGGTCTGCGTCTTTATTCCTGTCTTACCCCTAGGTTCTTCATGACATTTTTTTTCCCTTAAATTCCATATATATGTGTTAGCATACGGTATTTGTCTTTTTCTTTCTGACTTACTTCACTCTGTATGACAGACTCTAGGTCTATCCATCTCATTACAAATAGCTCAATTTCATTTCTTTTTAAGGCTGAGTAATATTCCATTGTATATATGTGCCACATCTTCTTTATCCATTCATCCGATGATGGGCGCTTAGGTTGTTTCCATCTCCGGGCTATTGTCAATAGAGCTGCAGTGAACATTTTGGTACATGACTCTTTTTGAATTTTGGTTTTCTCAGGGTATATGCCCAGTAGTGGGATTGCTGGGTCATATGGTAAATTCTATTTGTAGTTTTTTAAGGAACCTCCATACTGTTCTCCGTAGTGGCTGAACCAATTCACATTCCCACCAGCAGTGCAAGAGTGTTCCCTTTTCTCCACACCCTCTCCAGCATTTATTGTTTCTAGATGTTTTGATGATGGCCATTCTGACTGGTGTGAGATGATATCTCATTGTAGTTTTGATTTGCATTTCTCTAATGATTAATGATGTTGAGCATTCTTTCATGTGTTTGTTGGCATTCTGTATATCTTCTTTGGAGAAATGTCTATTTAGGTCTTCTGCCCATTTTTGGATTGGGTTGTTTGTTTTTTTGTTATTGAGCTGCACGAGCTGCTTGTAAATTTTGGAGATTAATCCTTTGTCAGTTGCTTCATTTGCAAATATTTTCTCCTATTCTGAGGGTTGTCTTTTGGTCTTGATTATGGTTTCCTTTGCTGTGCAGAAGCTTTGAAGTTTCATTAGGTCCAATTTGTTTATTTTTGTTTTTACTTCCATTACTCTAGGAGGTGGGTCAGAAAGGATCTTGCTGTGATTTATGTCATAGAGTGTTCTGCCTATGTTTTCCTCTAAGAGTTTGATAGTTTCTGGCCTTACATTTAGGTCTTTAATCCATTTTGAGCTTACTTTTGTGTATGGTGTTAGGGAGTGATCTAATCTCATACTTTTACATGTACCTGTCCAGTTTTCCCAGCACCATTTATTGAAGAGGCTGTCCTTTCTCCACTGTACATTCCTGCCACCTTTATCAAAGATAAGGTGTCCATATGTGTGTGGGTTTATCTCTGGGCTTTCTATCCTGTTCCATTGATCTATCTTTGTGTTTTTGTGCCAGTACCATACTGTCTTGATTACTGTAGCTTTGTAGTATAGTCTGAAGTCAGGGAGCCTGATTCCTCCAGCTCCTTTTTTCGTTCTCAAGATTGCTTTGGCTATTCGGGGTCTTTTGTGTTTCCATACAAATTGCGAAATTTTTTGTTCTAGTTCTGTGAAAAATGCCAGTGGTAGTTTGATAGGGATTGCATTGAATCTGTAGATTGCTTTGGGTAGTAGAGTCATTTTCACAATGTTGATTCTTCCAATCCAGGAACATGGTATATCTCTCCATCTATTCCTATCATCTTTAATTTCTTTCATCAGTGTCTTATAATTTTCTGCATACAGGTCTTTCATCTCCTTAGGTAGGTTTATTCCTAGATATTTTATTCTTTTTGTTGCAGTGGTAAATGGGAGTGTTTTCTTGATTTCATTTTCAGATTTTTCATCATTAGTATATAGGAATGCAAGAGATTTCTGTGCATTAATTTTGTATCCTGCTACTTTACCAAATTCATTGATTAGCTCTAGTAGTTTTCTGGTAGCATCTTTAGGATTCTCTATGTATAGTATCATGTCATCTGCAAACAGTGACAGCTTTACTTCTTCTTTTCCGATTTGGATTCCTTTTATTTCCTTTTCTTCTCTGATTGCTGTGGGTAACACTTCCAAAACTATGTTGAATAAGAGTGGTGAGAGTGGGCAACCTTGTCTTGTTCCTGATCTTAGTGGAAATGCTTTCAGTTTTTCACCATTGAGGATGATGTTTGCTGTGGGCTTGTCATATATGGCCTTTATTATGTTGAGGAAAGTTCCCTCTATGCCTACTTTCTGCAGGGTTTTTATCATAAATGGGTGTTGAATTTTGTCGAAAGCTTTCTCTGCATCTATTGAGATGATAATATGGTTTTTCTCCTTCAATTTGTTAATATGGTTTATCACATTGATAGATTTGCGTATATTGAAGAATCCTTGCATTCCTGGCATAAACCCCACTTGATCATGGTGTATGATCCTTTTAATGTGCTGTTGGATTCTGTTTGCTAGTATTTTGTTGAGGATTTTTGCATCTATGTTCATCAGTGATATTGGCCTGTAGTTTTCTTTCTTTGTGACATCTTTGTCTTGTTTTGGTATCAGGGTGATGGTGGCCCTGTAGAATGAGTTTGGGAGTGTTCCTTCCTCTGCTAAATTTTGGAAGAGTTTGAGAAGGATAGGTGTTAGCTCTTATGTAGATGTTTGATAGAATTCGCCTGTGAAGCCATCTGGTCCTGGGCTTTTGTTTGTTGGAAGATTTTTAATCACAGTTTCAATTTCAGTGCTTGTGATTGGTCTGTTCATATTTTCTATTTCTTCCTGATTCAGTCTTGGCAGGTTGTGCATTTCTAAGAATTTGTTCATTTCTTCCAGATTGTCCATTTTATTGGCATAGAGTTGCTTGTAGTAATCTCTCATGATTTTTTTTATTTCTGCAGTGTCAGTTGTTACTTCTCCTTTTTCATTTCTAATTCTATTGATTTGAGTCTTCTCCCTTTTTTTCTTGATGAGTCTGGCTAGTGGTTTATCTATTTTGTTTATCTTCTCAAAGAACCAGCTTTTAGTTTTATTGATCTTTGCTATCATTTCCTTCATTTCTTTTTCATTTATTTCTCATCGGATTTTTATGATTTCTTTCCTTCTGCTAGCTTTGGGGTTTTTTTGTTCTTCTTTCTCTAATTGCTTGAGGTGCAAGGTTAGGTTGTTTATTCGAGATGTTTCCTGCTTCTTAAGGTGGGCTTGTATTGCTATAAACTTCCCCCTTAGAACTGCTTTTGCTGCATCCCATAGGTTTTGGGTCGTTGTGTCTCCATTGTCATTTGTTTCTAGGTATTTTTTTATTTCCTCTTTGATTTCTTCAGTGATCACTTCATTATTAAGTAGTGTATTGTTTAGCCTCCATGTGTTTGTATTTTTTACAGATCTTTTCCTGTAATTGATATCTAGTCTCATGGCGTTGTGGTCAGAAAAGATACTTGATACAATTTCAATTTTCTTAAATTTACCAAGGCTTGATTTGTGACCCAAGATATGATCTATCCTGGAGAATGTTCCATGAGCACTTGAGAAAAATGTGTATTCTGTTGTTTTTGGATGGAGTGTCCTATAAATATCAATGAAGTCCATCTTGTTTAATGTATCATTTAAAGCTTGTGTTTCCTTATTTATTTTCATTTTGGATGATCTGTCCATGGGTGAAAGTGGGGTGTTAAAGTCCCCTACTATGAATGTGTTACTGTCGATCTCCCCTTTTATGGCTGTTAGTATTTGCCTTATGTATTGAGGTGCTCCTATGTAGGGTGCATAAATATTTACAATTGTTATATCTTCTTCTTGGATCGATCCCTTGATCATTATGTAGTGTCCTTCTTTGTCTCTTTTAATAGTCCTTATTTTAAAGTCTATTTTGTCTGATAATGAGAATTGCTACTCCAGCTTTCTTTTGGTTTCCATTTGCATGGAATATCTTTTTCCATCCCCTTACTTTCAGTCTGTATGTGTCTCTAGGTCTGAAGTGGGTCTCTTGTAGACAGCATATATAAGGGTCTTGTTTTTGCATCCATTCAGCCAATCTGTGTCTTTTGGTGGGAGCATTTAGTCCATTTACATTTAAGGTAATTATCGATATGTATGTTCCTATTCCCATTTTCTATATTGTTTTGGGTTCGTTATTATAGGTCTTTTCCTTCTCTTGTGTTTCTTGTCTAGAGAAGTTCCTTTAGCATTTGTTGTAAAGCTGGTTTGGTGGTGCTGAACTCTCTCAGCTTTTGCTTGTCTGTAAAGGTTTTAATTTCTCCATCAAATCTGAATGAGATCCTTGCTGGGTAGAGTAGTCTTGGTTGCAGGTTTTTCTCCTTCATCACTTTCAGTATGTCCTGCCACTCCCTTCTGGCTTGTAGGGTTTCTGCTGAGAGATCAGCTGTTAACCTTATGGGGATTCCCTTGTGTGTTATTTGTTGTTTTTCCCTTGCTGCTTTTAATATGCTTTCTTTGTATTTAATTTTTGACAGTTTGATTAATATGTGTCTTGGCGTATTTCTCCTTGTATTTATCCTGTATGGGACTCTCTGTGCTTCCTGGACTTGATTAACTATTTTCTTTCCCATATTAGGGAAGTTTTCAACTATAATGTCTTCAAATATTTTCTCAGTCCCTTTCTTTTTCTCTTCTTCTTCTGGAACCCCTATAATTCGAATGTTGGTGCGTTTAATGTTGTCCCAGAGGTCTCTGAGACTGTCCTCAGTTCTTCATTCTTTTTTCTTTATTCTGCTCTGCAGTAGTTATTTCCACTATTTTATCTTCCAGGTCACTTATCCATTCTTCTGCCTCAGTTATTCTGCTATTGATCCCATTTAGAGTACTTTTAATTTCATTTATTGCGTTGTTCATCGTTGCTTGTTTCATCTTTATTTCTTCTAGGTCCTTGTTAACTGTTTCTTGCATTTTGTCCATTCTACTTCCAAGATTTCGGATCATCCTTACTATCATTATTCTGAATTCTTTTTCAGGTAGACTGCCTATTTCCTCTTCACTTGTTAGGTCTGGTGCATTTTTATCTTGCTCCTTCATCTGCTGTGTGTTTTTCTGTCTTCTCATTTTGCTTATCTTACTGTGTTTGGGGTCTCCTTTTTGCAGGCTGCACGTTCGTAGTTCCCGTTGTTTTTGATGTCTGTCTCCAGTGGCTAAGGTTGTTTCAGTGGGTTGTGTAGGCTTCCTGGTGGAGGGGACTAGTGCCTGTGTTGTGGTGGATGAGGCTGGATCTTGTCTCTCTAGTGGGCAGGTTCACGTCTGGTGGTGTGTTTTGGGGTGTCTGTGGCCTTATTATGATTTTAGGCAGCCTCTCTGCTAATGGGTGGGGTTGTGTTCCTGTTTTGCTAGTTGTTTGGCATAGGTTGTCCAGCACTGTAGCTTGCTGGTCGTTGAGTGAAGCTGGGTGCTGGTGTTAAGATGGAGGTCTCTGGGAGATTTCCGCTGTTTAATATTATGTGGAGCTGGGAGGTCTCTTGTGGACCAGTGTCCTGAAGTTGGCTCTCCTACCTCAGAGGCAGAGCCCTGACTCCTGGCTGGAGCACCAAGAGCCTTTCATCCACATGGCTCAGAATAAAAGGGAGAAAAAGTAGAGAGAATTAGTAGAAGTATGAGGAAAGAAAGAAGGAAAGGAGGAAAGGAAGGAAGGAAGAAAGAAGCAAAGAAGGAAAGAAAGGAGGGAGGGAGGGAGGGAGGAAGGAAGGAAGGAGGGAAAGAAGGAAAAAAGACAGAAAGAAAGAAGATACAGTAAAAATAAAATAAAGTATAATATAGTTATTGAATTAAAAAATATTTAGAAAAGAAAAAAAAAGGGACGGATAGAACCTTAGGACAAATGTTGGAAGCAAAGCTATACAGAGAAAATCTTACACAGAAGCATACACATACACCTTCACAAAAAGAGGTAAAGGGGGAAAAATCATAAATCTTGCTCTCAGGGACCACCTCCTCTATTTGGGGTGATTCGTTGTCTAAAGGAGGGAAGGAAGGAAGGAAAGAAAGAAAGAAAGAACGAAGGTAAAGTATAATAAAGTTATTACAATTAAAGTTAATTATTAAGAAAAAAAATTAAAAAAAAAACCATGGACGGATAGAGCCCTAGGACAAATGGTGGAAGCAAGAGTATACAGACAAGATCTCACACAGAAGCATACACGTACACATTCACAAAAAGAGGAAAAGGGAAAAAAATCATAGATCTCGCTCCTAAATTCCGCCTCTTCAATTTGGGATCATTCCTTGTCTATTCAGGTATTCCACAGATGCAGGGTATATCAAGTTGATTGTGGAGCTTTAATCCGCTGCTTCTGAGGCTGCTGGGAGAGATTTCCCTTTCTCTTCTTTGTTCTCACAGCTCACAGGAGCTCACCTTTGGATTTGGCCCTGCCTCTGCGTGTAGGTCGCTGGAGGGCGTCTGTTTTTTGCTCAGACAGGACGGGGTTAAAGGAGCCGCTGATTCGGGGGCTCCGGCTCACTCAGGCCGGGGGGGGGGGGAAGGAGGGGCACTGCGTGCGGGGCGGGCCTGCGGCGTCAGAGGCGGCGTGACGTTGCAGCAGAGGCTGGCGTGACGTTGCAGCAGCCTGAGGCCTGCCGTGCGTTTTCCCGGGGAAGTTGTCCCTGGATCCCGGGAACCTGGCAGTGGCGGGCTGCACAGGCTCCGCGGAAGAGGGGTGTGGAGAGTGACCTGTGCTCGCACACAGGCCCCTTGCTGGCGGCAGCAGCAGCCTTAACGTCTCCCGTCCGTCTCTGGGGTCCGCGCTTTTAGCCGCGGTTCGCGCCCGTCTCTGGGGTTCGAGCTTTTAGCCGCGGCTCGCGCCCGTCTCTGGGGTTCGCGCTTTTAGCCGCGGCTCGCGCCCGTCTCTGGAGTTCCTTTAAGCAGCGCTCTTAAACCCCTCTCCTCGCGCACCAGGAAAC
This sequence comes from Monodon monoceros, assembly GCF_005190385.1. Classification (NCBI taxonomy): domain Eukaryota; kingdom Metazoa; phylum Chordata; class Mammalia; order Artiodactyla; family Monodontidae; genus Monodon; species Monodon monoceros. The sequence continues at coordinate 23,600,354 of NW_021703785.1, read as the reverse complement.
AAAGAGGGAAGAAAAAGTCTCTTGCCTCTTCGGCAGGTGCAGGCTTTTCCCCGAACTCCCTCCCGGCTAGTCGTGGTGCACTAACCCCTTCAGGCTATGTTCAAGCCGCCAACCCCAGTCCTCTCCCTGCGCTCCGTCCAAAACCGAAACCCGAGCCTCAGCTCGCAGCCCCGCCCGCCCCAGCGGGTGAGCAGACAAGCCTGTCGGGCTGGTGAGTGCCGGTCGGCACCGATCCTCTGTGCGGGAATTTCCCCAGCTTTGCTCTCCGCACCCGTCGCTGTGCACTACTCCACGGTCCCGAAGCTCCCCCCTTAGCCTCCCGCAGTCTCCGCCCGCGGAGGGGCTTCCTAGTGTGTGGAAACTTTTCCTCCTTCACAGCTCCCTCCCACTGGTGCAGGTGCCGTCCTTATTCTTTTGTCTCTGTTTTTTCTTTTTTTCTTTTGCCCTACCCAGGTACGTGGGGAGTTTCTTGCCTTTTGGGAGGTCTGAGGTCTTCTGCCAGCCTTCAGTAGGTGTTCTGTAGGAGTTGTTCCACGTGTAGATAGATGTATTTCTGGTGTATCCGTGGGGAGGAAGGCGATCTCCGCGTCTTATTCTTCCGCCATCTTCAAGGTCCCAACTTCACCAATCTTAATAACCATTCAGTCATTCACAAACATGTGTTCATCTCTTAGATGGATAACACTATAAAATATTCTGGAAATATGAAGTGTGATGAAAAGACGGGTAACTAAATGACTGTATCATATAAAACTCAAAACATCTGACACAGTAGATGATATAATTATTCTTTCCCTTTACATATGTGTAGATACTTAGTTTCATATGAATGTATTTTGAATAAATATGGTTATTTACACATTTGAATTTTATTTCATACACACACACAAACCCACGCAAAAGAGAGGAGATACTAATAGATGGATAGCATTGTCTATGACTGAGATTTCATTGTGATGGGGCTCACTGTACATTGTCAGTTGTTTTATTTATTTTTGCTTTCCAAAAATATAAAATAAAATTGTTGTCTAACAATAATTTTGTTTTACATTTTCAAAAACTTGTTATATTTACTTTAAAGAAAACATTAACTTGAGACTAATCCATAGTTTAAGTTTTATTTGAGAGTAGAAAATGTATATATTGAGTAATGGTACCAAAAGATGACACAAACGGATGGAAAGACATACCATGTTCTTGGATTGAAAGAATCAGTATTGTTAGAATGATCATATACCCAAGGCAATCTACAGATTCAATGCCATCTCTATCAAATTACCAATGACATTTTTTACAGAACTAGGACAGAAAAGTGCCCTGGTCCAGGAAGATCCCACATGCCACAGAGCAACCTAGCCCGTGCGCCACAACTGCTGAGCCTGCGCTCTAGAGCCCCTGCTCAACAGCAAGAGAAGCCACCTCAATGAGAAGCCCTCACACCGCACCGAAGAGTAGCCCCTGCTCGCCACAACTAGAGAAAGCCCGCACGCAGCAACGAAGACCCAATGCAGCCAAAAATAAATAAATAAATTTATATTTTAAAAAAAGTACCAAGAATCAATTACATGAAATTAATCTAAATATTAAATGGCATGGATGATGCCTATTATTGCCGTTGGTATAAGAACTTTTGGAGGTATAATAATAATTTGCATAATATTCAATTCTCCTATTGCACACAAATACAAACTGAATTGCAGAGACTTAAAATCGTGTAGTTCACTTGAAAAATAACCAGAAACAAAGCACAGAATGTTTCATCATTTTTGCTATGTATTCTTACTTACTGAGTGACTTGTGGGACCTTCATCTGTGTTTACTTGTGAGATCAGAATGTTTGTATTAATCTTGATGGTTCCTATGTGTTCATTAGCCCTTGGAAGAGCTTGATCTGAGACGATTTAAAAGATAAGACATAAATCCTTTATTTCAGCTCATTCCAAATGTTAATAATTTACAAGCTTTATTTCAGAAATCATAAATATATATTAATAATATCACAATTTGAAAAAAAACAAAATAGACCTTTAGCTAGATTCATCAAGAAAATAAGAGAAAAGACTCAAATAAATAAATTTATAAATGAAAAATGCAGTAGCAGTTGTAATGCTGCTACCACACACACAAATACAAAGGAACATAAGATATGAGAATGAACAACTATATACCAACAAACTGGACAACCTAGAAGCAATAGATAAATTGCTAGAAACATGTAACCTACCAACACCGAATCATAAAGAAACAGAAAATCCGAACAGACTGATTACTAGTAAGGAGATTGAATCAGTGATCAATAAGCTCCCAACAAACAAAATTCCAGGACATTTTAAATATCTTAAAATTTTATTTGTCATTTATACCTTAATAAAGCTGAAGAAATATTACAAGTCAACAATTATTAATTTCTGAAATCCAGTTGACAATCCAAACTCCTAGACATCTTAAAGTGAGTATTAAGCAGGTGGTATGTGCAATAAAGTCTACAAACTAAAGGGAGGCAGAACAATCATGTCTGTGCCATGAATGGGTTTTAATTCATTAACTGAGCTAAAATTCCTTCCAATTAAATTATAAAGAAACATTTTTAATGTATGTTTAAATTGAGTATTAGAGTACTGCTGAGTGGACCATAAGGTAATCCAGGGAATAAACTATTGGTGACTCCTCTATGACATAAATTTCCAGTGCATATTAAAGAAGGGAGGGATTTAATTAGGATAAAGAAGAAAATTCTTTCAATTAGTGGGACTGCCATATCTTTTAAGGCCTGAAATGAAATATACAGCAATTTCATAAAATGATTAAAAAGAAAGTACTCCCCTAATTTGAAGGGGAGAATAGCACAGTTTTTGACCTTTTAAAATAAGGCTTATGAGTTTTTGTTCAGACTTGCATGCCATAAATCTGTTATTCTATACAAATACATAAACTTTAAATATTAACACGCATTTATACTTATCTGGCTTTGAGCTTTCTAAGCACTAGAATCTTGATTTTAATACTCATATCTATTCAATTACATCTTGGTATTTTGTAATTTTTTTTAATTGCGAAGTCTATGAAAAATGAAAATGATTTCGTTCAGAATTGCGTCACCAACATCGCGGGCCTCTCACTCACTGTTGTGGCCTCTCTCGTTGCGGAGCACAGGCTCCGGACACGCAGGCTCAGCGGCCATGGCTCACGGGCCCAGCCACTCCGCGGCATGTGGAACCTTCCCGGACCGGGGCACGAACCCGTGTCCCCTTGCACTGGCAGGGGGACTCTCAACCACTGCGCCACCAGGGAAGCCCTCACCCACATTTTTGTATTAACTTATCAGTAGTCAATTTTAAATGTCCCTTCCCTACATTGTGTTCATTCATTTCACATAAAATATTTATTTAGCAATTGCCCACCTAGATAATCCAGGCTACTGGCCCTATTTTAAGGTCCGTTTATTAGAAACCATAATTCCATCTGTAACCTTAATCTCCTCTAGCTAGAATCTCTTTTCTTGCCTTCTTCAGCATCTAGAGACTGTCTGCATTCTTTGGTTTGGGGCCTCTTTCCTCTATGTTCAAGGCCAGAAATGGTTGGTCAATTTCTTCTCATACCCCTTCACTCTTACTCAACTTCCTTTCATCTTTACATCTCTTTCTCTGATTCTCTTCTTCTGCCTCCCTCTTGTATTCAATATTTTTAAGGACTTTTGTGCTTATATTGGGCTCACCTGGAATATCCAGGATCATTTCTCCATGTTAAGGTCAGCTGATTAGCAGCGTTAATTCCATCTGCAACTGTAATTCTTCTTATTTTACCCAGCATATTCACTTTGAGGAATAAGACTGTTAATTTTTTATTTTATTGGTGGTGGGGGCATTGTTCTGCCTACCACATTGTTGTTACCAAAACGTGAAACCTATAAGTGTTGTAAAGCACAGTAGTTTTCTGAATTTTAAGGAAAATAATGATCTAATGATCTTTTAACTTTTTCTGTATGATTTTTTCCTGATCCATGAATCTTTCTGCATGGTTCATATTATGGTTCAGAATATGGTTTTCCTGTGGGAAACCTTTTGCAAATGTGCTTGTGCATCATGGTAATACTATTTAGATTCATATAATAAATTTTACAAAATATCTTTTCTGCCTCTACTGTGAGTTTGTATGTATTATCCCTGCTTTATTCCCTCTGGCATCATTTCTTGTTCTTGTCAAATTATTTCCATAGCAATATTTATTTAAGTAGATCTGTATCATAATGAATCCATGAAAATTTGCAATGCAATTTTACTAAAAATTTTACTAAAATTTTACATAAAATTGTAAAATATGTATTGTCTGACCTACTTTTCTGCTAGTGGGAATGGCAGTCTTCAATATGCAAAGATAGCTTCTCAGCAAGCAGTCAAAGGTGGTCCTGCTCAGATAGATCTCTAACTTCATTACATATGATTCTGCTAACTTGGTCCAAGTTGATTGAATTAGAGATGATACCCTTCCAATGTTGAATTAGAGATGGAATCCTTCCAATGTCATCCATCCTTAGCCTGCTCAGTGTCACTTATGAGGAAGAACACTTAGCTTGAAGAGTTTGCCTATATATGTGATTATATATGCCTATATATAGTGATTATCCAGCCAGAAAAACCCTGCTTCCTGGTATGTCTGTAATTGAGAAACAAGGATAGGGACAGAGTCTAGGCTGATAAAAGAGGTGGAGTAGACAAGAAGTGATGACAAAGAAAACCTGTATCAGAAGGGGAGTGGCATCTATAGGATAAATCTAAATAAATGTTCTACAGTAACAACTTGCCTATATGCCCTTAAAATAACCCCCCCAATCTATGGAAATCTGTATATGTTTCTTCTTACAAATGGAAGGATTTGAATTCACTTACAGAATGAAAACTTAAGAATTTAAAGTCACAGAATAGGGACAAGAATTCTACAATCAGAAATTTGGGGTAATAGTTTTAAAATTATTTGCAACTAAAGATCTGTAATTACTAAATTTTAATGAATATTTACAGTGTACAAGTCCATCTTCTAGAAGTGTTCATATATATCAAACTTTATTCCTACAACTGTGTGAAATAGGCTATAAATATTTATTTAACTGTTCCTCACTTTTAAGTAATCTGTCTGGCAACATATACTTTAGAGCTGTATAGAGCAAGAATTTGAACATAATCTGTTGATATCTAGTTCAATGCTCATCTTATATTTTAAAAATATTATACATATTTCTTCATCAAAAGGGAAAAGAAAAATTAGAACAACAAAATCCTAGGAAAGAAGTGAGGGAAGAACCTTCCTAACTTTGTAATATAATTCCCGAAATAACCATATGCAGAAATTAGTTATTCAGGATCAGGAAATAAATGAATCAGAAAGTTAATTTGTTTTACAAGGAATAGCTTAGAAATATCCCAGTATCCAAGAAAGCCAAGGAAATATCCACAAACTTACAGACACTTTTTTCTATAACCTTCTCCTTTCTTGTGCATATGGTTATTGGGGAATTGTATTGCAAGGTTAGGAAGCTTCTTCCTTCACTTCTTTCCTAGGATTTTGTTGTTCTTCTTTCAATTAAAAGGATTTTAATTCCAACACCACTAGAAAGAAACTAACGTGGATGTTATTCCTTATCCAAGGAATAAAGTGGAAATCGTCTCTTTTGTCTATGGCTGGAAAAGATCTCTGTCTCACTGGTTGGGTTGAACTTCAAAAACCAGCCACCTACCTAGTGGCAGCTGATTGTAGGTCTAATCAGACTACATTGGAGAAAGTAAACAAGCTTACAGCATATAGTTACTTAACTAGTGTCTGAAATGCAACACTTCCAACATGTAGTTCATTATATTGTTCTTTGAATCTGTTCTTTTTGTCTGGCATGTCTTATTTAGGTAGCCTTATCACCCAGTGACCCAAGCTAGAAATCTCAATAGAAGTCATTTTAATGACCCCATTAATGAAACTCCCCAAATCAGTCTCATTCATATTTGTAAATATGTCCCCTTAACTCCATCTGTAGATTGGGTCATTATCATTTATTTCCTAACTTAATACAATAATACCCTCAATAGTTTTGCCTTCTGTTCCCACCTTGTACAAATTTATCACCTATAATATCATCAGAATGATCAAAACAAAAATCTAAATCTATACATTTGATTCCTAAGCTTAAAAACTTTCAATGAATGACTTAATTTATAGAATAAAATTCAGTGTAATTTCATGACATTCATAGTCCTCTATGCTTTTTCTTTCCATTCTCACCTGCAGACAATTTCTGCCCCATAGTTCATTCTTTAATGAATTTTCTTTGTTATTGACTCTTTTTCTCCATATTTTGAACTCTGTTATCTCTATATTTAAATATACTACTATTTATTTCAATGATATTTTTTATAAATATTTCTCATTACAAAATTTTCAAGTCATCTCAAAGTATAACTTATGTCTTATTTATCTTTTTTTTTTTTCATCCACACCTAACATAGTACCTGACATGTAGTACATGGATGAAGTTGAGTAGAATGACAAATGTTTCACCCCCAAAATATTTTCTAAATAAATGCACAAAGCTTAGTTGGTGTTTTAGTCAGGATTTCCCAGAGAAACAGAACCAATAGGGACTGTGTGTGTGGGGGGGTGCAGATTATTTTAAGAAATTGGTTTATAAGATTATGGAAACTGGCAAGTCCTAAATCTGCAAGGTAAGTTGGCAGGCTAAAGACCTAAGGAAGAGGTGATCTTGCAGTTTAAGTCTAAATGCAAACTTCTGGAAGATTTCCTTCCTCCTTGGAGAAGGTCAGTCTTTTTCTTAACACCTTCAACAGTTTGGATGAGGCCCACCCACATTATGAAGGTTAATCTCATCTAAATAAATACCTACACAGCAACATCCAGACATTTTTGACCAAATATCTATGTACTGTGGCCTAGTTAAGTTGATGTAAAGTTAATCATGTCAGTTAGCACAGTGTACAATTAAGAACAGCAAGTATAGACCAGGTCAGACATATCACAGGCAAATTCTTTGTTCCACTTCCACAGGGTAACTCCCTACCACAACCCATAGAGGCAAGAAAATGTAATTCAAATCAATGAATAGATGACTCTGGGGCCTGCACATGATTATACAAATAATTTGGAGCAGATACACTACCACTAGAGAATTACAGAGAAATCTGTTCAGTTCACTCAGGATGAATCTGCAAGTTACCTAAATATAAAAACAGAAAGTAGTTTTATAGCATCTTATACAGTCTCAAGCATTTATTATAGTGTCATTAAAAAATACAGAGTGCCCGTATTTGTGAAAACCTTATAAGGATGGATTAAATATCATCAGATAATAGATAAAGCAAAAACAGAGTCTCACAAAGGATAATTTTCTTAAGTTTTTATGACTCCAAAATCCATACAAATAACAGTTGTGAAATTAATGGACTCTGCAATTGTTCCCCTTCCAATTAGAGTTAAGTCAGTTTCTAGACATGTTGAGTAAACTATCACTAAATTTCTGTTGAAAAATGGTCAGAATTTACTTAACATGTTACTAAATATTTAATAAGTATTTGACATATTTTGAATAGTTTTAGAGAATTTAGAGATATTTCTCACTTTGAGAAAAAAATTTCACATCAGTCTCACTTGATAAATCACAAATAGAGTAAGCATTTGTTATCACAAACTAGTATCTCTTCTTTTCCTGAGGAAGCCTTTAAGCTTTTGGTTGCCACGCCATTATAGCTGTCGTATAATTTTGTCACAGAATAACAAAGAGGAAAACTGAAAAAAGAACAAACAAAAAATATTTTGGCAGACAATGAATATGATGTTTTATATAACACAGATGTCATTCCATTATAACAAAATGATCTAACTACTTGGGCTCTTTATGTACATTTACCATGTGCTGAATTATATATAAATACCATTACAATTGCTTATATCCATGTGCATTTTTCTTTTTATAGTAAATAGTCTTGCAGAAACACTCTCCTAAACTAAATGTGCATGGCTACTTATGTATACATCATTTCTGTGAATTCAAATCTTTAATGAATGCTGGTTAATTACAGGTTCTAGGTATTAAGGTTTTATAGTAATAGTTATTTTTCTGCTGCAGATGTTGTTGTTGCCTCAATTCATTTCAAGGTTCTGTTATTTAGGAGTTTCTGTACAAATGTGTTTGCCAGTAATAAAAAAAATCATAGCATTATTTATTTTTACATGATTATATTTTAGCTGGATTTAAAATGACATACAAAAATACATGTTATGGCAAAAACAAATTTCTTAGGTCAGTAAATGAGGGTAAAAGGAAAATAAAGGTGTAAAATTAGCTAAACTCAGCAAAGAACTTAACACTCAAAATGCTTTCTCTGGTTTTTCTATAGGTGGTGGATAACTTTGGCTTTTTCAGAAGTGTCACATAGGAGAAGCATGATTCACATAGTGCTCGACATGTGGCAAATGTTTTGTAAGTGAAATTAACACGAAGTAATTATTTTTAATGTTTCCATGTTGATTTATGCACATACTAACATAGGCTGAATTTTATACAGAAGAGGAAGGACAATGATGAGAATAAAATAAACTATTTTAAGATAGGGTAAATTTTATTATCATATAGTTAAAGGGTAAATTATTATCATATAGTTAAATGACTTCCCTCAAACAGAATTAGCCACACTGCATTGCTGTTCCTGTTCCATGATGGAACCAAAAAATATTCCCTGCAAAACAATTAGCCATATAGAGGTGATGCAAACTTAACCTAGTCCAGCCTGTTAGCGATAAAAGTGAATGGTTTAAATTCTTCTTTTCTCAGTTTATATTTATAACAAATTATATATCCTTCATAGAGTCATTGAAAAAGTGGGTAGTGATCATTTGACTCTGCAGAGCTTAAATTCATGTGTTTTACTCATTACCCTTGAGGAGTTTCCTTTTGGAAAATAAAAGAGCAAAGGAAGTAAATTATGAAAAGAGACTGAGCTAGAATACTTTGGGAAGAACTTAAGGCATGCATACTGGAGTTGAGTTGTGGGGCTTAAGATTCACTGGGGGGACTGAGGATATGACACAGATACTCTCCTGCAGGGACTAATTGTGGAGCCTCATTCATATGGTAAACTATAAGGGACATATCTAACTGATATTTCTTTTCTCAATTGCAACAAAATTCTTTTAGATGTACCTTTAATCCTCCTCAATCTTCAATTAAAAAAAAAAAACTACTAAAAGCAAGACCTTCATACAAATTTTCGTATTGATTTCTTAAAAGAAAAATTAGATCATAACCCTAAATTTACATCAGTCTTTTACCACATTCTGAAGGGAGTAATTCTGAACTGATAAGAGAGAAAAAAAATCCTATAGACTTTGAGACTAATTAACAATATATTTAATGGGAAAATAAAATGCAGTCTGGGTTTCAAGTTCTAAATGAAACAAAGTTCAAAGTTATTTGTGACCTTGTTAATATGTATACACTAAAACTGAATTTGTACCTTAAATGTATCAAGTAGGGAATGCAAACTCCAGCTTCGGATAAATGTCAATGTGGGGTTGTGTATCTATAACCGTGGCTTTGGTTTAAATATAGCAAACTGGATTCAGGGTTTTCTCATATGGTTGGTGAGTTTGTGCAGGGCACATAGATGCCCTGCTGAGGGGTGAATTAAATGCAGCCGGGATTCCATTCATCAAGTCACGTGTCCTCCTCTGCAAGGACAAGGGACCATTTTTCTAAACAAAAATGCCTCGTGCTTAATATTTTGTTCCAACTGAGCCATAACACCCAGGGGAGGGGCAATTTCTAATTTACCATCCCAGACCTGCCGCCTTTCTCTAATTTGCTCAAAGACGAAGGCTAACCTTGACCCAGGCTTAAATGTAGGTAGCTTCTTACATCTGTTCTTTTCCACATTCTTTTCAAGACTTCCATCTTGCCCTTCAATTGATATGGAAAGACTAATGAGAAACTAATAAACTAGCACATCAACTAGTAACAGAGAACTTGACCCAATCAGAAAAGAGCAGGTCTAGTACCATTTCTTAAATGAAAGCAGTCTACAGACTCAACGTGGATGAGATGGGGTAAGAGACAAATGAAACAAAGAGAAGAAGGCATAGCCACGCCTTCTCTCGAGCAAGGGCAGTTTTGCAAGGATTTGCTCATTCAGTTTTCTGAGCAAGTTATGGGTTCCAGCATTCAAAAAGTCTCACTGCCCAGAGCTAGGTACATTTATGCCACATGGCTGAGTCTTCAGTCTCAGCTGCAATAGTGCTTTGAATTTTACTCACCTGGAACAGTCTTCTTTAGCCTTGGAGTAGAGAAAACATGTGATAGAAGCATTTACCAGCATGGAGGTTGCTTTCTCTAGAACTCATTGCAGTGAGGGACTGAGGGAGAATATTACCTTGATAGAGACTTAGCAGTGTCTCAAAAAGGGGAAGTCAGAAGAGGCTTTTATAATAGGATTTTGGGATCTAGGTTTAAAAAGTCCAATTTAGATCTTCCAATTTGTAATTAGCCATAGATATGACATGTGGTGATGGTCTTGAAGCAGGTATCGATATTGTGTGATAAGTGAATGCTTTGTCTAGCTGAGCAGGCTACTGTTTCAGATAAATTTCTCTGCAAGAGATTCCTGAAGCAAAAAATAAAGTTCAGTATAGATTTACAGTTTTATCTTCCTGAGCAAAGAGCATAGGGAACAAACTGACTCATGTTGACACATGTAGTCTGAGTCCAGAAAAATATTCCAGGTATGTCAAAGAGTCATATTTTATTTTCAGATCTTTGTAAAAGTCCCAATATATAAATATTTTCTAAAATATAATGTGGTAACTCACATTTTCTTGATATTTTCATAAACAAAATGAGCCGCACTTGACAATTCTATATTTCACATTTTTAACCTGCTTGAAAAGGCAAATAACTTGAATTACATAGAAAATAGTTTACTCAACACCTACAAAATTCAGTTAAAAAAAATAACTTATTTCACAGGTAAAAGTGCAGTGGTATCTAAGATTGTGCTTTATAGTCACATTTTTCTGTGTCAAACTTTAACAAAAATATGTGAAAAAAGTTTTTGTGAAAAAACAATTTTTTGCTAAACAATAGATATTAAAAAAGTAAGAAATCTATTTTTCTACACCTTCAGATTAAATTTACTAATGGATATATATATGCCAATGTATTTATATGGATTTAACTTTGAAAATGAATTTTCTGCTCCTTTGTTTTCAAGAGTTTAAATGAATTTACTAAAATAAAAAGCAAGCATAATAGCACATTTCTTTTTAGTGCTGAATAATATTCCGTTGTCTGGATGTACCACAGTTTATCCATTCACCTTCTGAAAGACATCTTGGTTATTACCTACACATTTTGGCAATTATGGGTAAAGCTGCCAAAAACATTTGTGTGCAGGTTTTTGTGTGGACATAAGATTTCAGCTCATTTGAGTAAATACCAAGGAACACAACTGTGTCTTGTGGTAAGAGTATGTTATGTTTTGTGAGAAACTGCCAAAGCATCTTCCAGAATGTCTGTAGTATTTTGCATTCCCACTAACAATGAATGAAAGTTCCTGTTGCTCAGTATCTTCGTCAGCATTTGGTGTGGTCAGTGTTCTGTATTTTGGCCGTTTTAATAGATGTGTAGTGATATCTCGTTGTTTTAATTTCCATTTCCCTGGTGGCATGTATAGTGGAGCATCTTTTCATATGTTCATTTGCCCTCTGTATATCTTTTTCAGTGAGGTGTCTAAAGTCTTTGGCCCATTTTTAAATTGGGGTGTTTGTTTTCTTATTAAGTTTTAAATGTTCTTCTATATCTTGGATAACAGTCTTTTATCAGGTATATCTTTTGCAAAAATGGGCTATCTAGCCATGAAAAGACATGGAGGAAACTTAAATGCGTATTAAGTGAAAGACACCAATCTGAAAAGGCTACGTACGTACTGCATGATTCTAACTATGTGATATTCTGGAATAGGCAAAACTATGGAGCAGTAAAAAAAAAAAAAAAAAAAAAAAATCAGTGATTGCCATGAGTTTGGCAGGAGGGAGGAATGGATAAATGGAACACATAGGATTTTTAGGGTAGTGAAAATACTTTATAATACTATAATTGTGGATACATGTCATTATACATTTGATCAGACCCATAAAATGTATAGCACCAAGAGTGAACCGTAATATACACTATGGACTTTGGCTGATGACCATGTTGTATCAAATTGTAACAAATGTATCACTCTGATGGATGTTGATAATGGTGTGGGAGGGGTATGGATGTGTGTGTGTGGTATATGAAAGCTTTCTGTACCCTCCTTTTAGTTTTGCTGTGAACTTAAAACTTCTCTAAAGAAATGAAATCTTCATAAAAAACGTAACTAGAGACTGCTTGCTACCAAACAGGAAATATAAACTTTGGCAATTTATTTTGTTCTTAAGATATAATAGTAAATATTGTAAAGGATACAGAAAAAAGCAAGTATAAAATGTTATTATTTCTGCCTACTTGTATTGATGAATCAGTTTTTTTTCTTCAGTGTTACTGAAACCAATAACAGGGTTAAGACCTGTGACTGATATAAAATGATGACCCAGTTTCAAATATTGGATTAGTTGAAGCAGCCTCAACTTCTCTTTCATCAACTTTTTAAAGAAATGTTTATTCCAAATTTGCATGTAAAATGAATATGTCCCAATCAAATATTTTTAGATATTTTAGGTATTACTATATTACATATCTAAACTCATACATAGATGTTTTCTGTTTTAGAAAAACAAAAATCAAAAATTACAACAAAAATAAACTAAAATGAATAACAATGTACAAAGGATAAGAAAGAAATAAAGAGGCAGGAAGGAAGGAAATGATAAAGCAGTTCATTAGGCAATGTCTTTAAAATAAAAGAAAATTGCAAGATATGGACCACAAAAAAAAATATGACTAAGAAAAAACTTAAAATACACTACAAGTTGGAATTCTGTATGCTGTTGAATCCTTTGAGAATTCTTTTTATCCAGGAATTTTATCTTTCACCTGCATTTGTGATTTGATTTTCTGTTCATTTTCTCTAAGATCTGAAAATAACACTTATTATATCCTGTTTTATTTCTAAGTGCATAAACATGCCTTCTGTTAAAGCAGTATTTTCCCCTTATATATATTCCATAATTAAAATTTAGGTTCAGTCAAGGCCAAATAAATTATTTTGTTTTTCTAAAGTGAATTTTTGAAAGATTACATATAGGAGAATGCCTACCTTCTCTCTCATAAAGGTTAAACCTTTTTGTAATTTATGAGTTTTCAAACACAAAGTCATTAATATTTTTTTAATGTTGAAATGAGTTAGGATGGTACTGGATAATTATTTCAAGGTTTTGATAAATGTTTGTATTGATACATTGTATCTAATATTAATACAAGGCAAAGACTAACTAGTCTCCTGGTTGAGCTAAACTATAAAATTAACTCATTTTCTGACTTTATTTAAACCTCAGTCTCTTTTATAGTGGTGATTAAGTAAGAATAGTGTACCATTGACAGTAAAGGACAAACACAGCATATATTTTCATTCAAATTTGTTAATACTCTACAGTTTTTGGACAATGAAGTGTTCTTATTAAAAGAAAAAAGCATTTACTGTCAAACCATTATGGTCAAAGTATAGAAAATGTGCTCTTCTCTTATCAAGAATTACATCAGAATGGATTCCCAAATATTTTAGACAAGAGGCCTGTTTTTTTTTTTGAATGACACAGTTTGAAAACCATTTAATCAAGTGTACAAAGAGCTAATAAAATCTAGGATAAAAAAATCTGTGTTCTTTTAATTTTGTACTCCCATCTTCTAAAGTGTAATGGGAAAAGTAGAGGTCGGGAAAATTTAATATAATTTTAGCTTTGTTTTTAAAACTGCTAATACACTATCACTAAATCGCTTCCACAGTCTGTCTTAGTTAATGTATTTGTAAAATATAGGTGAAAATTAGATGCTTAGTACGTTCTTGGCAGTAAATATTATAATTTTAATGTAATGAGTGCCTGGACGCTTATCTTGACCAAAGAATAGAGTCAAGATTTCTTGTGAACTTGGAAAGAAATCTGTTATAATGCATTTTATCCCTCACTTCTTAGTGTCATAGGAATTCACTCCATTGTCTTGCATATTTTTTTGATTGAGTAAGCAGGGACTAGGAGACAAAAAATAAGATAGATAACAATTCCTTGTGCTATACCAGAGGTTCCAAGGATTCATCATTAGCATCATTTTATTAATTATTTTTCATAAGAAAATTTACTTTTTGCAGGCTTTATATTTTAAAGGTTAGGTATACAACACATTTAATTCTGCTGAAGAAATGCCATTGCCCTGAGGGAAAGTTTGCATAGCACACTGTCTGGGATGCCATGGTAATTGAGAAATTAAGATATTAAGCAACTTGGGAAATGGCTTGGAAAAATGGAGCATTCTCCAAAAGGAGACAGATACAGACATGGAACACTGTATAATAAAGAGGGAAAAAAGTGAAAGTTAACATCATTTGATGTATTCAGTTGAAGACTATTATTGAGGTACTTCAGTCTTCTAGAATTATACTTTTCCTGGTGATATTAAAATACATGTGGAAAGTCCATGCAAAAAAATCATAACCTACTAGGTAGTTTATAGTCTAGTGTCATAGGATTAAAAAAATAAAAACAGAGATATAAAAAGTCATATTGTAAAGTCAAGGCAAAATAAAATAACTGTGGTTATTTATGGACTAATGAACTACCCTGTGAACTAGATCTTATGTGTTTCTAAATAACAGTTCATCCCCATAAGTTAGTGAAATATCATTAAAACCAGACATATGCTGCTATAACAATTTGCCAATAAATATACCAAGCTATGAATGGAAAGCACAGCCACTACTCAAAATAATTAACAACTGATTGCATTATTGCATCTTGTTAATGTAAATGCTAAAATAAAATGCTACTATTTGGTATAAAATGGACATTTACAGCTCAATTTTAAACAGAATAAAGATATATGATATAGCTGTCTTATTTTCCTTATCTTGAGTGAATACCCTGTATGTGCATTTACATAGATGATTTGTAATTTTTTTTGCCTTCTGAAAATCATTTCTTGGCCTAGGTTAAAACCTCAATGAGATCAGAAGTTATTTTGTAGATTGCATTAATTAATTGATTAATTAATTAATTTGAGGCTTAACAAAGGAATTTCTAAGATGCAAAAATAGACACTGTTGACATTACCTTTCCATGTTTCTTACATACTTTAGAAAATAGCAATGTTAATAGTCAGTTAACAATGTTTCTATTAATTGATTATCAACTAAAAATAAAAATGTACATACATTTTACTGTATTCTGATATTAGATTTTTACAGCAGTTACCATGTTTATTCCAGACATCTTTTTAAAATCACTATCTCTGCAGTGAAGCTAAATGATGTTTATTGGAATATCTCATTTTTATATATTCAGAGTTGAAAATACTTGCTTTTTAATCAATGTGAACTGTCATGGAACATTATATTCTTTATTAGTATATTATATGTATACTAAATTATTCATAAATTTCTAATATATCAAAATATCTCTTAATGCATAGGAGAGGCCATTACTATCATGGTATGATCTATGGACCACTGGCATTATGAAGGAGCTAAAAATTCAGAATCTCAAGTCCTATCTCAGAACTACTGAATCAGAATCTGTATTTTTTGATAATATCTTTTTATTAGTTTTTGGGTACATTACAGTTTGAGAAGCAGTGGTTTTGGCTGTTATAAGTAAAAGAATCAACATATTTTATGTAATATAAATATTACTATATGTAATAATATATGAAGAAATGTTTTTGATTCCCAATTATTATGATTATTGTCAATAAAGTAATTTACATCTCTGAATTAAAAACACTGTACTATTTCAGTATTGACAGACTAATTTAAGATACATCATTTAATCAAGGTTCCAAGAAATATTAGAAATAGAAAGGAAGGAAAACAAAGGAAAGGAAAGAAGAGAATAAAAATCAGCCTAAACTAATCTTTCTTTTAATTATATATTATTGTGGATTTTAGATGTTAACAGATTCCAAATTACCTAATAAGCGAAAAAAAAAAAGCTTTCAGACAATGTCCTGATTTATGTCTCAAAAGATGCCCAATATCTATAAGACTTGCATACCAACATTAGGTAAATGAGAAGCAAAACTCGCTTGTAAGCAATTTTGTTTACTGATCTAAATTAAATGATCAATGGCTATTCTTTAGGAAAACCATTTTGATTATATTTAATATGAAATAAGTTAAATGTAGTTGTCATACCTGCGCTGCCATAAAAATATTTTTCTAGGGACTTCCCTGGTGGCGCAGTGGTGTATATATATTGTGTGTATATATATATATATTGTGTATATATATTAAGTTAAACATAAAACTGACACATTTGATATTGTTTTAATTAGAGTTTAATTTTGAAATTTTAAGCCATTTAATGTAAAACCTCATATGGCTTAAATCAGGGGAACGTTTTCAATTGGAATGTTACAGATTATTTAAGAAGTAGAAAAACATCTTGACTCTTGACTAACAACCAAAATATGAGAGAAAAAGAAAAGATATCCTGGAATAGTTTATGTTTTATCTTCCTAATGTCTAACTTCTGAATTCCTCTTCTCTCTTCAATTGAGACCATTGATAACCCCATCCCAATTCCATCTCTCATCGTTAGGACCAGTCTTGACAATAGACATGTGTATTTAGAACAGTTTAATGAGTCACACTACAGAACTTGCTCTGGTACTATAGTCTACTAGATTGTAAGCCTTCTGACAACAAGTACCGGTTTTGATTATCACTACAACTCCAACAGATATCGCAGCCTGGCACATGGTAGGCACTTGACAATGATTTGATGGATGTATAATTTATTCCTGTTCTGTGTCATTTCCTGCCATTCTCAAGCCATGAAGCAAAATTAGAAATACTTACTGTGCTGCGGTATTAGAAACTGGAATTCTGAGGTTAAAGCATGCCAGTGTCTGTTTCTATCATGATCTGTAAGTATCTGCATTTGTTGTTTGGAGCCAATCTAAAGATACAGATTGTCAAAACAGAACAAAAAATCATGACTAAACTGTATGTTGCTTACAAGAATTTCTATTCAAGTTCAATAGCATAGATAGGTTGAAATAAAATAATGGAAACATATACCGTGCAAACATTAATAAAAAATAAGAAAGCAAGAGTGGCTGTATTAATATCTAATAAAATATACTTTCGAGCAAAGAAAATTCTCAACACAATGTGATGGTTTCTAACATCAACTGTATATTTCTCCTGAGAAAAACATACCTTTTGTCCCTTTGTCCACCTTTAGAATGTTTACTTTTTTCAGTGTCACATCTTCTGTCCCCAAAATTTTATTTTTGAAGATAATTATGACATTCCCATGAAGACAAAATGTCCCCTCTGATTTTCCATCTGTATACCGTCATTACAGATTTGCCTTGTTTCTGTGAACTTACAACCATATATCTACTTTCTATGCTATATTGACAGTAGTTCAGAATGGTATCTGTAGCTTTGTGCCACCAACACTCATTACAGTGTCACAATTGATAAATAATTGATCACTTAATAGCTACATATATGATTAAAGCAAGTCTTTCAGTGTTCTAAATAAACATTTATTGTTTTGGTAAAAGAGCATGTATTCCTAGAAATCATATCCATCCTTATACAATATTGTTTTCTACTCTGAGACCATCTGTTACCTATAGCTATCCAATGTTTTGCACTCCATCTCTGTATCTTGATAATTTTTGACACTATGAGTCCTACCTTCTCAGAATTATAAAGCCTGCATCCACAGGATCCCTTTCAAGTAGAGAACAGTTATTTAATCCAGTTACTCCAATGAATGCAACCAAGCAAGATTTAGATATAGGGCTTCCCTGGTGGCGCAGTGGTTAAGAGTCTGCCTGCCGATGCAGGGGACACGGGTTCATGCCCCGGTCCGGGAAGGTCCCACATGCCGCGGAGCGGCTGGGCCCGTGGGCCATGGCCGCTGAGCCTGCGCGTCCGGAGCCTGTGCTCCGCAGCGAGAGAGGCCACAACAGTGAGAGGCCTGCGTACCAAAAAAAAAAAAAAAAAGATTTAGATATAGAAGTGGTCAACACCTAGAAGGAAATCAGTCTTTTGGCAACCTATGAGACAGGGTGTCCTGCTCCTCAAGGGTGGCAGTAGTAGAGTTTCTGATACCAGTCCTTGAATGTGATAGGAGCCACTGATAGTGGCAGTGATGTTTAGGTAGAGAAATCACTGCAGTGTGTGGAACGTTGTTGCTACCTTTTTCTTGCTTGTTTTGGCCTTACCAGAGATTCTGTAAACTGGCAAACATCCATTAATGAATTCAGTTTCTGCTTAAGTGGCTCATGATTGCATTGTTTGCAGCCAGAAATCCTGAACAATGACCACTCTGATGTTACAGTATGTTTGTTCTTAGAACAGTTATTTTTGATGGTAATGATAATAAACTACAAACTTTTAAAAAATCTTCAATTTTTAGCCCATATGCTGCAATAGGAAAATGAGCTTACCTGGGACGATTTGCTCTTTTGGGGGTTTACTGTATGGTTCTCTAATGACTCATAGATTTGCTTTGGGTACATAATTTACATTAAACAAATTACTAGCAGCTCAGGCAAAGAGAGTTGACTATATGTAGTTGACTTTCTCAGACAAATTCATTTGTCTTAGACTTAGGCTAAACGTAAAGACAGATTCTTGCTAAGAGTATGAAGAAGTAATGTTAATGCTCTGAGTCAATCTGGGGTTTTAAATAGTGTGAGTGCTCAGGTGAGGTTTGCATATTCCTAATATCTATGACAAACGCTGTGAAAATTACATTTCTTGCCAGCTGGGACAACATAAGCAGCTGTAGATTTATAAGTGAGTATGCAAACGAAGTAGAAAAATAGTTATACTTGTATAAAACAAACAGAACAAATATTCATCTTTATTTAATGAATAAAAATCCATAAATATGCATTTTAGTAATGTGATTATTGGCTACATATTTTATTTCTATATTAATAATTTTTTTAACTCTGCCATCCCCATTTTACAATCAATCACTTTAGCAAATATTGTTTGGAGAGCTACTATATATATTATAATGTATATAGTGAGCTATATATGCTATGAATGTAGAAATGAAAAAGACAAGTCTATACCCTGATAAAATTACACTTGAGAAGCAAAAGGAAAGAATGAAAGACGTAACATCTTATTATGTACTTGATGCTATGGACTCTGAAGAAATTTTTACCAATGTTGACAAACTTTGCTCATAACAGCCTTATAAGTGAGGTTTCATATAAATAGTGGATTCTGTTGTGTTAATGAGGGAACAGACGTTCAGTCCATGTTTAGCTGATTTTTAAAACTAGGTCTTTTCTCCTCATATATAGTTCTTACCCTTTTTATAACAATAAAGTGTAATATGTAGTTTACATGATTTTAATTGTATTTTAACATTTATGTAATACTAAATTGCTATATATTAAATAGCATGTTTAAGTATATTATTAGTATATACTAATAATAGGAGTATATTATTAGTAATAAAAGCGGGTATATATATTTGAAAATTAGTTCATATATTCCAGCTATTATCTATTCCATCACACAGACAATATTTGATTCTCATCTGTATTTGTGTATACTTGTAGTAACTCCATTGCCCCCAAATCACATGAATATCTTAGAATTCCTTGCCTTACACTCTGAGAAAAAATTATTAATTCAAGATAGAACAATTGTAGTGTTTTTATAACATGCTCCTCAGAACAGTAGTTAATAATAGTAATACGATTTCTTAGTTGGAGCAAAGTTGCTGAAATAAACTTGTCAAATTATGAGTTAAACAAAATTTAACTGCAGTACTCCCCAGGAGCTGTATTTTGCTAAAATTCCTATGGAGATCCAAAAAGACCATGTAAAACAATGGGCTTTCTGAACATAAACCACATATTACTTTTCTCACATGATACACCAAAAAAGACCAAGGTTTAATGGAATATGTTTTGGAAAATATTCTTTTACACAGTAATCTGACATCACTGGACAACTGATTGATTAGACACCAGGCAATAATTGGGAGATTACTGCAGTAATCCAGGGATATTTTTTGAGGGTTATTCTCATTTTATGAGAAATAAGCAGGAGGCCTGGCACAGTGACAGGCTGTAAAATATAGGTTAGACAGGCAACCAACTGTACTTAAAGACAGACAAAAGGATGTACAAATATAAAAATAATACCTATTATTTATTGAGAATTTATTGATACATGGTCTCCGCTCCTCTTAGTATTTTCATGGGTTGGTTTATTTAATCATTATCCTACAGCCCCATCTACAGATGGAGTCTCTAAGCAGAGAGGTTCAATCAGTACTTTACCCAAGGTAGCTCATTTATTTATCTTTTTTTTAAATTTAATTTATTTATTTTTATACAGCAGGTTCTTATTAGTTATCTATTTTATACATATTAGTGTATATATGTCAATCCCAATCTCCCAATTCATCCTACCACCAGCCCTCCCACCCCTGCTTCCCCCTTTGTTGTCTATATGTTTGTTCTCTACATTTGTGCCTCTATTTCTGCCTTGCAAACCAGTTCATCTGTACCATTTTTCTACAAATGACCCAATTTCGTTCCTTTTCGTGGCTGAGTAATATTCCATTGTATATATGTACCACATCTTCATTATCCATTCATCTGTCAATGGGCATTTAGGTTGCTTCCATGGCCTGCCTATTGTAAATAGTGCTGCAATGAACACTGGGGTGCATGTGTCTTTTTGAATTATGGTTTTCTCTGGGTACCAAGGTAACTCATTTAGTAAGGGCCAGGACAGACTTACAATCCCAGACTCTAGGTTCAGGCCTATGTTCTTAAACGCTATAGTACCCAGAAACTTATCTGATTTATCCTAAAAATAACATTTGGTTAGACAGTTCTCCCAAAACAACAGTAGAAAAGAATGTACATAAGGAGGACACTGAGAAATCATGTAAAAAGAAATAACAAGATAAATTTAACCTCAGATATAAGGAAATAACTTAGTTAAATATAGCATTTAAAAAGTCTCAGAATTTCCATATAACTAAATGTAAAAAAAATGAAATTTTGAATGAAGCAAACATAAATTGGTCTCTATGCAACATAGATTTTTTTAACTTAGAAATAAGGATTTGGACATTATGGTCGGAACTTCACCGGATTTGTCCTTTGAAGAAAATCCAGGGCTAAGTTAGGAGAACACATAATTTTGGACATCTATTCTTGCCCTACCTCTGTATTCTAATCAAATAGATCTCTTTGCCCAAAAGGTATTACCACCTTAACCTGAACTCCTACTGGCTGGAAAGATTTTTGGCAGTTTCGTCTGTTAATTTATTTATAATTTTAGAATGTTGAACCAAAGTCAAGTAATTCCTTAATTGCATAGCTTTTAGCAAAATATGACTTTTACCAGATATCAGATGAGCTAAATTTTGCTAATAATATTTCTGAAAGGAATTTCTGATGTTCATCACAAATGCAAGATTAGCTTTTCCATCTGTTGAGATGTTCTTTACTATAGTGAAATTTTTTTTTTCAAATCTTTCCTTAACATTTTATACAGATGAAATCCATGCTGCTTGCTCCTTCAGGTTATCTCTGATAGTACTTTGGGTATTTCAAGTGTTAACCTGTAAAGTAAAATAATAGAATTTATCAACAGGCAGTATAGATGATGGAACTACTTCCACTGAAATGGCTTTCAGCACATTTTATTAAGGGATAAATAGTCCATATATACTGAATGCTGTAAAGAAATAAGAGTTATGGGTATCAGGAGGAAGGGCCTTATATTAAAACACTGTAATGTGTTATATACAAATAAAACAGTATTTAAAGCCCTTATGTGTTAGCTTAAAAAACTTATTCTTCCAGTATAAAGTAACTATAATTCTGTCTGTAATAGAAGGCTGTTTAAATACCTTACAGGTAAATTACTTCAGTTATTGAATTGAAGCACTTGTGAAAACTTGAATTTAAGATGACTTTTTTCATAATTCAGTTTTTTTGTTTTAACATAATTTTATTATGATTGTACCACACTCACCAGAATTTGATATCTCTGAGATTTTTAATCCATTATTTGGTATGGGTTAAATGTTTTAATATGCATGTTGATAATGGCTAATGATCCTACCCAGTGTTTCAAATCTTGTTGGTTATTTAGATATTACTCTTGTGAAGTGTTTGTTCATGTGCTCTAATTTTCTATTGGTTTTCTGCTTTTAATAATGGGTTTTAAAATGTCATATTAATAAATTACTCTGCAAAACAGATATAATTATAACAAAGTTGTAGATATCTGTGGAATTTTTAGCAATGTCCTATTGCAAAATTATGTTTTCAAGATACTAATGAGTGGGATTTATCCTTTTTGAATGGAGTTTGGATTGAAAGTATGATAATAACTAAAAAGAAAGCCAGATATTGATTATTACCAAGACTTTCTGGTTGTCTGAGATGAAATGGATCTGTTAATGATTTACACAATATCCCACTATTATTGAAAATAAAATAAATTGTGGTTGATTTAAAAAAAACTAATTCAATTTGCAAATTACTGTTACTTGCAACATTTACTTTGAATTTCCACGAAACATGATAAATAAGCATTGGATTTAAATCAGGTGTGACTTAATCATCGTTTTATTTTAATTTTTTAAAACTTTATTTTCTAGAGCAGCTTTTGATTTGCAGAAGAATTGAGAGGAAAGTGCAGTGATTCCTCATATACTTCCTGACAAACACATGCACATCCTCCCCCACTATGAACCATGCCACCCCCTTCCCGGAGTGGTGCAGTTATTACAGTTGAATAACCTATATTGCCACATTAGAATCACACAAAGTTCATGGTTTACATAGGGTTCACTCTTAGTGTTGTACATTTTATGAGTTTGGAAAGATGTACAATGACATGTATACATCATTACAGTATCATACAGCGTATTTTCACAGCCCTAAAAATCCTCTTTGTCCTTTGTTAACTAAGGTAGTACTATTCCATTTAGAATTTTTCAAGATAAATCTTTAGCAAAGTATCTAATCTGATCCAATCTTTAGTTTAAATATAACACTTACATCTATTTAATCCCCTTCTACATAACAGAGTCTATGTGGAGTTCAGCTACTACATACTTTATAAAGAAATCATTTAAAAGTGTGTCTGGCGGTGGGTGGGTGTGTTAATAAAACAAATGTTCTGCAGGTGTATTGTGGTGTATACAGTATTTGATACTGTTTTAAAATGATCGCCCTCCATAATATCACCCTAAGTCCTTTGCCTTTGAAATATAATAAATTGATAGCCATATTATAGTTGGGTAGACATTATTCACTTATAATAATTTCAAAACACAGTCAAGTTTTGATAGAATTTTAAAAATTATAAATGATACTTGTTAAACATAAACTTGTTTTTTAAATATTTTATCATTTTTCCTGCCTTATATGTGTGTTGGATTAAAATTATAAATGGAGCATTTATCTAGTTAAGAGATTATATACATATATACACACGCACACCCACATACACACACTTTAACTGTATCATATGTTGACTTTCTTCTGCTAACATTGACATTTTATCAAGGTCTCTGTAACATTTATCTTAACCTAACAAATGACTTCTGTGACTCTCGCTTGCTTATAAAAATGTTAAACATAAAAGTGAAAGAACTTTCCATCTTCTCATATTTTGCCTGGTAAAATGACACTAGAAGAATATTATACCTTAGAAGCATTAATATATATTTAATAATTTCAAAAATATAATTTTAACACAACTTTGCAGAATATTTCAGGTTATCACACATTTAGGTAAGTTTGTTATCTTCTGTATTTGAACAAAAACTTTTTTTCTTTAATGTAATTGTGGAACATTTTTAATATATTTTAGTTTCCTCTGTAATTTATGTAAGTTGTTCTTCAGATTTAAATAAGAACATATATAAAAATATAATGAGTACAAAAATTAATTTCCCCATCTTCTGTTGAGGTTGAAATGTGAGCTTTACTTGTAAATAGCTATATTTAGCAATATAACTTCTTTGTACTAATAGCAAAAAACAAAGCACGTATTAGCTCCAGAAACCATAAATCCAGTATGAGGGACATGAGTGAGAAAATAAACATAAATGGAAGTAATGTTTATACCATTTTTCATAATGCAGGGGCTGATATCTTTGAAACTACTTTGTGAGTAATGCTTTTCAATTCCCTATACATAGTTCAAAACCTCTAAAAATACAATTTTAGAGTAGGCCCTGAACCAAGATGGCAGAGTAGAAGGACATGCTCTCACTCCCTTTTGTGAGAACACCAGAATCACAACTAGCTGCTGGACAGTCATCGACAGGAAGACCCTGGAACTCACCAAAAAAGATACCCCACATCCAAAGACAAAGGAGAAGCCACAGTGAGATGGTAGGAGGGGCGCAATCACAGTAAAATCAAATCCCATAACCGGTGGGTGGGTGACTCACAGACTGGAGAACACTTATACCACAGAAGTCCACCCACTGGAGTGAAGGTTCTGAGCCCTACATCAGGCTTCCCAACCTGGGGGTCCAGCAACGGGAGGAGGAATTCCTAGAGAATAAGACTTTGAAGCATAGTGGGAATTGATTGCAGGGCTTCGACAGGACTGGGGGAAACAGAGACTCCACTCTTGGAGGGCACACACAAAGTAGTGTGTGCATCAGGACCCAGGGGAAGGAGCAGTGGCCCCAGGGGAGACTGAACCAGACCTACCTGCTAGTGTTGGAGGGTCTCCTGCAGAGGCAAGGGGTTGGCTGTGGCTCACCATGGGGACAAGGACACTGGCAGCAGAAGTTCTGGAAGTACTCCTTGGCGTGAGCCCTCCCAGAGTCTGCCATTAGCCCCACCAAAGAGCCCAGGTAGTCTCCAGTGTTGGGTTGCCTCAGGCCAAACAACCAACAGAGAGGGAACACAGCCCCACCCATTAGCAGTCAAGAGGATTAAAGTTTTACTGAGCTCTGCCCACCAGAGCAACAGCTTTCACCACCACCAGTCCCTCCCACCAGGAAACTTGCACAAGCCTCTTAGATAGCCTCATCCACCAGAGGGCAGACAGCAGAAGTGAGAAGAATTACAATCCTGCAGCCTGTGAGATGAAAACTGCATTCACAGAAAGATAGACAAGATGAGAAAGCAGAGGGCTATGTACCAGATGAAGGAACAAGATAAAAGCCCAGAAAAATAACTAAATGAAGTGGAGATAGGCAACCTTCCAGCAAAAGAATTCAGAATAATAATAGTGAAGATGATCCAGGACCTCAGAAAATATTGGAGGCAAAGATTGAGAAGATGCAAGAAATGTTTAACAAAGACCTAGAAGAATTAACAGACAAACAGAGATGAACAATACAATAACTGAAATGAAAACTACACTAGAAGGGATCAATAGCAGAATAACTGAGGCAGAATAACGGATAAGTGACCTGGAAGACAGAATGGTGGAATTCACTGCTGCAGAACAGACTAAAGAAAAAAGAATGAAAAGAAATGAAGAGAGCATAAGAGACCTCTGGGAAAACATTAAATGCTACAACATTTGCATTATACGGATCCCAGAAGAAGAAGAGAGAGAGAAAGGACTCGAGAAAATATTTGAAGAGATTATAGTCAAAAACTTCCCTAACATAGAAAAGAAAATAGCCACCCAAGTCCAGGAAGCACAGAGAGTCCCATACAGGATAAACCCAAGGAGAAACAGCAGAGACACATAGTAATCAAATTGGCAAAAATTAAAGACAAAGAAAAATTATTGAAAGCAGCAAGGGAAAAACGACAAATAACATACAAGGGAAGTCCCATAAGGTTAACAGCTGATTTCTCAGCAGAAACTCTACAAGCCAGAAGGGAATGGCACGATATACTTAAAGTGATGAAAGGGAAGAACCTACAACCAAGATTACTCTACCTGGCAAGGATCTCATTCAGATTCGATGGAGAACTCAGAAGGTTTACAGACAAGCAAAAGCTAAGAGAATTCAGCACCACCAAACCAGCTCTACAACAAATGCTAAAGGAACTTCTTTAAGTGGGAAACACAAGAGAAGAAAAGGACCTAAAAAAACAAACCCAAAACAATTAAGAAAATGGTCATAGAACCATATATATGGATAATTACCTTAAACGTGAATGGACTAAATGCTCCAACCAAAAGACACAGGCTTGCTGAATGGATACAAAAACAAGACCCATCTATATGCTGTCTACAAGAGACCCACTTCAGACCTAGGGACACATAAAGACTGAAAGCAAGGGGATGGAAAAAGATATTCCAGGCAAATGAAAACCAAACGAAAGCTGGAGTAGCAAAACTCATACCAGATATAAAAGACTTTAAAATAAAGAATGTTACAAGAGACAAGGAAGGACACTACATAAGGATCAAGGGTTCAATCCAAGAAGAAGATATAACAATTATAAATATATATGCATCCAACTTAGGAGCACCTCAATACATAAGGCAACTACTAACAGCTGTAAAAGAGGAAATTGACAGTAACACAATAATAGTAGGGGACTTTAACACCTCACTTACACCAATGGACAGATCATCCAAAATGAAAATAAGGAAACAGAAGCTTTAAATGACACAACAGATGAGATAGATTTAATTGATATTTATAGGAATTCCATCCAAAAACAGCAGATTACACTTTCTTCTCAAGTGCGCACAGATCACTCTCCAGGATAGAGCACATCTTAGGTCACAAATCAAGCCTCAGTAAATTTAAGAAAATTGAAATCATATCAAGTATCTTTTCTGACCACAACTCTGTGAGATTAGAAATGAATTACAAGGGAAAAAACGTAAAAAACACAAACAAATTGAGGCTAAACAATACGTTACTAAATAACCAAGAAGCCACTGAAGAAATCAAAGAGGAAATCAAAAAACACCTAGAGACAAATGACAATGAAAACATGACGATCCAAAACCTATGGGATGCAGCAAAAGCAGTTTTAAGAGGGAAGTTTATAGCTATACAAGCCTACCTCAAGAAACAAGAAAAATCTCAAGTAAACAATCTAACCTTACACCTAAAGGAACTAGAGGAAGAAGAACAAACAAAACGCAAAGTTAGCAGAAGGAAAGAAATCATAAATATCAGAGCAGAAGTAAGTGAAAGAGAAACAGAGAAAACAATAGCACAGATCAATAAAGCTAAAAGCTGGTTCTTTGAGAAGATAAACAAAATTGATAAACCATTAGCCAGACTCATCAAGAAAAAGAGGGAGAGGACTCAAATCAATAAAATTAAAAATAAAAAAGAAGTTACAACAGACACCGCAGAAATGCAAAGCATCCTAAGAGACTACAACAAGCAACTCTATGCCAATAAAATGGACAACCTGGAAGAAACGGACAAATTCTTAGAAATGTATAACCTTCCAAGACTGAAGCAGGAAGAAATAGAAAATATAAACAGACCAATCACAAGTAATTAAATTGAAACTGTGATTAAAAATCTTCCAACAAACAAAAGTCTAGGACCAGATGGCTTCACAGGTGAATTCTATCAAACATTTAGAGAAGAGCTAACACCCGTCCTTCTCAAACTCATCCAAAAACTTGCAGAGGAAGGAACACTCCCAAACTCATTCTATGAGGCCACCATCACCCTGATACCAAAACCAGACAAAGATACTACAAAAAAAGAAAATTACAGACCAATATCACTGATGAATATACATGCAAAAATCCTCAACAAAATTCTAGCAAACAGAATCCAACAACACATTAAAAGCACCATACACGATGATCAAGTGGGATTTATCCCAGAGATGCAAATATTCTTCAATATATGCAAATCAGTCAATGTGATGCACCATATTAACAAACTGAACAGTAAAAACCATATGATCATCCCAAGAGATACAGAAAAAGCTTTTGACAAAATTCAACACCCATTTTTGATAAAACCTCTCAAGAAAGTCGGCATAGAGCGTACTAACCTCAACATAATAAAGGGCATATACTACAAATCCACAGCAAATACCATTCTCAATGGTGAAAAATTGAAAGCTTTTCCTCTAAGATGAGCAAGACAAGGATGTCCACTCTCACCACTATTATTCAGCATAGTTTTGGAAGTCCTAGCCATGGCAATCAGAGAAGATAAAGAAATAAAAGGAATACAGATTGGAAAAGAAGAAGTAAAACTGTCACTGTTAGCAGATGACATGATACTACACATAGAGAATCCTAAAGATGCCACCAGAAAACCACTAGAGCTAATCAGTGAATTTGGTAAAGTAGCAGGATACAAAATTAATGCACAGAAATCTCTTGCATTCCTATACACTAATGATGAAAAATCTGAAAGAGAAATTAAGGAAACACTCCCATTTACCACTGCAACAAAAAGAATAAAATACCTAGGAATAAACCTACCTAGGGAGACAAAAGACCTGTATGCAGAAAAGTATAAGACACTGATGAAAGAAATGAAACCAACAGATAGATATACCTTGTTCTTGGATTGGAAGAATTAATATTGTGAAAGTGACTATACTACCCAAAGCAATCTACAGATTCAGTTCAATCCCTATCAAATTACCAATGGCAGTTTTTACGGAACTAGAACAAAAAATCTTAAAATTTGTGTGGAGACACAAAAGACCCTGAATAGCCAAAGCAGTCTTGAGGGGAAAAAAATGGAGCTGGAAGAATCAGACTCCCTGACTTCAGACTATTCTGCAAAGGTACAGTAATCAAGACAATATGGTACTGGCACAAAAACAGAAACATAGATCAATGGAACAAGACACAAAGCCCAGAGATAAACCCACGCACCTATGGGCAACTAATCTATGACAAAGGAGGCAAGGATATACAATGGAGAAAAGATAGTCTCTTCAATAAGTGGTGCTGGGAAAACTGGACAGCTACGTGTAAAAGAATGAAATTAGAACACTTCCTAACACCATACACAAAAATAAACTCAAAATGGATTAGAGATGTAATTGTAAGACCGGACACTATAAAACTGTTACAGGAAAACATTGGAAGAACACTCTTTGACATAAATTACAGCAAGATCCTTTTTTTTTTTTTTTGCCGTATGCGGGCCTCTCACCGTTGTGGCCTCTCCCACTGCGGAGCACAGGCTCCGGACGCGCAGGCTCAGCGGCCATGGCTCACGGGCCCAGCCACTCCGCGGCATGTGGGATCTTCCCAGACCGGGGCATGAACCCGCATCCCCTGCATCAGCAGGCGGACTCTCAACCACTGCGCCACCAGGGAAGCCCAGCAAAATCTTTTTTGGTCCACCTCCTAGAGTAATGGAAGTAAAAACAAAAATAAACAAATGGGACCTAATGAAACTTCAAAGCTTTTGCACAGCAAAGGAAATAATAAACAAGACGAAAAGACAACCCTCAGAATAGGAGAAAATATTTGCAAATGAATCAATGGACAAAGGATTAATCTCCAAAATACACAAACAGCTCATGCAGCTCAATATTAAGAAAACAAACAACCCAATCCAAAAATGGGCAGAAGAGCTAAATAGACATTTCTCCAAAGAAGGCATACAGATGGCCAAGCAGTACATGAAAAGCTGCTCAACATCACTAATTATTAGAGAAATGCATATCAAAACTACAATGAGGTATCACCTCACACCAGTTAGAATGGGCATCATCAGACAATCTACAAACAACAAATGCTGGAGAGGGTGTGGAGAAAAGGGAACCCTCTTGCCCTGTTGGTGGGAATGTAAATTTATACAGCCACTATGGAGAACAGTATGGAGGTTCCTTATAGAACTAAAAATAGAGTTACCATGTGATCCAGGAATCCCACTACTGGGCATATACCCAGAGAAAACCATAATTCAAAAAGACACATGCACACCAATATTCACTGCAGCACTATTTACAATAACCAGGTCATGGAAGCAACCTAAATGCCCATCAACAGACGAATGGATAAAGAAGTTGTGGTACTTATATAGAATGGAATATTACTCAGCCATAAAAAAGAACAAAATTTGGTCATTTGTAGAGACGTGGATGGATGTAGAGACTGTCATACAGAGTGAAGTAAGTCAGAAAGAGAAAAACAAATATCATATATAAATGTATATATGTGGAACCTAGAAAAATGGTATAGGTGAACTAGTTTGCAGGGCAGAAGTTGAGACACAGGTGTATAGAACAAATGTATGGACACCAAGGGGGGAAAGCGGCAGAGGGTGGTGGTGGTGGTGTGATGAATTGGGCGATTGGGATTGACATGTATACACTGATGTGTATAAAATTGATGACTAATAAGAACCTGCTGTATAAAAATATTAAATAAAATTCAAAAATAAAGACAAAACAAAAATACAATTTTATTCCATTATCTTTAAATCTTATAAATAGTGCAATGATGTGGAATTGGAAAATTTATTTCATACTACAATGCTGATGTGCCTAGAAAGCATAATAGTTAATCTCTAATTAATTTGGTCTGACTTAATAGCATGTATGCATGGATGAGGGAGAAAAGTAACTTTCTGTTATATAAAGTTTGAAAATTGTATGATACCTTAGTTTTTTGTAGTCCTTTTAAATAATGTTTGGTGTCTATTAGATAAAATTTTCTAGTTACTCAGCATCCCTTTCCTCTTTCTACTTCTATAATTTCAATGGCAAAGCCCTTGGAGAATATACATTATCTGTAGTGACCATGTGACTTATTGTTCAGAATAGAATACTTTGACAGTAAAGAGTTGCTATTAATAATAATCACATCCAGACAGTCAGCATAGGCTGGGACACTCTTTGATATACATAGCTCAGCTTCTCTTCTTGGTGAAAACAAACCTTAAATCCCACAAAATTTTCCATCTGACTCACTACAATAATCCCACTTGTGTTTTTTGCTCAGCATTTTTATTCACAGCTATATTTTAGTTCTTAATTCTAAGCCTACAGGTTCTGAAAGGCTCATGACTCATACCTAAGCACACTGCCAAGGTTCTGTGGTGATATCTGTGTACTAGATTATTATATAGAAGCCTTCTAGATATCCACTTTCCTCAACCTAATTTAGAGAGCCAGGTGAGTCACTATCTCTCCTATCTCTGCCCTTGTAGAATCTTGCCTGATATAACATATATCCCCCTCTTTATGTTAAAGACTATATAGGTGGAAAATGGGACTCTTTCAAATGTGATTCTCTCTCTCTCTCTCTTTACTTTTTTCCTTCTCACCCCTCAAATATCACTAGGTCAGAAAAGGACTCAATCTCATTCTACCATAATCAGAGATGATGAAACCTGTGGATGATGCTTACCCTCCACCACACAGGACAATGTACTTATGTGTTTCCTTTAGGTGCATTATTGACATTCTAATGGGAATGTTGGTAGAAAATTAGAAAATCCTCTCTCATAATAACATCTTGATTAACACAGTTATCCTCCCCACAATGTATAATGCTTTTTATATTAGAACATGAATATTATCTCTCTATTCAATGTATATTCCTCAATAATACATCTCAGTCTCCATATTCCTTTTAGAATTTATTTTACTCTTCTCTGAGATGAAAATTTTAGGTAAGGTAGGCAAAAAGAAAAGCAAATTTATAATAAATAATCTTCTATTAATAAGATACGTAACTTTTTAACTTTTGCAGAGAGTAAACAAGAAAACTAATTTAAGCTGCAGAGGAAGTGTATTTGTCGTATAGTACATGTTTAAAGAAAGGAAGATAATTCCCATATTTGTTCACAATAATTCCATATTTTCCATAATTTCACAAATCATTTACATAATTTATGAGTATTTTCCTAAAATGTAAAATGAATGTAATTTCATAATATACAAAATATTTCCTGACATTTGATAATGTACAAAAGGAATATACTTTCCAGAATTTTGTTCCTCATTGCATTATTTTAAGAAGAAATCCACATTCCAGTTAAATCCATTTTTTAAAAAACAACAGTACAGTACTAGCAACTCTAGTTTTCACTCTTGCCAAGAAATTTTGTCATTGGTTTCAAGAGAAGCTTAAAAATGATATTGAATGAACTTTTAAATCTGCTGCTTTCCAAATTAATCTTTCTTGGAAATTATGTTCTGGAAATTATGTTTTGGTGGATCTGTTTTCCACAGAAACAAATGAACAGTCAATGTTAGTAGCAGTAGAAAGTATCATCAGTAGTAGAAGATCAAGATATTTAAAATATTTATGCACTTTCAAAATTTTAATCCTTCCTGAGTAGATTAAGTTTTTTTGATTAAGTACACAATAAATGTTAATGTTGATAATGATGAAAATTTTCAGCTTAAAAAATAGTGTCCATATAAAGATAGCACAAAAGTGATTAAGTGTCAAAGAGAAGTGGATAATCTTTGTTGATAAAACAGCCAAATTTTAAGTTATATTCTGGACATTTATTTTGTTTAAGGTGTCATTTAATTTTCAGAATAAGTATTTTTGGAAAATAAATTGTGTGTTGTTTTGCAATATGACACTTGCCAACTCTCTGCATTACTACTCATATATACCTTGCCATGTGATTAATGGGGAAAATATCATATAACCAGGTTTGGAAGAATATAATGCTGTTAAATTTCTAATATATGCCACAGATGCTCCTACTCCTTCACAAACAAAATACTTGCCTTTAATTCACTGTATATCTTCATCAAGAGTAGTCCTTTCAAGAAGGAGGAGAGAATCAAGATGGTGGAGTAGGAAGAACCTCAGCTCACCTCCTCCCGCAGACACACAAAAACTATGCTATGTATAGAAGTTTTTCTAAGAACAACCTGAAGACTAGAAGAATGCCTCTTTTACAGCTAAAGATATAAAGAAAAATCCAAATTGAGATGGCTAGGAGGGGCAGAGATGCAGTCTAGTCAGGACCCACATCCCTGGCACAGTGACCCACAGTGGGAGGGGATATCACAAACTCAGAGGTCCTCCCTAAGGAGCAAAGGGTTTGAGCTCTACATCAGGCAGCCCAGCCCTGGGGACCTGCACCTGGAAGATGATCCCATATAATGTCTGGCTTTGAAAACCACCGAGGCTTATGGCTTGGAGAGCTGGAGGGCTATAGCAAACAGACTCTGCTCTTAAATGGATTGTGCACAAGCTCACTCACTCTGAGTTCCGGCAAAGAGACCTATGTTTGAAAAGTGCCTGGGCTATATGTGAAGGAGATTCATTGACAAACTTTAGGGTGAGTCCCAAAGGAGCAGGGATCTATTGGAACTTTATCAAGGTACCAAACCAGTGGTAGATGCCATTTTTCTAATTCTCCTTTTACCTAGCTGGCCAGGCGCTGGTGGGCATTATTTCTGACATTTGCTAACTACCCTGCTAGTATTTCCTTCCCTGTCCTAGCAGTCCCCTGAGGACCCATCCTGTCCAATCCATCCACCCTGGTCAGTGCCTTTCCAAAGCAAGCCCTACCCCACCACACCTGGCAGGCAGCCTCAGGTGGGTCTGGCATGCCTCCCCCACAAAATGGCTCCTGTGCCAGGGGACCAACCCCATAAAACCACCATACCCACAGCTGTTGCAGTCAGGCCCTGAATCCAGCCTCACTGGGGCAGCAGTCATGACCAGGCCTTGCAAACAGCTGGGCCAGGGAACAGCCGCACCAATCAGTACACCAGTAGCAAACATGACCCCACCACAACAGGAGGACTCAAACAGCCCACAGAAGGAATACTCATGAAGTGCCTGGCTCTGGTGACCATAGGGGATTGCTCTTCTGGGCCTCACAGGAAACCTACAATGGACCACTCCTTCAAGACCAGGGGATATATCTGATCTACCTAATACATAGAGATAAACACAGAGAATTAGCAAAATGAGGAGACAAAGGAATATGTTCCAAAAGAAAGAAAAAGACAAAACCTCAGAAAAAGAACTAAACTAAATGGAGATAAGAAATCTACCTGGTAAAGAGTTCAGGTAATAATAATAAAGTTGCTTACCAAACTCAGGAGAAGAATTGAAGAAGTCACTGAGAACTTGATAAAACTATATATATATATATATATATATATATATATATATATATATATATATGTATATATATAAAACAAGAGCTGAAGATTACAATAACTAAAATTAAAAATACACTATAGGGCTTCCCTGGTGGTGCAGTGGTTGAGAGACCACCTGCCGATGCAGGGGACACGGGTTCGTGCCCCGGTCCGGGAAGATCCCACGTGCCACGGAGCAGCTGGGCCCGTGAGCCATGGCTGCTGAACCTGCGCATCCGGAGCCTGTGCTCCGCGGCGGGAGAGGCCACAGCGGTGAGAGGCCCGCGTACCACACAAAAAAATTAAGAGGCAACTACAAGCACAGCAAAGAAAGTGACCTGGAGCAGGAAAGGGCGAAAGAATGAAAAGGGAGAGATTGGAGGGGGAGAGGTTAGAAAGGGGAGGGCTGGAGAGGGAGTGACTAGAACAGGAGCAGCTGGAGAGAGAGAGACAAGAAAGAGAAGTTCAGGATTGCCTGGAGCGGGAGAGACAAGAGCGGAGAGGCTGGAGAGACTGGACCGAGAAAGGCAAGAACGAAAGCGGCAAGAGCAACTAGAAAGGGAGCAGCTGGAATGCGAGCGAGAGCAAAGAATGTCAAACGCTGCTGCCCCTGCCTCTGTGGAGACTCCTCTAAGCTCTGTGCTGGGAGTCTCCTCTGCTGCTGAGCCAGGCTTGCATTGTCCTGGGACCACCGGCACCTCCACCCCCTCCTCCACTCCCACCAGGTCCTGCCCAGGCATCAGCCACACTCCCTCCTCCCCCAGGACTCCCTCCATCCCATCCACTTCCTTCCTCAGGGCCTCCGCCTCCTCTACCACCTCCTTCCTAATCAGGTACCCCCTCCTCCTCCACCACCCCCTGCTTCTCCCCTCCCTGCATCTGGATCTTTTGGGGATCCATGTTTGAAGACAGTCATCCTTTAACTGGACTTGCAGCTGCAATTTCTGGATCAAAACTTAGGAAAGTGTCACGGATGGAGGATTCCTGTTTCCCAAGCGGAGAGATCACTGGTGTGAATTTGGCCTCATCTAAAAAATACAGGTAGTGGAAAAGGACCCCTTCCGTTAGGGGTGGTGGGTTAATGGAAGAAATGAGCACCCTGCTGGCCAGGAGGAAGAGAATTGCTGAAAAGTGATCAACAATAGGAGCAGAACGAAAAGAAGACGAAAATGAAGATTCAGAGCCTGTAACTTCTAAGGCCTCTTCAACAAGTACACCTGAACCAACAAGAAAACCTTGGGAAAGAACAAATACAATGAATGGCAGCAAGTCACCTGTTATTTACAGACCAAAATCTGCACCCTCATCACAGTCCAGTGCCAACGGAGTCCAGACAGAAGGACTGGACTATGACAGGCTGAAGCCAAACACTTTAGAAGAAATGAGAAAAGAAGTAACTAAGCTACAAGAAGAGCTCATCGATGCAATCAGGCAGGAACTGACCAAGTGAAATACCACATAGAGAAACAAACTAAGAAGAGATAGGACTTTAATCTGGAGGAAAAAAAAAAACCTGCAAAGAACAACTGTTAACAACAACAAAACCCCTACATTCTGTGAGCTGTAAAAAGAAAATGGAGACAAACAGAACGAGGGAAAAGACAACATACTTTGAAAGGCTTGAGACATTACTACTCTGGCAATAAGCTAGTACCCTCCCAGTTTGATGCTTTTTTCTGACCTTTACAACAGGGTGGAAGAGAGTTGTATAGGTGTTCCTGTATCACTTATGCAGAAAATACTAAACCAGTCAGGCAAGGACACCGTGCCTTGAAATATTTTCATGTCAACAGAAAATCACACATTTTCCACAATCCATTGCTAAAATAAAGAGGAGAAAGACTTTGAGAAGTTTTTTTCAGAGAATGCTGATGAAGAATTTAGCAAGTTATGCTATTGTATTGTAAATGTTTCTCTCAGGTTTGTCTTCCTATCACATTTGATGTCCCATGAATAATTGAGATCAGCCCTATGTAGGTTAAGATCATAAAATGTGGAACAGTTGGAATTGTATGTGCTTTCAAAGGGTGATATTTATAAGAAAGTGTCCTAAAAATGATTTGCCCAGAGTGAGGAATTCTGGAATGATAGGAAGCCTCTCGAGTTTAGCCTTAAAGCAATTTTGTAGATTCGAACATAAATTCATCCAGAATTTAAAGGTTTAGATGCCTTCCTAAATTATTAGTGATTTACCAAATCTATGATTCCTACATAACACAAACCAGTGGTCAAATGTAAAACACTATATTGTAGATTCACTGTAGGTTTTCAACCTTTTTAGATTGATGAATGTGGACATTTTTATAATATAATTACAGCCATCACAAAATTAGCTTTTTTAATTGCAGACAGTAATGCATGTCAAACTAATAGTGGCCTTTTCAAGGCCTAGTCCCAGGGAAAACATTTTGTAGAGTATAGGGAAGTGGGAGGAAGGGAAGGAATAATGTTTAATTTAAACTTAATTTCTGCACTATCTTTTTCTCAATTATCTGCATGAATAATAATGAGGAATATTTTGTGACTTTAATTGGTAAATATGTTAACAGAACCAAGTACTTAATCTTTTACATCATGTCTTCAGCTATTTGTATTTTAACTTCAGTAAGTTCAATGGTCTGAAACATGATTCAGACCATTTATAATTCACATGAATTATATCTTACTGTGGAACTCAAAAGTTCGATCCCTGAATTTGTCAGTTATTATTACCTAGGTGCCCTGCAGTTATACAGGTGTTCAGGTACACGTTCCTGACTACAAAGCTGCTTTTGAATCTTATGTTGAAATACTAGAAAAGTAACCATGATGGCAGCAATTAAGGTCATAGAAATCATTAGACGAAAGGAAAACGAGGGGTCCTGCATAATTTTCTTTTAATAAATAAAGTGAGACTTAGGTGGTGGGAAAAGGAGCTAGATACTCTACTTACCACCAAGTGTGTGTGTGTGAGCGTGCGTGTGTGCGGGCACTCACGTGTGAGTATGTAATCCACTCCCTTTCCTTTGAAACTTCTAAGATTAAAATAGGGGAGAAATCCTGTATGTTGCAATGATAGAATTTTTTGAAAATTTAGGAAATCAAAAATTCTCCAGGCTCTCCATCTTGATTTATGCTTGGGTTGTTATGTGCCATATTTGCTTTGAAATCTTTGATTATCAGTAATTTTACTAAAATTGTGAAGGAATAATCCACCATCTGCTTTCTAGATTTCTTAATCTAAGTTCATAAGACAGAGCTTGTTGATAACATACTTTTCTAAATGCTGCAGGTTTGCAGCCATTACCACTTCAAAGAGGTTTGAATGAGGGAATTTTTTTTCCTTGTTAAAATAGTTCCTGTTTCTGTAGAAACTTCATTTTTAGATTAATCTGTGATGGATGAGCTATCATAATTAAGTATAGTTTTTTTTCTATCAACTATTCATTGTCGTCCAATAGTAAAGACATTAAAGATGCAGCAAGCTTATAAAGTACTATTTTCTAAAAGAAATAGGAGGCATTTTCATCTTTATTATTGTACTTTTGGTCATGGAAACACTTTGATGATATAAATGTATATGTCCCCCATAAATCTGGTCAGAAATCACTTTTGATTTTATTGATTAAGTTGAGCAGTAGGATAGAGTACTGGGTACAGGTGGTCCAAAGTAAGATAAAAGACCAAGATAAAAATGATAGATCTTAAAAAAGAAACTGGTTTATGCACTAAATGTTTTGTGCCTTGGTCTAATATTAACATGATGTCTGTGTAAAATGACTAAAAGAACCAGTGTTGAATCACGTTATATTTCCTGTCATTCTGCATTATCCCAGATTGCTAAATGTGTTCTTTCCAAGAAGTTTGATTGAATTTCTGTATATGTTTACTGTCCTATGTGACAGTTTTGTCATTGTTAGAGATTTCAGTAATTAAAATGGGAAACAGAAGCTTAAGTTATTTTCCTTATCAAAACTATGTTCCTTGGAGACACATTATTGTGATGGTTTTTGTGCTCTTGTACATTGGATGTCTTAAGGTGAGTGCAGTTTAGGGGATCCTTTCTAATTACAGGAAGGTACTTCTTTCCTTCAACACTGTGATCTGACCAGTGACAAATCTGTACTATACGCTATGCAAATGGCTAACAAGTCAATCGCAAAACAACTGAATGTACAAATCTTAGTTCTGGTGCTGAAATCTCTTCAGAATAGTCATCATGATCTCAAAGTTTGTTTCAAAATTTGCAAGTATCAAGTGTCAGTATGAAAAAACTGAAGATGAAATACCAATGAATGTTGAATTCTCATGCTTTAATTGTACTTCCCTCACTTATTTATTTA
Organism: Monodon monoceros; assembly: GCF_005190385.1. Lineage (NCBI taxonomy): Eukaryota > Metazoa > Chordata > Mammalia > Artiodactyla > Monodontidae > Monodon > Monodon monoceros. The sequence goes on along the minus strand of NW_021703785.1, from coordinate 23,561,819 downwards.
TTTACATATTTAGCTTTTTTTTTAAACATCTTTATTGGAGTATAATTGCTTTACATTGTTGTGTTAGTTGCTGCTGTATAACAAAGTGAATCAGCTATACGTTTACATATATCCCCATATCTCCCTTTTGTGTCTCCCTCCCACCCTCCCTATCCCACCCCTCTAGGTGGTCACAAAGCACAGAGCTGATCTCCCTGTGCTATGCAGCTGCTTCCCACTAGCTGTCTATTTTACGTTTGGTAGTGTATATATGTCCATGCCACTCTCTTACTTCGTCCCAGCTTACCCTTCCCCCTCCCCATGTCCTCAAGTCCATTCTCTACACCTGTGTCTTTATTCCTATCCTTTTTCGATTTTTTTAGTTCTCTGCTATTTTTACCATAGTTTCATTTAAATTTCCTACACGCTAACTTTGTGCGACTGAAATACAATTGCAGTATATTAAAAACATTATGAATTGTAAAAAAATTCAAAAATAAAAATAACAGTCCTTTCACACCATACCCTGCCTCTTGTTTATATTCTCTGATAGCCTTGAGGAGTCTCAGTAGTACCTCAAAAAATTATTGGCTTCTTAAAAGACCGTCACAACACTCTTCATCTTGGAAAATGTGTACACTTAATCAGCAAAGAACCCAGGTGCAAATCTTGCCTTCATCATTTGCTAATTGTGAGTTATTGGACAAATTAAATAACATTTCTGAGCCTCAGTTTCCTGTTCTCAAAACAGACCAAATACTGTTTTTCATATTGTGAAATTTCAAAAGTTAGCACTTACAACCTGGCTTGCAACATAAAGTATTATGTAGCCTATTAGTCAATAAGTGCACATTTATTTTAATGTGTAACTTGGTGACTTTCATGTTTCATATCAGGAATAGTTTCCTCATATTCAACAATTTAGATTGATATTTGTATCATTATACATATTATTTTCATAAATGGATATAGTTGGACATACTAGTTTTTCTGTATTTATATGTATTATTATAGTATATTTCCACTAAGGCTTATCTTCTTTTTATATGCCAAGCATGTGGTCAAATTTTGGAAAAAATTTTATTCTTATTATGGCAGCAAAAATAACTGTTCTCTTGATACCCATAAAATGAAAAAGAAAAAAGAGAATAAAGCCATATGCCTTTAAAAATAATTTAAGGGGTAAAATATAACTAAAGTCACCCAACAAAATGAAGGTTATGGATACTTTCAATTTATTTTCTCCAAATATATTACAGAAATTAAGACACTACCAATGTTTGAAATCACCAATTCAATAGTTACACTCTGGAGAAGCATATTATGTCTTCAGATACATTTTAATGTATTTGATTAATTAGTATTCATTTACACTGGAGAATAATTACAATTGTAATATTACACATGTTAGAAAATTTTTTTAAAAGGTAGATATGCAAATTTTATTACAAAAATGAAATATCTAAGTGTGATTATTCTACCAAGGAAAGCTGTACAGCTGTCTTGAAAGAAATTGGTACATTTCATATGATGAGCATTATTCATTTAGTTATTTAGTATTTAGACTAGTATTATGCTAATGTTTAGGAAACTTGAATGAGCATACTTATATCTGTATTTACAATTGACCTTTGAACAGCACAGGTTTGACCTGCACAGGTCCACTTATAGGTGGATTTTTTTCACTAAATACGCTACAGTACTACATGTTGAACTTGCAGATGCTGAACCATAGATACAGAGGGCCAAGTGTGAAGTTAAGCCCACCTTTTTGACTGCTGGGAGGGTCAGCACCCCTGACCATGGAGTTATTCAAAGGTCAACTAGACTTCTATATCTCTGTGCCTACATCAACACACACAAACGCACATACATAAACACACATGTATATATGTATTTTGCTGTCTATATGCACACACACATAACATGCATATATATATATATACACATATACATCTTGCTTTTGCAATTGCCTTTCTTTTAAATTGACTGAATCAAAAAGTTATCGAGACAACACAGCATACTTTCCAAATTGACACGTATTACTAGAAACACAAGACATTTGATTGTTCAGAAACTAATCTGTTGTATACCTGAAACTAACATGATACAGTAAATCAACTATATTTTAAAAAGGCAGAGACTGTAATTTTGTCAACTGTTAAACCTGTGAAAATGTACAGACTGTAGTTGCTGTACATTTTCACAGGTTTAGCAAATTGATAAAGTATTTCAATTATATATATATTTGTTCAGATTGTTTTCTGTCATAGGTTATTACAAGATATTGAATATAGCTCCCTGTGTTATACAGTAAATCCTCAATGCTTATCTATTTTATGTATAGTAGTTTATCTCTGTTAGTCCCATACTCCTAATTTGTCCCTCCCCCCTCCCTTTCCTCTTTGGTAACCATAAGTTTGTTTTCTATATCTGTGGATCTGTTTCTGTTTTGTATATAGATTCATTAAGATTCTACATACAAGAGGTATCATATAGCATTTGTCTTTTTCTGACTGACTTAGTATGACATTTTCTAGATCCAACCATGTTGCTGCAAATGGCAATATTTCATTCTTTTTTATGGCTGAGTATATTTCATTGTGTGTGTGTGTGTGTGTGTGTACATATATATATATATATATATATATATATATATATACACACCACATCTTCTTAGACCAATCATCTATTGATGGACACTTGGGTTGTTTCCATGTCTTGTCTATTATAAATAGTGCTGCTATGACATAGACAATAGACTTGTGGTTGCCAAGGGGGAAGAGGGTGGGGGAGGGATGGATTGGGAGTTTGGGATTAGCAGATGCAAACTATTATATATAGAATGGGTAAGCAACAAGGTTTGCTGTTCAGTGTCCTGTAATAAACCATAATGGAAAAGGATATGAAAAAGAATGTATATATATGTATAACTGAATCACTTTACTGTACAACAGTAGTTAACACAATATTGTAAATCAACTATACCTGAATAAAGTAAATTAAAAAAAATAATTAGTGCTGCTATGAACATTGGGGTACATGTATCTTTTCAAATTAGAGTTTTCATCTTTTCTGAATATATGTTCAGGAGTGGGATTGCTGGATCATATCATAGCTCTATTTTAGTTTTTAAAGGAACCTCCATACTCAAAAGAAGACAGTCTCTTCCTTTGAGTTCAGTAATTTACCTTCTCATATCAGTATACTGTAAATAAAGAGAACATTTTTGTGTTATCATCTATTAGTAACTTTTTTCTTCTAGTTTTATTGAGATGTAATTAATTGGTATACATCACTGTATAAGTTTAACGTGTACAACGTAATATTTTTACTTACATACATCATGAAATGATTAGCACAATAAGTTTAATGAATATCTGTCATCTCATATAGATACAAAACATTTTTCCTTCTGATGAGAACTCCTAGGATTTACTCTCAACAACTTTCATATATTACATACAGCAGTGTTAATTATGTTTATCATGTTGTACATTACATTGCTAGTACTTATTTATCTTATAACTGGAAGTTTGTACTTTCTGACTGCATTCATTGAATTCCCCCTCCCCCACTCCCTGCTTCCGGCAATCACCAATCTGATTTCTTTTTCTATGAGTTTGCTGGGTTTTTTTTTTTTTTTTTTTTTTTTTTTTGTGGTACGCGGGCCTCTCACTGCTGTGGCCTCTCCCATTGCGGAGCACAGGCTCCAGACGCACAGGCCCAGCGGCCATGGCTCACGGGCCCAGCCGCTCCGTGGCATGTGGGATCCTCCCAGACCGGGGCACGAACCCGTGTCCCCTGCATCAGCAGGCGGACTCTCAACCACTGCACCACCAGGGAAGCCCCGGTTTGTTTGTTTTTGAAGTATAATTGACCTGTCACCATACAAAGATGTTACATAATTATTGACTATATTCCCCACAATGTACATATCCCTGACTCATTTATTTTGCAGCTAGAAACTTGTACCTCTTAATTTCCCTTACTTATTTCTCTCCTTCCTCTAACTCCTCCCCTCTGGCAGCCACCTGTTTCTTCTCTGTATAAATGACTCTGTTTCTGTTTTGTTATGTTTGTTCATTTGTTTTGGTTTTTAGATTCCACATGTAAGTGAAATCATACAGTTTTTGTCTTTCTCTGTCTGATTTATTTCACTTAGCATAATACCCTGTAGGTCCATCCATGTTGTTGCAAATGAGAATATTTCATTCTTTTTTATGGCTGAGTAATATTCCATTATATATTTTATACATATATATATACATATATATATATATATATCTCACATCTCTCTTATCCATTTACCCGTTGATGTGCTGTTTTTGTGCCAGTAACATACTGTTTTGATTACTGTAGCTTTGTAGTATAGTTTGAAATCAGGGTGCGTGGTACATTCAGCTTCGTTCTTCTTTCTCAAGATTGTTTTACTTATTCAGGGTATTTTGTGTTTTCACATAAAATTTAGAATTATTTGTTCTAGTTCTGTGAAAAATGCCTTTGGTATTTTGATAGGGATTGTGTTGAATCTGTAGATTATCTTGGGTAGCATGGATCTTTTAACAATATTAATTCTTTCAATCCGAAGCATGGTATATCTTTCCATCTATTTGTGTGGTTACCAATTTCTTTCATCAGTGTCTTACAGTTTTCTGAGTACAGGTCTTTGACCTCTTTTGTTAGATTTATTCCGAGGTATTTTATTCTTTTTGAATGTGATTGTAAATGGGATTGTTTTCTTAATTTCTCTTTCTGGTAGTACTAGTAGAAGTACCAGTAACTTCTTAACTACAAAAAAAGTTACATTTTTCAGTAACATTTCAGAATATTCACATTTAAAATTGAAGAGTAAAATCAGTTTATAATTTTCTATCAGTATAATGAAGATATTATCCTTTATTACATCTTTCTTCTAGAAAATCTTCGTAGTGATTATTAATCAGTTTTTACCTATCTAACTACATATGATGTGGAACATAAATAATTCTGTATTTTATCTTGCTTAATAAATTTTTTATACAAAATTGCATTGGTGATAAGTTAGTCTACACTTACTAAAACTCAGTCATCACTTGTGATCAGTGACAATATCTTTTAAAATAAGTATGACCTATTTACCTCAGTCATTTCATCAAATTAAACACAAATTAACATTTTATGTATGAATAAATACCCAAATGTTGTTTCTTTTGATAGGTGATCGATACAAATAGAACTATCTAGAATCAAATATTTCATATTTTTAAACTGAATACATTGTAATTACGATAGAAAAAATATTTTTCTCTGTGTGCTTTTACAATAACCTGTGAAACCTATAAATAAAAGGTCCTATAAATTTAGATCTTGAGATTATCTCATTGCACTTTTTTTTAAATTAGGCTTTATGTGTTTTGAAGTGATGAAACATTTCCATGTCTCTGGATAAATAACTCCTGTATTTGAAATTTGAATTGTAACTTGTCTCCACTGTGCTATTTTGAAACAACAGAGGAGGAACTATGAGAGATAAATGCTTTTGTGATTTTGTAGACAATTTTTTAAAAAAATACGTATTGACAGTTTGCTCCACTCAAATATTTGAGGAATTTTGTGAAAAAATGAATGTCTGCTTGTTCACATACACTCTAAAAGGAGGAATTAAACTAGTAAGAGATAAAAGGAGAAAAATTTTTCTTGCAAGTGGTGAGGAATTTCCAATAATTAGAAGTAGGCACAGACCTTATGCCCATTATTCCTGAGGGTCTAGTTATCTCTGCCTTGTGTCAGAGCTTGTACCAAAGAGCTTTGAAGAACACTCCTGCTCATATGATTCTGTTAATAGCATCAGAAACACTAAGGTTAAGGATGTTTTGGGGTGAGAGGGGACTAGCATAAATAGGGAACTCTAGGTACATAGGCAGTGCCCTTTGAACTGCATGCAGCTTAATTCTGGCACTTTGATGGCAGCAATAAGTTTGCCAAATTTAATGTTCAATCCAGACAGACACATTTCCTCACATTTGCTTTGAAGGCTAATGGATATATCTGTAATTATGCTAAAGTGGAAAAGCACATAATAGTATTTGAGGACAGAAATACTAATGCAAGCATTTAAAAATAACATTATTATTATTATTATCATCATCATTATGCTTGAAATATATAAGCTTCTTTGGCACCTGACTACACAAAGAAGAGTAAAATGAAATGAGTGCCAATTATGTATTATTAAATGGCTGTCTCTGATAATTACATTTCAAATTTGATTTGAGGAATGTCCTAAAAATCACAGTAAAGATTCTCTGAGGTCAGAAAGGGTACTTTTTGTTTGGAGATTCTAACTGAAGAAATAGGTCCTCTTCTAGCTGAAGTGATCATGCCAAATTAAATACTTCATTTTATGAAAGAAGCAAATAGAGTTATGACTGCAAAAGAGGCACTCAGCCAGCCAGATCTTTTGAAGCTGTGTAATAGATGTCACAGCCAACTTGTCCTCAGATCACATATGTCAAAGGGTATCTCCATAATTTTAGCTGTTGGGCTCACTACTACCTCTGGCAAATTAAATCAAATACTCTCACTCTCAGTGTATTCATATTGAACCGATATAAAAATTGGCAGAGATAACAGGGTTAGATTCCACAGAGTCCCGTTATAGAAGTATCATTAAATGAAAATAATTAAATACTTTCAGTGTCATGCTACTTACTCTCTCACTTGACTCTGATGATATATTAGGAACTAAGTGCTAGGGTAATTGTGATCGTATTTCAAATATAATGGTTTATTTGGAACCATGAACTAGTTCAATTAAAAAGTTTATTTTAAATATTTGTTTTCTTTGCATGGGGCCTATTTGTCATCTTGGACTGTGATTTTGTAAGGGAGTGGTAATAAATATCTAGAGCCTGCCTCAAGGGCCATTATGCTTGGTTTATTTCTTCCTGCCTAAAGGTCTAAAGTGCTTATCTTACAATGTGAGCTGTAATAATGCCAATATAATTTAAATTTTCTACAGTACCAATATTGAAAAGAAACCAATGTTTTTCAAAATATTATAGCAAGTGGGAAAATAGAGGAAAGGCTATTATTAGAAAACAAGTGAGCATATGACTAAATATTCATAATGTTGTATACATATATGCACAATATGTATGTTATTTATTTACACGTAGTATTTACTTGTTTTCATGGGAACTTGCTCAAATGTAAGTGTTCAATAAATGATATTGATGTCAATGATTATTACCATTACTGTTACTTCATTGCAGTTTCAGATAACAAATGGGATTTAATACGCTTCTAGTGAACAGGCAAGTGAGAAAATTGAAGAAGAAAAATTTAAGTAGGCTTAAGAAGAAACAGCTAATTATTCATAAGGCTTAGACCAGAACATAGTTTTTCTGATTCTGATCTCTATGATTTTGTTTTACCATTTTGTACTATGTAAATTCTAAATGCATTCTAATGATTAACTATAGATTATCTCACTAAGCATCACAAGTTTCCTCTAGCTGTATTTAACGTATTATGTGACCTTGAATTTCCCCTAATCATGGACTAGAGAGTCAGATATGAATATGTGCCAGATTCACGTCTGTGATAGGCACTACTATTTGTTTGTTCCATGTTCGTGATCTCTTTCTTTACAAAGAGAACACTGATGTTATTCAGCATGGCGTTCAGCCCAACCTAGAAAAGCCTAACATTTATCTCAGGGCTGTTTTTTTGTGGGTATCAGAGTGTACGTCAGAAAAAGAAGAACAAAAGAGGATGAGTGGCAGGAGAAGGAAAGGCACAAGGAGGAGGACAGGAGCGGTACCCTCTTATTCCCCAGTTGGACATCTTCTTAGGCAAGATTTATCTGTGCCTGCATTAACATCATAAACAACCACCACCATCACCTACAAAAATATAGGGAGAAACGACAAGACTGAAACAGGAGTCAAAAATAAGCAGTCCATATCCCCATGTTTTGTTATGTCTAAGAAGATGCCATCAGTATTTTCTGGACTTGAGTTACCCTACCCGGAGTCACTCGAAAGAGCTGCCTGCTATTCGAAGGGATCAAAAGAAGAAGTGTGTTTGGGTCAGAGCCTCAGATAAAGGAGGTGAGTACGGGGGTAAAAGGACAAACAGAAAGTATAGGAAACTAGAGAGAGTAACTCCAATGAGCTGTCTACAAAACACATGGTTTCCCCATGAAGGATCAAGATTTGAGCATCAATCACACCAAGTGCCTTAAGGATCAGTCACTCTTCACCTGAGAATCAACAACACGCAAAAGAAAGAACACCGTTAAATGGCCAATTAGTGAAGACCCACATATTATTTTGCTCTTTACATTCAGACATCTAAGTTTTAGAGAAGGAGTAAAAAGGAGGTAACTTGGAACCAGACAATACCACTGTGGGTCCCAACTCTAAAATTCAGAATCCCAGGTCAAGTCTTCATAGTGGAATGAAAGTAGAATATGAGCTTCAAATGAAGGTGGGAATTGAACTTTATTTAGGCTGGACTTAGCTTGAAAAAGATAAAGTGGCTGGCAAGATACAAAATCTGATTAAGGTACTAGTAGGGGGTTGGGCAGGGAGATTCCACATAACATGTATAGAAACAGTGATAAAAGATAAATAAAAACTTTACTATGCATAATTTATTTAGTTGAAACTGCTAAAACAGAGGCAAAAACATGTAATATGAAGTTAATTAAACATAAGAAAAATGGTTTCATCATGTCATACTTCCTCATAGTGAGAGATTCAGGTAAAACACCATGTATAAGGAACCTACCTACTTATTTATTGGATCCAAAGAACTTGGGAAATAACATTAAGTAAAAAACAAGAGAAAAACTAAGAAACTGTAATAGACCAGAGAAGGCTAAGGACATATGATGAATAAATGCAATGTGGTATTCTAGTGTGGATCTTTGAAGCAAAACAGAACATTAATGGAAAATCCAGTGGAATCTGAATAAAGTCCAGAGTTAGGTAATAGGAACATTCTAATGCTCATTCCTTACTTTTGATTAATGTACCCTGTTACATTGTCAGCAGCATGGGAAAGTGATTTAGAGAATACCAAAAATCTCTGTATTATTTTTGCAAGTTTTCAATAAACCTTCTTAAATTATTCTAAAATTCTTTTAAGTTTATTTTTAAAAAGAAAATTTTAAAATGATAAAGAATGTATACAGAAAATTGACAGGAAATAACCAACAATATAAAGAAAATGAGATGAAGTTCATGAACAGGAAATATCATGGCAGAATTCGAGTTAAAAAAAAGTATAGGGCTTCCCTGGTGGCGCAGTGGTTGAGAGTCCACCTGCCGATGCAGGGGACACGGATTTGTGCCCCGGTCCGGGAGGATCCCACATGCCGCAGAGCGGTTAGGCCCGTGAGCCGTGGCCACTAAGCCTGCGCGTCCGGAGCCTGTGCTCCGCAATGGGAGAGGCCACAAG